>NC_090674.1:0-301193 GCF_013368605.1 Nyctibius grandis
CTACGGCCGAGAAAATCCGAGTCTAGAGCTAGGCTCCAAAATGCAAACGTCCACAGATTGCACCCACAACAAAAGTGCAGGCCTTAAAAGCTGTTGCTGGCTGCAATCGTCTCATATCGGCCCTTTCAGAGCCACAACAACCATGGGGCTTTGGGCGTGTTTACCTACACAAAAGACCAAACGTTTCCCACTACGTCCGAAAACATGCGGAGCCGAGAGCCAGGCTCCAAAATGTGAACGTCCGCACATTGCTCACACAACAAAGGTGCAGGCCTTAAAGGCTGTTGCTGGCTGCAATCGTCCCATGGCAGCCCTTTCACAGCCCCAACAACCATGGGGCTCCGGGCTAGGTTACTAAGCCAAAAGTCCAAACGTTTCACACTACGTCCGAAGAAATTGGGAGCCGAGAGCAAGGCTCCAAAATGAGAATGTCCGAGAATTCTCCCTCAATAAACGTGCAGTCCTTAAAAGCTGTTGCTGGCTGCAATCGTCCCATATCAGCCCTTTCACAACCCCAACAACCATGGGGCTCCGGGCTTGTTTACATACACAAATGTCCAAAAGTTTCCCACTATCTCCGAGAAAAATCTGAGCCGAGAGCCAGGCTCTAAAATACGACCGTCCACAGATTTCTCCCACAACACACGTGCAGGCCTTAAAAGATGTTGCTGGCTGCAATCGTCCCATGGCAGCCCTTTGGCAGCCACAACAACCATGGGGCTCCGGATTTGGTTACTAAGTCAAAAGTCCAAAAGTTTCCCACTACGTGCGAGAAAAAGGGGAGCCGAGAGCCAGGCTCAAAAATGCAAACATCCGCAGATTGCACCCACAACACACGTGCAGGCCGTAAAAGCTGTTGCTGGTTGCAATCGTCCCATGTCAGCCCTTTCACAGCCCCAACAACCATGGCGCTCCGGGCTTGGTTACTAAGCGAAAAGGCCAAACGTTTCCCACTACGGCCGAGAACATTCAGTGCCGAGAGCCAGGCTCCAAAATGCGAACGTCCGCAGACTGCTCCCACAACAAAGGTGCAGGCCTTAAGAACTATTGCTGGCTGCAATCTTCCCTTGTCAGCCCTTTCACAGCCCCAACAACCATGGGGCTTTGGGCGTGTTTACCTACACAAAAGTCCAAAAGTTTCCCACTACGTCCGATAAAGTGAGGAGCCAAGAGCCAGGCTCCAAAATGAGAACGTCCGCAGATTGCTCCCACAACAAAGGTGCAGGCCTTAAAATCTGTTGCTGGCTGCAATCGTCCCATGTCAGCCCTTTCACAGCACCAACAACCGTGGGGCTTTGGCCTTGTTTACCTACCCAAAACCCCAAACGTTTCACACTATGTTGGGGAAAAATCGGAAGCGAGAGCCAGGCTACAAAATGCGAACATCCGGAGATTGCTCCCACAACAAAGGTGCAGGCCTTAAGAGCTATTGCTGGCTGCAATCGTCCCATGTCAGCCTTTTCACAGCACCAACAACCATGGGGCTCCGGGCTTGGTTACTAAGCCAAAAGTCGAAAAGATTCCCACTACGTCATAGAAAAACCGAGGCGAGAGCCAGCATCCAAAATGCGAACGTCCGCATATTACTCCCACAACAAATGTGCAGGCCTTAAAAGCTGATGCTGGCTGCAATCGTCCCATGTCAGCCCTTTCACAGCACCAACAACCATGGGTCTCCGGGCTTGTTTACCTACACAAAAGTCCAAACGTTTCCCACTACGTCCGATAAAATCCGAGGCGACAGCCAGGCTCCAAAATGCGAACGTCCGCAGATTGCTTCCACAACAAAGGTGCAGGCCTTAAAAGCTATTGCTGGCTGCAATCGTCCCACGTCAACCCTTTCACAGTCCCAACACCCATGGGGCTTTGGCCTTGTTTACCTACCCAAAACCCCAAACGTTTCATAATATTTTGGAGAAAAAGCCGAGGCGAGAGCCAGGCTCCAAAATGCGAACGTCCGCAGATTGCTCCCACAACAAAAGTGCAGGCCTTAAAAGCTGTTGCTGGCTCCAATCATCCCATGTCAGCCCTTTCACAGCCCCAACAACCATGGGGCTTTGGGCGTGTTTGCCTACACAAAAGTCCAAAAGTTTCCCACTACGTCCGAGAAAAAACGGACCGAGATCCAGGCTCCAAAATTCCAACGTCCGCAGATCGCTCCCACAACAAAGGTGCAGGCCTTAAAAAATGTTGCTGGCTACAATCGTCCCATGTCAGCCTATTCACAGCACCAAAACCATGGGGCTTTAGGATTGGTTACTAAGACAAAAGTCGAAAAGTTTCCCACTACGGCCTAAAAAAGCCGATTCGAGAGCCAGCCTCGAGAATGCGAACGTCCGCAGATTGCTCCCACAACAAAAGTGCAGGCCTTAAAAGCTGTTGCTGGCTGCAATCCTCCCATATTAGCCCTTTCACAGCACCAACAAATATGGGGCTCCGGTCTTGGTTACTAAGCCAAAAGTCGAAATGTTTCACACTACGTCCGAGAAAAAGCCGAGGCGAGAGCCTGGCTCCAAAATGCGAACGTCCGCAGATTGCTCCCACAACAAACGTGCAGACCTTAAAAGCTGCTGCTGGCTACAATCATCCCATGTCAGCCCTTTCACAGCCCTAACAACCATGGGGCTCCGGACTTGATTACTAAGCCAAAAGTCCAATCGTTTCCCAGTTCGTGCGAGAAAAACAGAGCCGAGAGCCAGCATCCAAAATGCGAAAGTCCGCACATTGCTCCCACAAAAAAGGTGCAAGCCTTAAAAGCTGTTTCTGTCTGCAATCGTCCCATGTCAGTCCTTTCACAGCCCCAGCATCCATGGGGCTCCGGGCTTGTTCACTAAGCCAAAAGTCCAAATGTTTCCCACTACGTCCGAGAAAAATCTGAGCCGAGAGCCAGGCTCCAAAATGCGAACGTCCGCACATTGGTCCCACAACAATGGTGCAGGCCTTAAGAGCTGTTGCTGGCTGCAATCGTCCCATGTCAACCCTTTCACAGCTACAACAACCATGAGGCTTTGGGCGTGTTTACCTACACAAAAGTCCAAACTTTTCCCACTACGTTAGAGAAAAACCCGAGGCGATAGCCAGCATCCAAAATGCGAACGTCCGCAGATTCCTCCCACAACAAAGGTGCAGGTCTTAAAAGATGTTGCTGGCTACAATCATCCCATGTCAGCCCTTTCACAGCCCCAACAACCATGGGGCTTTGGGCGAGTTTACCTACACAAAACTCCAGAAGTTTCCCACTACGTCCGAGAAAAAGCAGGGCCGAGATCCAGGCTCCAAAATGCGAACATCCGCAGTTTGTTCCCACAAAAAATGTGCAGACTTTAAAAGCTGTTGCTGGCTGCAATCGTCCATGTCAGCCGTTACACAGCCCCAACAACCATGGGGCTCCGGGCTTGTTCACTAAGCCAAAAGTCCAAACGTTTCCCACTACGTCCCAGAAGAATCGGAGCCAAGAGCCAGGCTCCAAAATGCTAACGTCCGCAGATTGCTCCCACAACAATGGTGCAGGCCTTAAGAGCTACTGCTGGCTGCAATCCTCCCCTATCAGCCCTTTCCTAGCCCCAACAACCATGGGGCTTTGGGAGTGTTTACCTACACAAAAGTCCAAAAGTTTCCCAATAAGTGCGAGAAAATCTGGAGGCGAGATCCAGGCTCCAAAATGCGAATATCCGCAGATTGCTCCCACAACAAAGGTGCAGGCCTGAAAAGCTGTTGCTGGCTGCAATCGTCCCATGGCAGTCCTTTCAGAGACCCAACAACCATGGGGCTTTGGGCGTGTTTACCTACACAAAAGTCCAAAAGTTTCCCACTACGTGCAAGAAAAATTTTGGCCGACTTCCAGGCTCCAAAATGCGAATATCCGCAGATTGCTCCCACAACAAAACTGCAGGCCTTAAAAGCTGTTGCTGGCTGCAATCGTCCCATGTCAGCCCTTTCACAGCCCCAGCAACCATGGGGCTCAGGGCTTGGTCACTAAGCCAAAATTCCAAGCTTTTCCCACTACGTCCGAGAAAAAGCCGAGTGGAGAGCCAGCCTCGAAAATGCGAAAGTCCGCAGATTGCTCCCAAAACAAACGTGCAGGCCTTAAGAGCTGTTGCTGGCTGCAATCGTCCCATGTCAGCCCTTTTACAGCCCCAAAAACCATGGGGCTCCGGGCTTGGTCACTAAGCCAAAAGTCCAAACTTTTCCCACTATGTCCGACAAAAAGCCGAGGTGAGAGCAAGCATCCAAAATGCGAACGTCCGCAGATTGCTCCTACAACAATGGTGCAGGCCTGAAAAGCTGTTGCTGTCTGCAATAGTCCCATGTCTAGCCCTTTCACAGCACCAACAACCATTGGGCTCCCGTCTTCGTTACTAAGCCAAAAGTCCAAAGGTTTCACACTACGTCCGAGAATAACCCGGGCAGAGATCCAGGCTTCAAAGTTCCAACATCCGCAGGTTGCTCCTACAACAAAGGTGCAGACCTTAAAAGCTGTTGCTGGCTCCAATCATCCCATGTCAGCCCTTTCACAGCACCAAAAACCATAGGGCTTTGGGCGTGTTTACCTACACAAAAGTCCAAAAGTTTCCCACTACGTCCGAGTAAAAGCCGGGCCGAGATCCAGGCTCCAAAATTCCAACGTCCGCAGAATTCTCCCACAACAAAGGTGCAGGCCTTAAGAGCTATTACTGGCTGCAATCGTCCCATGTCAACCCTTTCACAGCACCAACAACCATGGGGCTACGGGCTTGTTCACTAAGCCAAAAGTCCAAACGTTTCCCACTACGTCCGTGAAAAATTATATCTAAGAAACAGGCTCCAAAATGCGAAAGTCCGCAGATTGCTCCCACAACAATGGTGCAGGCCTTAAGAGCTGTTGCTGGCTGCAATCGTCCCATGTCAGCCCTTTTACAGCCCCAACAACCATGGGGCTTTGGGCGTGTTTACCTACACAAAAGTCCAAATGTTTCCCTCTACGTCCGAGTAAATGTGGAGGCGAGATCCAGGCTCCAAAATGCGAATATCCGCAGTTTGCTCCCACAACAAAGTGCAGGCCTTAAAAGCTATTGCTGGCTGCAATCGTCCCATGTCAGCCCTTTCACAGCCCCAAAAACCATGGGGCCCCGGGTTTGGTCACTAAGCCAAAATGCCAAACGTTTCCCACTACGTCCGAGTAAAAGCCGAGGCGAGAGCCAGCATCCAAAATGCGAACGTCCGCATATTACTCCCACAACAATGGTGCAGGCCTGAAAAGCTGTTGCTGGCTGCAATCGTCCCATGTCAGCACTTTCACAGCACCAACAACCATGGTGCTCAGGGCTTGTTTACTAAGCCAAAAGTCGAAAAGTTTCCCACTAAGTCCAAGAAAATCCGAGTGGAGAGCCAGCCTCGAAAATGCGAAAGTCCGCAGATTGCTCCCACAACAAACGTGCAGGCCTTAAAAGCTGTTGCTGGCTGCAATCGTCCCATGTCAGCCCTTTCACAGAACCAACAACCATGGGGATTTGGGCGTGTTTACCTACACAAAAGTCCAAATGTTTCCCTCTACGGCCGAGAAAATGTGGAGGCGAGATCCAGGCTCCAAAATGCGAATATCCGCAGATTGCTCCCACAACAAAACTGCAGGCCTTAAAAGCTGTTGCTGGCTGCAATCATCCCATGTCAGCCCTTTCACAGCCCCAGCAACCATGGGGCTCAGGGCTTGGTCAGTAAGCCAAAATTCCAAGCTTTTCCCACTACGTCCGAGAAAAAGCCAAGTGGAGAGCCAGCCTCGAAAATGCGAAAGTCCGCAGATTGCTCCCACAACAAAGGTGCAGGCCTTAAAAGCTATTGCTGGCTGCAATCGTCCCATGTCAGCCCTTTCACAGCCCCAAAAAACATGGGGCTCCGGGCTTGGTCACTAAGCCAAAAGTCCAAACTTTTCCCACTATGTCCGACAAGAAGCCGAGGTGAGAGCAAGCATCCAAAATGCGAACGCCCGCAGATTGCTCCCACAACAAATGTGCAGGCCTGAAAAGCTGTTGCTGTCTGACATAGTCCCATGTCAGCCCTTTCACAGTACCAACAACCATCGGGCTCCCGTCTTCGTTACTAAGCCAAAAGTCGAAACGTTTCACACTAGGTCCAATATAAAGCTGAGGCGAAAGCCAGGCTCCAAAATGCGAACGTCCGCAGATTGCTCCCACAACAAAGGTGCAGGCCTTAAAAGCCGTTGCTGGCTCCAATCATCCCATGGCAGCCTTTCACAGCCCCAACAACCATGGGGCTTTGGGCGTGTTTACCTACACAAAAGTCCAAAAGTTTCCCACTACGTCCGAGTAAAAGCCGGGCCGAGATCCAGGCTCCAAAATTCCAACGTCCGCAGAATGCTCCCACAACAAAGGTGCAGACCTTAAAAGCTATTGCTAGCTGCAATCGTCCATGTCAACCCTTTCACAGCACCAACAACCATGGGGCTACGGGCTTGTTCACTAAGCCAAAAGTTCAAACGTTTCCCACTACGTCCGAGAAGAATCGGAGCCGAGAGCCAGGCTCCAAAATGCGAACGTCCGCAGATTCCTCCCACAACAACGGTGCAGGCCTTAAGAGCTGTTGCTGGCTGCAATCGTCCCATGTCAGGCCTTTTACAGCCCCAACAACCATGGGGCTTTGGGCGTGTTTACCTACACAAAACTCCAAATGTTTCCCTCTACGTCCGAGAAAATGGGGAGGCGAGATCCAGGCTCCAAAATGCGAATATCCGCAGATTGCTCCCACAACAAAAGTGCAGGCCCTAAAAGCTGTTGCTGGCTGCAATCGTCCCATGGCAGCCCTTTCACAGTCCCAGCAACCATGGGGCTCCGGGCTTGGTTACTAAGCCAAAAGTCCAAATCTTTCCCACTATGTCCGAGAAAAAGCCGAGGCGAGATGCAGGCTCCAAAATCCGAACGTCCGCAGATTGCTCCCAAAACAATGGTGCAGGCCTTAAGAGCTGTTGCTGGCTGCAATCGTCCCATGTCAGCCCTTTCACAGCCACAACAACCATGGGGCTTTGGGCGTGTTTACCTACACAAAAGTCCAAAAGTTTCCCACTACGTCCGAGAAGAAACGGGGCCGACTTCCAGGCTCCAAAATGCGAATGTCCGCATATTATTCCCACAACAAAGGTGAAGGCCTTAAAAGCTGTTGCTGGCTGCAATCGTCCCATGTCAGCCCTTTCACAGCACCAACAACCATGGGGCTCCGGGCTTGGTTACTAAGCCAAAAGTCGAAAAGATTCCCACTACATCCGAGAAAATCCGTGGCGAGAGCCAGCATCCAAAATGCGAACGTCCACAGATTGCTCCCACAACGAAGTGCAGGCCTTAAAAGCTATTGCTGGCTGCAATCGTCCCATGTCAGCCCTATCACACCCCCAACAACAATGGGGCTCCGGTCTTGGTTACTAAGCCAAAAGTCGAAACGTTTCACACTACGTCCGAGAAAAAGACGAGGCGAGAGCTAGGCTCCAAAATGCGAACGTCCACAGATTGCTCCCACAACAAAGGTGCAGGCCTTAAAAGCTGTTGCTGGCTACAATCATCCCATGTCAGCCCTTTCACAGCCCCAACAACCATGGGGCTTTGGTCGTGTTTACCTAAACAAAAGTCCAGAAGTTTCCCACTACGTCCGAGAAACAGCAGGGCCGAGATCCAGGCTCCAAAATGCGAACGTCCGCCGTTTGTTCCCATAAAAAAGGTGCAGACTTTAAAAGCTGTTGCTGGCTGCAATCGTCCATGTCAGCCGTTACACAGCCCCAACAACCATGGGGCTACGGGCTTGTTCACTAAGACAAAAGTCCAAACGTTTCACACTACGTCCGAAAAGAATCGGGGCCGAGAGCCAGGCTCCAAAATGCCAACGTCCGCAGATTGCTCCCACAACAAAGGTGCAGGCCTTAAAAGCTCTTGCTGGCTGCAATCGTCCCATGTCAGCCCTTTCACAGCACCAACAACCATCGGGCTCCGGGATTGGTTACTAAGCCAAAAATCCAAACGTTTGACACTACGTCCGAGAAAAAGTCGAGGCGAGAGCCAGGCTCCAAAATGCGAACGTCCGCAGATTGCTCCCACAACAAAGGTGCAGGCCTTAAAAGCTGTTGCTGGCTGCAATCGTCCCATGTCAGCCCTTTCACAGCCCCAACAGCCATGGGGCTCCAGGCTTGTTTACCTACCCAAAAGTCTAAATATTTCCACTATCTCCAAGAAAAATAACCAAGAGCCAGTCTCCAAAGTGTGAATATCCGCACATTGCTCCCACAACAAAGGTGCCAGCCATGTACACTATTACTGCCTGCAATCATCCCATGTCAGCCCTTTTACAGCCCCAACAACAATAGGGGTGCGGGATTGTTTACGTATCTAAAAGTCCAAACGTTTCATACTATGTCCAAAATAAAAATAGCCGAGAGCCAGGCTCCAAATTGTGAATGTCCGCAAATTGCTCAACAACAAAGGTGCCAACACTGCAGGATATTCCTGCCTGCAATCGTCCCATGTCAGCCCTTTCACAGCCCCAACAACAATCGGGCTCCGGGCTTCTTTACCTACCCAAAATTCCAAACGTTTCACACCATGTCCAAAGAAAAGCCGAGAGCCAGGCTCCAAAATGTGAACAACCACACATTGCTCCCACAACAAACTTGCCAGCCATGTACACTATTCCTGCCTGCAATCGTCCCATGTCAGCCCTTTTACAGCCCCAACAACAATAGGGGTGCGGGATTGTTTACCTATCCAAAGGTCCAAACGTTTCATACTATGTCCAAAATAAAAATAGCCGAGAGCCAGGCTCCAAAATGCGAACGTCTGCAGATTGCTCCCACAGCAAAGGTGCAGGCCTTAAAAGCTATTCCTGCCTGCAATCATCCCATGTCAGCCCTTTCACAGTCCAAAAACCATGGGGCTCCGTGCTTCTTTTGCTATGCTAAAGTCCTAACGTTTCACACTATATCCAAAAAAAAGCCGAGCTGATAGCCAGGCTCTAAAATGCAAATGTCCGCAGATGCTCCCACAGTAAAGGTGCCACCTCTGCAGGATAATCCTGCCTGCAATCGTCCCAATACAGCCCTTTCACAGCCCCAACAACAATGGTGCTCCGGGTTTGGTTACCTACAGAAAAGTCCAAACATTTCACACTATGTCCAAAAATAGAAATATTGGAGAGCCAGGCTCCAAAATGGGAATGTCCGCACATTGCTCCCACAACAAAGGTGCCAGCCCTGCAGGATATTCCTGACTGCAATCATCCCATATCAGGTCTTTCACAGCCCCAACAACAATGGGGCTCCGGGCTTCTTTACCTACCCAAAAGTCCAAACATTTCACACTCTATCCAAAAAAAGAATTAGCCGAGAGCCAGGCTCCAAAATGTGAAGGTCCGCAGATTCCTCCACAACAAAGGTGCCAGCCCTGTAGGTTATTCCTGCCTGCAATTGTGCCATATCAGATCTTTCAGAGCCCCAACAACAATGGGGCTCCAGGCTTGTTTACCTTCCCAAGTGTCCAAACGTTTCACACTATGTCCAAAAATAGAAATAGTAGAGAGCCAGGCTCCAAAATGCGACCGTCCGCATATTACGCCCACAACAAAGGTACAGGTCTTAAAAGCTATTCCTGCCTGCAATCGTACTGTGTCAGCCCTTTCACAGCCCCAACAACAAATTTTTTCTATTTTGGTTTCCAGAGCCACATTTTTAGTTTCCAAAGCCTCCTTTTCAGTCTCCAAAGTGGCATTTTTAGGATCCAGCAAGTTGTTTGAAGGGTCCAAGCTGCATCTTGAGTGTCCAAACCCTCCTTTTTATGGTCCAAACGCATCTTTTAGGGCTCAAAGCCCTCCTTCACAGCGCTAATTCTCCACTGGGGTGCCCAAAGCCCTGTATTTGTGACCAAAGCTTCATTTGTGGCGTGCGTAGGTGTGGCAGATACACCTGCCCCCATGAAACAAAAGGAGGGCACTAGGAGCGCAACGTCCTTGCCCTTAGGGTGACAAGAGCTGATCTTCATGGACATCAGCCACATGATCCCCCCACCCCCAGTGGTGAGAGCAGGAGCGGTGTGACCCACTGATAGGCAGGCAGGCTGCCAGCCAATGGGACGCCTCAGCCCAGAGAAGGTTGAGGAACAGCAGGCTCCCAGCCAATGGGACACCTCAGTGCAGAGAATGTTCTGGAACAGGCAGACTGCCAGCCAACGGGACACCTCAGCACAGAGAAGGTTCTAGAACAGGCAGGCTGCCATCCAACGAGACGACTCGGCCCAGAGAAGGTCCAGGTACGTGCAGGCTGTCAGCCAATGGGATGCCTCGCTCCAGAGACAGTTCAGAACCGAGCATGCTGCTAGCCAATGGGACACCTCAGCCTAGGGAATGTTCACGAACAGGCAGACTGACAGCCAATGGGACGCCTCGGCCCAGACACAGTTCAGGACCAGGCAGTCTGCCAGAAAATAGGACGCCTCGGCCCAGAGAAGGTTCATGAACTGGCAGGCTCCCAGCCAATGGGATGCCTCTGCGCAGAGAAGGTTCAGGAACAGGCAGGCTCCCAGCCATTGGTATGCCTCGGCCCAGGAAAGTTGCTGGAACAGGCAGGCTCTTAGCCAATGGGACACCTGGGCCCAGAGAAGGTTCTGGAACAGGCAGGCTGGCAGCCAAGGTGACGCCTCGACCCAGAGACAGTTGCGGACTCGGCAGGCTCCCAGCCAATGGGACGCCTTGGCCCAGAGAAGGTTCTGGAACAGGCAGGCTCCCAGCCAATGGGACGCCTCAGCCAAGGGAAGGTTCTGGAATGGGCAGGCTGCCATCCAATGGGATGCCTCTGCCCAGAGGAGGTTCAGGAACAGGCAGGCTCCCAGCCAATGGGACTTTTCGGCCCAGTGAAGGTTCTGGGACAGGCAGGCTCCCAGCCAATGGGACGCCTCGGCTCAGAGAAGGTTCATGAACAGGCAGGCTGCCAGCCAATGGGACGATTCGATCCAGAGAAGGTTCAGAAACGGGCAGGCTGCTATCCAACCGGACGACTCGGCCCAGAGAATGTTCAGGAACGGGCAGGCTCCCAGCCATTGGTACGCCTCGGCCCATGAAAGTTTCTGGAACAGACAGGCTCTTAGCCAATGGGACGCCTCGGCCCAGAGAAGGTTCTGGAACAGGCAGGCTCCCAGCCAATGGGACGCCTCAGCCAAGGGAAGGTTCTGGAACAGGCTGGCTGCCATCCAATGGGACGCCTCGGCCCCGAGAATGTTCTGGAACAGGCAAGCTGCCAGCCAATGAGATGCCTCGGGCCAGAGACAGTTCAGAACCGAGCATGCTGCCAGCCAATGGGACGTCTCGACCCAGAGACTGTTCAGGACTCGGTAAGCTCCAAGCCAATGGGACGCCTTGGCCCAGAGAATGTTCTGGAACAGGCAGGCTCCCAGCCAATGGGACGCCTTAGCACAGGGAAGGTTCAGGAACGTGCAGGCTCCCAGCCAATGGGACGCCTCGGTGTAGAGAATGTTCTGGAACAGGCAAGCTGCCATCCAATGGGACACCTCGGTCCCAATAAGGTTCTGGAACGGGCAGGCTGCCATCCAATGGGACGCCTCGGCCCTGAGAAGGTTCAGGAACAGGCAGACTGCCAGCCAATGGGACACCTCAGTGCAGAGAATGTTCTGGAAGAGGCAGGCTGCCATCCAACGGGACGATTCGATCCAGAGAAGGTTCAGAAACGGGCAGGCTGCTATCCAACCGGACGACTCGGCCCAGAGAATGTTCAGGAACGGGCAGGCTGACAGCCAAGGGGATGCCACGGCCCAGAGAAGGTTCTGGAACAGGCAGACTCCCAACCAATGCGACGCCTCAGCCCAGAGAAGGTTCTGGAACAGCCAGGTTGCCAGCCAATGGGACGCCTCGACCCAGAGAAAGTTCAGGACTCGTCAAGCTCCCAGCCAATGGGAATCCTTGGCCCAGAGAATGTTCTGGAACAGGCAGGCTGCCAGCCAATGTGACGCCTCGGCCCCGAGAAGCTTCAGGATCAGGCAGGCTCCCAGCCAATGGGACGCCTCAGACCCAGAGAAGGTTCAGGAACGGGCAGGCTGACAGCCAATGGGATGCCTCGGGCCAGAGACAGTTCAGAACTGGGCAGGCTGACAGACATTGGGACGCCTCAGTGCAGAGAAAGTTCTGGAACAGGCAGGCTCCCAGCCAATGTGATTCCTCGGCCCTGAGAAGTTTCAGGAACAGGCAGGCTGCCAGCCAAGGTGACGCCTCGGCCCAGAGACAGCTGCGGACTCGGCAGGCTCCCATCCAATGGGACGCCTTGGCCCAGAGAAGGTTCTGGAACAGGCAGGCTCCCAGCCAATGTGACGCCTCGACCCAGAGATAGTTGCGGACTCGGCAGGCTCCCAGCCAATGGGACGCCTTGGCCCAGAGAATGTTCTGGAACAGGCAGGCTGCCAGCCAATGGGACGCCTCAGCCAAGAGAAGGTTCTGGAACGGGCAGGCTGCCATCCAATGGGACGCCTCGGCCCAGAGAATGTTCAGGAACAGGCAGGGTACCAGCCAATGGGGCATTTTGGCCCAGTGAAGGTTCAGGAACAGGAGGCTACCAGCCAATGGGACGCCTCAGCCCAGAGAAAATTCTGGAACAGGCAGTCTCCCAGCCAATTGGACTCCTCGGCCCAGAGACAGTTCAGAAGTGGGCAGGCTGCCAGCCAATGGGGCGCCTCGGCCCAGAGAAGGTTCTGGACCGTGACCATATATGGGCACACTTCCACTCCGACCACGTCATAATGAGGCCACTGCCGGACCTCCCCCCTTGGAGTGCTTCTCCTCGCCGCAGCAGGTCTATGAAGGGAAATTCTCCCCTTGGGCTGAGACGCCACCCAAGGAAATTTCTCAGCATTGAGTGCCCTCACCTCCTTCTTGGTGAGTGATTTTTCCTTCTGGATAGAGCCTTGAGTGAGCCCTCAGCCCTTTTCCCTTTGCGTGACTGATCCTGTTGCCTGGGTGCCCTTGGGTGAGAGATTTCCCCTCTGTGAGGGAGTGTGTGCACACTTTAGCTCCTCTCTCTTGGGTACGTCGGGCAGTAATAATAGCCCCGAGTGGTCTCGCGAACCCACAACTTGTTAAATGTTATCGCAGCGTTAATTTGGTTATGCCTCTTGTTTGTTGGTTTTGGCTCTTTGGGTTTGGTTAGGAAGTCAAGTCTGCTTGAGTTTCTTACTTGTGTGGAGTTGTTCTGGTGAAGCTGTGTGGCAATAGAGGAACCAAGATCTGTCCCTCCTTTTCAGGGTCCAAGGCAGGGTCCTTTGTAACATCTCTCCCCGTATTTGTAGTGCCCAAATACTCATGGTGAGGGTTGAAATCCTCGTTTTTAGAGCCCAGCCCTGTCTTTCATTACCCATAGCCTTTTCCCAGCGCTCGCGCTTTCATTTTTAGGGCAGAAAGCCTCTTTTTTTTCCCAAAAGCTCCACGTAGAGTGTTCAAAACCTCATTTTTCCTTTCCAAAGTCTCAGTTTTGCCTTCCAAAGCCTCATTTTCGGCTCCAAAGCCTTGTTTTAAGGGTCCAGAGGCTCAAGTGGAGTTTGCAAAGGCTCTTTTTTGATTTCCAGAGCCGCATTTTCAGTTTCCAGAGCCTCCTTTTCAGGCTCCAAAGTGGCATTTTTAGGATCCAGCCAGTTGTTTGAAGGGTCCAAGCTGCATCTTGAGTGTCCAAACCCTCCTTTTTATGGTCCAAACGCATCTTTTAGGGCTCAAAGCCCTCCTTCACAACGCTAATTCTCCACTGGGGTGCCCAAAGCCCTGTATTTGTGACCAAAGCTTCATTTGTGGCGTGCGTAGGTGTGGCAGATACACCTGCCCCCATGAAACAAAAGGAGGGCACTAGGAGCGCAACGTCCTTGCCCTTAGGGTGACAAGAGCTGATCTTCATGGACATCAGCCACATGATCCCCCCACCCCCAGTGGTGAGAGCAGGAGCGGTGTGACCCACTGATAGGCAGGCAGGCTCCCAGCCAATGGGGTGCCTCGACACAGAGAAGGTTCAGGAACAGGCAGGCTGCCAGCCAATGGGGTGCCTTGAAATAGAGAATGTTGAGGAACAACAGGCTCCCAGCCAATGGGACGCCTCAGTGCAGAGAATGTTCTGGAACAGGCAGACTGCCAGCCAACGGGACACCTCAGCACAGAGAAGGTTCTGGAAGAGGCAGGCTACCAGCCAATGGGACGCCTCTGCCCAGGGAAGGTTCAGGAATGGGCAGGATCCCAGCCAATGGGAGGCCTCGGCCCAAGGATGTTTCAGGAACAGGCAGGCTGCCAGCCAATGCGACGCCTCAGCCCAGGGAACCTTCTGGAACGGGCAGGCTCGCAGCCAATGGGACTCCTCGGCCCCGAGAATGTTCAGGAACGGGCAGGCTGCCAGCCAATTCGACGCCTCGGCCCAGATAAAGTTTAAGAACGGGCAGGCTGCCAGCCAATGGGACGCCTCAGTGCAGTGAAGGTTCTGTACCATGATCATATATGGGCACACTTCCACTCCGTCCACGTCATAATGAGGCCACTGCCGGAGCCCCCCTCGGAATGCTTCTCTTCGTAGCAGCGGGTCTGTGAAGGGAAAGTCTCCCCTTGGGCTGGGACACCACCCAAGGAAATTGCTCAGCATTGAGTGCGCTCACCTCCTTCTTGGTGAGTGATTTTTCCTTCTGGATAGAGCCTTGAGTGAGCCCTCAGCCCTTTTCCCTTTGCGTGACTGATCCTGTTGCCTGGGTGCTCTTGGGTGAG
Organism: Nyctibius grandis; assembly: GCF_013368605.1. Taxonomy (NCBI): domain Eukaryota; kingdom Metazoa; phylum Chordata; class Aves; order Nyctibiiformes; family Nyctibiidae; genus Nyctibius; species Nyctibius grandis. The sequence goes on from NC_090674.1 coordinate 14,758, forward strand.
AGATTTCCCCTCTGTGAGGGAGTGTGTACACACTTTAGCTCCTCACTCTTGGGTATATTGGGCAGTAATAATAATAGCCCCGACTGGGGCTTTGCCACGTGGCAAAGAGTGTGTCATGGGATAAAGGATTTCTTGTCAGAAAACGTGGCGTGGCAAAGAGTTTTGTCTGGAATAAAGGCTGTCTTGTCAGAAAGCATGGTGTGGCAAAGCCAGTGTTTTGGCAAAGAGGGTGGCTTGGCTATAAAGTGGCTTGGGATAAAGTCTGTCTGGTTAGAAAGCCTGGCGTGGTAAAGAGGGTGACATGGCAAAGAGAGGGTGGAGTGGCAAAGAGGGTGACGTGGCAAAGAGAGTGTCTTGGAAGAGAGGGTGGCTTGGCAAAGTGGGTGGTATGGAATAAAGTCTGTCTTGTCAGATATCATGGCGTTGGAAAGAGGGTGGCGTGGCCAAGATGGTGACGTGGCCATGAGTGTGGCATGGCAAAGAGAGTGGTGTGGGATAAAGACTGAATTGACAAAAAGCGTGGCTTGGCAAAGAGGCTGTTGTGGCAAAGAGCTGTGTGTGGGTTAAAGGCTGTCTTGTCATAAACCGTGGCATGGCGAAGAGGGTGGCATGGCGAAGAGGGTGGCGTCGCAAAGAGGGTGGCGTCGCAAAGAGGGTGGCGTCGCAAAGAGGGTGGCGTGGGATAAAGGCTGTCTTGTCAGAAAGATTCGCGTAGCAAAGAGGGTGGCGTGGAATAAAGGCTGTCTCTCAGAAAGCGTGGCATGGCAAAGAGGGTGGCATATGACAAAGACTCTCTTGTCATAAAGCATGGCGTGCAAATAGGGTGGCGTGGGATAAAGGCTGAATTGTCAGAAAGCGTGGCTTGGCAAAGAGGGTGGTGTGGCAAAGAGCTGTGTGTGGGTTAATGGCTGTCGTGTCAGAAAGCGTGGTGTGGCAAAGAGGGTGGCATGGAAAACAGGGTGGCGTGTCACAGAGAGGGTGGCGTGTCAAAGAGAGGGTGGCGTGGAAATAGACTGTGGCGTGGAAAGAGACTGTAGCTTGGCAACAAGTGTGTGGTGTGGCAAAGAGCGGGTGGCGTGGGATAAAACCTCTCTTGTCAGAAACCGTGGTGTGGCAAAGAGGGTGGCGTGGCAAAGAAGGTGGCGTGGCAAAGAGAGTGGCGTCACAAAGTGGGTGGCATCGCAAAGAGCATGGTGTGGAAAAGAGGGTGGCGTGGGATAAAGGCTGCCTTGCCTGAAAGCGTAGCATGGCAAAGAGGGTAGGTTGGCAAAGAAGGTGACGTGGGATGAAGGCTGCTTGTAAGAAGGCATGGGTCGGCAAAGAGAATGGCGTGGGATAACAGGTGTCTATTCAGAAAGCGTGGCATTGCAAAGAGCCTGGCGTGGGATATCAGCTGCCTTGGCAGAAAGCCTGGCATGGCAAAGAGGGTGGCGTGGCAAAGAGGGTGGCATGGCAAAGAGGGTGGCATGGCATACAAGAGTGGTGTGGCAAACTGGGTGCCGTTGCATAAATGCTGTCTTGTCAGAAAGCATGGTGTGGCAAAGAGGATGGCATGGCAAAGAGGATGGTGTTGCAAAGAGTGTGGTGTGGCAAGAAGGTGGTGTGGCAAAGAGGGTGGCGTGGCAAAGAGAGTATCGTGGGATAAAGGCTGTCATTTCAGATATCTTGGCGTGGCAAAAAAGGTGGCGTGGTATAAAGGCTGACTTGTCAGAAAACATGATGTGGCAAAGAGTGTGGCATGAGAAAGAGGGTGGCATTTGAAAGAAGGTGGCATGGCAAAGAGCCTTTTGTGGGACAAAGGCTGTCTTGTCAGAAAGCGTGGCGTGGCAAAGAGGGTGGTGTGGCGAAGCGAAGATGGCCTGGCAAATAGAGGGTGGAGTGGCAAGGACAGGGTGGCATGGGATAAAGGCTTTCTTGTCAGAAAGCATGGCGTGGCAAAGAGGGTGGCGTGGCAAAGAGACAGTAGCATGGCAAAGAGAGGGTGACGTGGGATAAAATGTGTCTTCTTGAAAGCGTGAAGTGGCCGAGAGGGTGGCCTGGCAAAGAGGGTGGCGTGGGATAAAGGCTGTCTTATCAGAAAGTGTGGCATGGCAAAGAGGGTGGCGTGTCAAGGAGCCTTGTCTGAGATAAAGGCTCTCTTGTCATAAAGTGTGGCATGCTAAAGAGGTTGGCATGGCAAAGAGCCTGGCGTGGGATACAGTCTGTCTTGTCAGAGAGTCTGGCGTGGCATAGAGGATGGCGTGGGCTAAAGGCTGTCTTGTCAGAAAGCGTGGCGTGGCAAAGGGTGGCATGGCAAAGAGCCTTGTGTGGGATAAAGTCTGTCTTCTCAGAAATCATGGTGTGGCAAAAAAGGGTGGTGTAGCAAAGAGGGTGGCTTGGCAAAGAGGGTGGCATGGCAAAGAGGGGGGGCATGGCAAAGAGGGTGGCGTGGCAAAGAGCGGGTTGTGTGGGATAATATCTCTCTTGTCAGAAACCGTGGCGTGGCAAAGAGGCTGGTGTGGCAAAAAGGATGGCGTTGCAAAGAGGGTGGTGTCGCAAAGAGGGGGACATGTCAAAGAGGGAGGCATGTCAAACAGAGGGTGATGTGGCAAAGTGAGGGTGGCGTGGCAAAGAGAAGGTGGCATGCAATAAAATATGTCTTGTCAGAAAGTATGGAGTAGCAAAGAGTTTGACGTGGCAAAGAGTGTGGCGTGGCGAAGAGGGTAGCATGGCAAAGAGCCTTGAGTTGCAAAAAGGCTTACTTCTCAGAAAGTGTGGCGTGGCAAAGAGGGTGGCTAGGCAAAGTGGGTGGTGTGGAAAAGAGGATGGCATGGGATAAAAGCTGTCTTGTCACAAATCGTGGCATGGCAAAGAGGATGGCATGGCAAAGATTGTGGCATGGCAAAGAGTGTGGCGTGGCAAAGAGGGTGGCGTAGGATAAAGGCTCTGTTTTCAGAAATAGTGCTGTGACATAGAGGGTGGAGGGGGATAAAGGCTTTCTTGTCAGAAAGCGTGATGTGGCAAAGAATGTAGCGTGGCAAAGAGGGTGGCGTTTGAAAGAAGGTGGCATGGCAAAGAGCCTTTTGTGGGACAAAGGCTATCTTGTCAGAAAGCGTGGCGTGGCAAAGAGGGTGGTGTGGGATAAAGGCAGTCTTGTTAGAAAGTGTGGCGTTGCAATGAGGGTGGCGTGGCGAAGAGGGTGGCGTGGCAAAGAGGGCGGCATGGCAAAGAGGGCGGCATGGCAAACAGAGCATTGCGTAGCAAGGACAGGGTGGCGTGGGACAAAGGCTCTCCTGTCAGAAAGCGTCATGTCGCAAAGACGGTGACGTTGCAAAGACGGTGGCGTTGCAAAGAGGGTGGTGTTGCAAAGAGGGTGGCATGCCAAATACGGTAGCGTGGCACAGAGTGTGGCGTGGCAAAGAGGGTGGCCTAGCAAAGAGGGTGGCGTGGCAGGGAGGGTGGCGTGGGATAAAGTCTGTCTTGTCATAATGCGTAGTTTAGCAAAGAGGATGGCGTGGGATAAAGGCTGTCTTGTCAGAAAGCATGGCGTGGCTAAGAGTGTGGCATGGCAAAGGGGGTGGCGTGGGATAAAGAATGTCTTTTCAGAAAGTGTGGCGTGGCAAAGGGTGGTGTGGCAAAGAGGGTGGTGTGGCAAAGAGGGTGGTGTGGCGAAGAGGGTGGCGTGGCTAAGAGAGGCTGGCGTGGCAAAGAGTGGGTGGCGTGGCAAAGAGAGGGTGGCGTGGCAAAGAGAGGGTGGCGTGGGATAAAATCTGTCTTGTCATAAAGCATGGAGTGGCAAAGAGTTTGGCATGGCAAAGAGGGTGGCGTGGCAAAGAAGGTAGAGAGGCAAGGAGCCTTGTGTTGCAAAAAGGCTTTCTTCTGAGAAAATGTGGTGTGGCAAAAAGGGTGGCGTAGCAAAGAGGGAGGTGTGGCAAAAAGGGAGGTGTGGCAAAGAGGGTGGCGAGGCAAAGAGGGTGGCGAGGCAAAGAGGGTGGCGAGGCAAACAGGGTGGCGTGGGATAAAGGTTTTCTTGTCAGAAATCGTGATGTGGCAAAGAGGGTGGCATGGCAAAGAGAGTAGCATGATAAAGTGGGTGCCGTTGGATAAAGGCTGTCTTGTCAGAAAGTGTGGCGTGGTAAAGAGTGTGGCGTGGCAAAGAGCCTTGTGTGGGATAAAGGCTGTCTTGTCAGAAATCATGGCGTGGCAAAGATGGTGGCGTGGCAAGGAGGGTGGTGTGGCAAAGAGGGTGGCATGGCACAGAGTGGGTGGCATGGGATAATATATCCCTTGTCAGAAACCGTGCCGTGGAAAAATGGTGGCATGGCAAAGATGGTGGCATGGCAAATAGGATATTGTGGCAAAGAGGATGTCGTGGCAAAAGGGTGGCGTGACAAAGATAGGGTGGCTTGGAAAAGAGACGGTGGCGTGGCAAAGAGAGGGTGGCGTGAGGTAAAATCTGTCTTGTCAGAAAGCGTGGAGTCGCCAAGAGTTTGGCATGGCAAAGAGGGTGGCGTGGCAAAGAGGGTGGTGTGGCAAAGTGGGTAGCGTGGCAAAGAGCCTTGTGTTGGATAAAGGCTTTCTTGTCAGAAAGTGTGGCATGGCAAAGAGAGGGGTGTGTCAAGGAGTCTTGTCTGAGATAAAGGCTCTCTTGTCATAAAGCGTGGCTTGTTAAAGAGGTTGGCGTGGCAAAGAGCCTGGCGTGGGATACAGGCTGTCTTGTCAGAGAGTCTGGCGTGGCAAAGAGGATGGCGTGGGCTAAAGGCTGTCTTGTCAGAAAGCGTGGCGTGGCTAAGACGGTGGCGTGAAAAACAGCCTTGTGCGGGATAAAGTCTGTCTTCTCAGAAATCGTGGTGCAACAAAAAAGGGTGGCGTGGCAAAGAGGGTGGCGTGGCAAAGATGGTGGTGTGGCAAAGAGGGTGGCATGGCAAAGAGAGTGTGGCGTGGGATAAAATCTGTCTTGTCAGAAGGCATGGAGTGGCAAAGAGTTTGGCGTGGCAAAGAGGGTGGCGTGGCAAAGAGGGTGGTTTGGCATAAAGGCTGTCTTGTCAGAAAGCATGGCGTGGCAAAGAGGGTGGCGTGGCAATGAGGATGGCCTGGGATAAAGGCTGTCTTGTCAGAATGCATGGTGTGGCAAAGAGGGTGGCGTGGCAAAGAGGGTGGCATGGCAAACAGAGTGGTGTGGCAAACTGGGTGCAGTTGTATAAAGGCTGTCTTGTCAGAAAGCATGGTGTGGCAAAGAGGATGGCGTGGCAAAGATGGTGGCGTGGCAAAGAGTGTGGCGTGGCAAAGAGGGTGGTGTGGGATAAAGGCTTTCTTGTCAGAAAGCGTGGTGTGGCAAGAGGGTGGTGTGGCAAAGAGGGTGGCGTGGCAAAGAGAGTAGCGTGGGAAAAAGGCTGTCATTTCAGATATCTTGGCGTGGCAAAAAAGGTGGCATGGGATAAAGTCTTTCTTGTCAGAAAGAGTGATGTGGCAAAGAGGGTGGCGTGGCAAAGAGGGTGGCGTGGCTTGTAGGGTGGCGTGGCTTGTAGGGTGGCGTGGCAAAGAGGGTGGTGTTGCAAAGAGGGTGGCGTGGGACAAAGGCTCTCTTGTCAGAAAGCGTGGCGTGGCAAAGAGTGTGACGTGGCAAAGAGGGTGGCCTGGCAAAAAGAGTGGTGTGGGATAAAGGCTGTCTTATCAGAAAGTGTGGCGTGGCAAAGAGGGTGGCGTTGCAAAGAGGGTGTCTTGGCATAAAGGCTGTCTTGTCTGAAAGCGTGGCGTGGTAAAGATTGTGGTGTGGCAAAGAGGATGGTGTGGGATAAAGGCTGTCTTGTCAGAAAGCGTGGCATGGAAAAGAGTATGGCATGGCAAAGAGCCTGGCGTGGGAGACAAGCTGTCTTGTCAGAAAGTGTGGCATTGCAAAGAGGGTGGCGTTGCAAAGAGGGTGGCATGGCAAAGTGGGTGCCGTTGGATAAAGGCTGTCTTGTCAGAAAGTGTAGCGTGGCAAAGAGCCTTGTGTGGATAAAGGCTGTCTTCTCAGAAATCATGGCGCAGCAAAGAGGGTGGCATAGCAAGGAGGGTGGTGAGGCAAAGAGGGTGGCATGGCACAGAGTGGGTGGCGTGGCATAATATGTCTCTTGTCAGAAACCCTGCCATGGCAAAAATTGTGGTGTGGCAAAAATGGTGGCATGGCAAAGAGACGGTGGCGTGGGATAAAGGCTTTCTTGTCAGAAAGCATGGCATGGGAAAGAGGGTGGTGTGTCAAAGAGGGTGGCATGGCAAAGAGAGTGGAGTGGGATAAAGGCTGTCTTTTCAGATATCTTGGTGTGGCAACACAGTGGTGTGGGATAAAGGCTGTTTTGTCAGAAAGCATGATGTGTCAAAGAGGGTGGCGTTGCAAAGAGCGTGGCGTGGCAAAGAGGGTGGCGTGGCAGGGAGGGTGATGTGGCTGGAAGGGTGACGTGGCTGGGAGGGTGGCGCGGCATAGAGGGTGGTGTGGCAAAGGGGATGGCGAGGCAAAGTGGGTGGCATGGCAAAGAGCTTTGTGTGGGATAAAGGTTGTCTTGTCAGAAAGCGTGGCGTGGCTAAGAGGATGGCGTGGTAGAAAAGCTGTCTTGTCAGAAAGCGTGGCTTGGCAAAGAGGGTGACGTGGCTAAGAGCAGCCTTGTGTGAGACAAAGATTGTCTTGTCACAGAGGGTGGCGTGGAAAAGAGAGTGGCGTGGCAAAGTGGGTGGCGTGCCAAAGAGGGTGGTGTGCGATAAAGGTTGTCTTGTCAGAAAGCGTGGCGTGGCAAAGAGGGTGGCGTGGCAAAGAGGGTGGCGTGGCAAAGAGGGTGGCGTCTCAATCAGTGCGGCGTCGCAAAGAAGGTGGCGTGGGATAAAGCCTGACTTGTCAGAAAGCGTCGCGTGGTAAATAGGGTGTCGTGGCAGAGGATGGTGTGGGATACAAGTTGTCTTGTCAGAAAGCGTGGCGTTGCAAAGAGGGTGGCATTGCAAAGAGGGTGGCGTGGCAAAGAGGGTGGCGTGGCAAAGAGGGTGGTTTCCAAAAGAGTCTGGTGTGGGAAAGAGGCTGGCATCGGAATGGGCCTCGCACTGAAAACACGATTTCATGTCAAGGAGACTGGCACGGGAAAGAGCCTGGCATGGGAGAAAGCCTAGCTTTGGAAGGAGACTGATGTGGGAAAGAGGATGGCATGGGAAAGAGGCTTGTGTGGGTTAAAGGCTGTCTTGTGTGAAATCCTGGCAGGAAAGGAGCCCGGTGTGGGAAAAAGCCTGGTGTGAGAAAGAGGCTAGCGTGGGAATGAGCCTGGCATGGGAAACAGGCTTTCGTGGGAATGAGCCTGGCATGGGAAACAGGCTTTTGTGGGAAAGAGGCTGGCATGGGAAAGGATAAGGTGTGGTAAAGAGGCTGGTGTTACAAAGAGTCTGGCATCACAAAGAGGCTGTTGTGGGAAAGAGGCTGGTGTGGGAAAGAGGCTGGAATCACAAAGAGGCTGGTGTGGGAAGATGCTGGCATGGAAAAGAGTCTGACATGGGAAAGAGGCTGGTGTGGGAAAGGACCTGGCGTGGGAAAGAGGCTGCTGCCACAAAGAGGCTGGTGCCACAAAGAGGCGGGCGTCACAAAGAGGCTGGTGCCACAAAGTGTCTGGCGTGGGAAAGGGCCTGGTTTGGGAAAGAGTCTTGCGCCACAAAGACCGCTGCCACAAAGCGGCTGGTGTGGAAAAGAGTCTGGCATGACAAAGGGGCAGGCGTGGGAAAGTGCCTGCTTTGTGAAAGAGGCTGGCATCACAAAGAGGCTGGTGTCACAAACAGTCTGGTGTGGGAAAGAGGCTGGCATGGGAAAGGACCTGGCACGGAAAAGAGCATGTCATGGGAAGGAGGCTGGTGTGTGAAAGAGGCTGCTGTGGGAAAGGTCCTGGTGTGGGAAAGAGGCTGGTGCCACAAAGAGGCTAGTGCCACAAAGCGGGTGGCGTGGAAAAGAGTCTGGCTTCACCAAGAGCCTGGCATGGGAAAGGACCTTCTTTGGGAAAGAGCCTAGCGTCACAGAGTCTGACATCACAAAGAGGTTAGCCTGGGAAAAAGCCTGGTGTGGGAAAGAGGCTTCCTCACAAAAGAAGTTGGTGTGGGAAAGGGCCAGGTGTCACAAAGAGTCTGGAGTCACAAAGAGGCTGTCGAGGAAAAGGGCGTGGTTTGGGAAAGAGGCTGGCATCACAATGAAGTTGGCGTGGTAAATGTCCTGTAGTGGGAAAGAGGCTGGATTAACAAAGTGGCTTGCGTCACAAAGAGGCTGGAGATGGAAAGGGCCTGGGTAGGTAAAGAGGTTGGTGTCACAAAGAGTCTGACGTCACAGTGAGGCTGGCATACGAAAGAGACTGGCATCACAGAGAGGTTGGCGTGGGAAAGGACCTAGTCTGGAAAACACGATGGCATCAAAACAAGGCTGGCATCACAAAGAGGCTGGAGTGGCAAAGAGGCTGGCATCACAAAGAGGCTGGCGAGGGAAAGGGCCTGGTTCGAGAAAGTGGCTGGCATCTCAAAGAGGCTGGTGTGACAAAGACACTCTAGTGTGTGAAAGGGCCTAGATTGGGAAAGAGGCTGCCTTCAAAAATAGGTTGGCGTGGAAAAGAGTCTGGCATCACAGAGAAGCTGGCATCACAGAGAAGCTGGTGCCTCCAAGAGTCTGGCGTGTGAAAGGACCTGGTTTGGGAAAGAACCTGCCATCACAAAGAGCCTGGCATGGGAAAAGGCCTGATTTGGGAAAGAGGGTGGTGTCACAAAGAATCTGGCCTCACAAAGAGGGTAGCGTCACAAAGAGGCTGGCGTGTGAAAGGACTTGGTTTAAGAAATAGGCTGGCGTCACACAGAGGCTGGCGGGGGAAAGGGCCTGGTTTGGAAAAGAGACTGGATTAACAAAGAGGCTGTAGAGGGAAAGGGCCTGGGTAGGGAAAGAGTCTGGTGTCACAAAGTGGATGGTGTGGGAAAGGCCCTGGTTCAGGAAAGTGGCTGGAGTCACAAAGAGTGTGGAGAGGGAAAGGGCCTGTTCGGAAAAGAGCCTGGCGTCACAGAGTCTGGCATCACAAAGATGCTGGCCTGGGAAAAAGGCTGGTGTGGGAAAGAGGCTTCCTCACAAAAGAAGCTGGTGTTGGAAAGGGCCACGTGTCACAAAGAGGCTGGCGTCACAAAGAGGCTGGCGACACAAAGATGTTGGCATGGGAAAGGACCTGGTTTGGGAAAGAGGCTGGATTAACAAAGAGGTTGGCGTCACAAAGAGGCTGGAGAGGGAAAGGGCCTGGGTAGGGAAAGAGGCTGGTGTCACAAAGAGGCTGGAGTCACAAGATGTCTAGGGTGGGAAAGACTCTGGCGTCACAAACAGTCTGGTGTGAGAAAGGGCCAGGTGTCACAAAGAGGCTGGCATCACAAAGAGGCTGTCGAGGGGAAGGACATGATTTGGGAAAGTGGCCTGCGTCACAAAGAGGCTGGCATCTCCAAGAGGCTGGAGTGGAAAGGACCTGCTTAAGGAAAGAGGCTGGCATCACAAAGAGTCTGGTGTGGGAAAGGGCCTGGTGTCACAAAGAGGCTGCTGTCACAAAGAGGCTGTCCTCACAAAGAGGGTGATATCACAAAGATGCTGACGTGGGAAAGAGGCTGGCATCACAGAGAGGCTGTCATCACAGATAGTCTGGTGTCACCAAGAGGCTGGCATGGGAAAGGAGCTCCTTTGCGAAAGAGGCTGGTGTCACGAAGAGGCTGGCTTCACAAAGAGTGTAGCGTCACAATGAGGCTGGTGAGGGAAAGGGCCTGTCTGGGGAAAGACGCTGGCGTCAAATGAGTCTGGCGAGGGAAAGGGCCTGGTTCGAGAAAGTGGCTGGCGTCTCAAAGAGGCTGGTGTGACAAAGGCTCTAGTGTGTGAAAGGGCCTAGATTGGGAAAGAGGCTGCCTTCAAAAATAGGTTGGCGTGGGAAAGAGTCTGGCATCACAGAGAAGCTGGCGTCTCCAAGAGTCTGGCGTGTGAAAGGACCTGGTTTGGGAAAGAACCTGCCATCACAAAGAGCCTGGCTTGGGAAAGGGCCTGATTTGGGAAAGAGGGTGGTGTCACAAAGAATCTGGCCTCACAAAGAGTGTGGCTTCGCAAAGAGGTTCACGTGCAAAAGGACCTGTTTTACGAAATAGGCTGGCGTCACACAGAGGCTTGCGTGGGAAACGGCCTGGTTTGGAAAAGAGACTGAATTAACAAAGAGCCTGGTGTCACAAAGAGACTGGCAAGGGAAAGGGCCAGGTTCAGGAAAGAGGCTGGTGTCACAAACAGGCTGGCGAGGGGAAGGACCAGATTTGGAAAGAGGCTGGCGTCATAAAGAGGCTGGTTTCTACAAGAGGCTGGAGTGGAAAGGACCTGGTTAGGGAAAATGGCTGGTGTCACAAAGAGGCTGGCGAGGAAAAGTGCCTAGTTCAGGAAAGGGACTGGCCCCACAAAGAGGCTGGCAGCTCCAAGAGACTGGAGTGGAAAGGACCTATTTAAGGAAAGTGGCTGCTGTCACAAAGAGTCTGGTGTGGGAATGGGCCTGGTGTCACAAAGACGCTGGAGTCACAAAGAAGCTGTCCTCACAAAGAGGGTGATATCACAAAGATGTTGGCATGGGAAAGAGGCTGGCATCACAAAAGTCTGACTTCACCAATAGCCTGGCGTGGGAAAGGACCTGCTTTGGGAAAGAGGCTGGCATCACAGAGTCTGGCATCACAAAGAAGCTTGCCTGGGAAAGAGGCTGGCATGGGAAAGAGGTTCCTCAGAAAAGAGGCTGGTGTGGGAAAGGGCCAGGTGTCACAAAGAAGCGTGCGTCACAAAGATACTGGCATGGCAAAGGACCTGGTTTGGGAAAGAGGCTGGCGTCCCAAAGAGGCTGTCGAGGGAAAAGGCCTGGTTTGGGAAAGACGCTGGTGTCACAGAGAGGCTGGTGTGGGAAAGGGCCTGGTGTCACAAAGATGCTGGCTTCACAAAGAGGGTGTCCTCACAAAGAGGGTGGCATCACAACGAGGCTGGAGTGGGAAACGTGCTGGCATCACACAGAGGCTGTCATCACAGATAGTCTAGTGTCACCAAGAGGCTGGCATGGGAAAGGGCCTGGTTCGTGAAAGAGGCTGGTGTCATAAAGAGGCTGGCGTCATAAAGAGGCTGGCGTCACAAAGAGGCTGGCGTCACAAAGAGGTTGGCAAGGGAAAGGACCTCCTTTGGGAAAGAGGCTGGTGTCACAAAGAGCCTGGCATGGGAAAAGGCCTGATTTGGGAAAGAGGGTGGTGTCACAAAGAATCTGGCCTCACAAAGAGTGTGGCGTCACAAAGAGGCTCACGTGCAAAAGGACCTGTTTTACGAAATAGGCTGGCGTCACACAGAGGCTTGCGTGGGAAACGGTCTGCTTTGGGAAAGAGGCTGGATTAACAAAGAGGCTGGCATCACAAAGAGGCTGGAGAGGGAAAAGGCCTGGTTAGGGAAAGAGGCTGGTGTCACAAAGAGTCTGGAGTCACAAAATGTCTAGGGTGGGAAAGAGTCTGGCGTCACAAAGACTCTGGTGTGAGAAAGGGCCTGGTGTCACAAAGAAGCTGGCGTCACAAAGAGGCTGGCGTGGGAAAGGGCCTGGTTTAGGAAAGAGTCTGGTGTCACAAAGTGGATGGTGTGGGAAAGGCCCTGGTTTGGGAAAGTGGCTGGCGTCACAAAGAATCTGGCCTGACAAAGAGTGTGGCGTCACAAAGAGGCTCACGTGCAAAAGGACCTGGTTTACGAAATAGGCTCGCGTCACACACAGGCTGGCATGGGAAACAGAATCACAGAATCACAGAATGTTAGGGATTGGAAGGGACCTCGAAAGATCATCTAGTCCAATCCCCCTGCCGGAGCAGGATTGCCTAGACCATATCACACAGGAACGCATCCAGGCGGGTTTTGAATGTCTCCAGAGAAGGAGACTCCACAACCTCTCTGGGCAGCCTGTGCCAGTGTTCGGTCACTTTCACCGTAAAGAAGTTTTTCCTCATATTTATGTGGAAACTCCTGTGTTCCAGCTTGCACCCATTGCCCCTTGTCCTGTCAAGGGATGTCACTGAGAAGAGCCTGGCTCCATCCTCATGACACTTGCCCTTTACATATTTATAAACATTAATGAGGTCACCCCTCAGTCTCCTCTTCTCTAAGCTAAAGAGACCCAGCTCCCTCAGCCTCTCCTCAGAAGGGAGATGTTCCACTCCCTTAATTATCTTCGTGGCTCTGCGCTGGACTCTCTCTAGCAGTTCCCTGTCCTTCTTGAACTGAGGGGCCCAGAACTGGACACAATATTCCAGATGCGGCCTCACCAGGGCAGAGTAGAGGGGGAGGAGAACCTCTCTTGACCTGCTAACCACATCCCTTCTAATACACCCCAGGATGCCATTGGCCTTCTTGGCCACAAGGGCACACTGCTGGCTCATGGTCATCCTGCTGTCCACTAGGACCCCCAGGTCCCTTTCTCCTACGCTGGTCTCCAACAGCTCTGCCCCCAACTTGTACTGGTACATGGCCTTGTTCTTGCCCAAATGCAGGACTCTACACTTGCCCTTGTTATATTTCATTAAATTTCTCCCCGCCCAACTCTCCAGCCTGTCTAGGTCCCTCTGAATGGCTGCGCAGCCTTCCGTTGTGTCAGCCACTCCTCCCAGTTTTGTGTCATCAGCAAACTTGCTGACAGTGCACTCTATTCCCTCATCCAAGTCATTAATGAATATATTGAATAGTGCTGGTCCCAGTACCGACCCTTGAGGGACTCTGCTAGACACAGGCCTCCAGCTGGACTCTGTCCCATTGACCACCACTCTCTGGCTTCTTTCCTTCAGCCAGTTCACAATCCACCTCACTACCCGATCAGCCAGACCACACTTCCTCAGTTTAGCTGCGAGGATGCTGTGGGAGACCGTGTCAAACACTTTACTGAAATCGAGATAGACCACATCCACAGCTTTACCATCATCTATCCACCGGGTTACGTCCTCATAAAAGGCTATCAAGTTGGTTAAGCATGACTTCCCCTTGGTGAAGCCATGCTGAGTGCCCCTAATGATCCCCCTATCCTTGATGTGCCTAGAGACAGCACCAAGGACAAGTTGTTCCATCACCTTTCCGGGGATGGAGGTGAGGCTGACCGGTCTATAGTTACCCGGGTCCTCCTTCTTGCCCTTTTTGAAGACTGGAGTGACATTCGCTTTCTTCCAGTCCTCAGGCACCTCTCCCATTGCCCACGACTTAGCAAAGATGATGGAGAGTGGCCTAGCAATGACTTCTGCCAGCTCCCTCAGCACCCGCGGGTGCATCCCATCAGGGCCCATGGATTTATGGACGTCCAGATTGCTTAATTGGTCCCTGACCCAACCCTCATCTACCAAGACAGATTCCTCCTCTATCCTGACTTCTTCTGGGGCCTCAGGGGTCCGGGACTCCTCAGGACAGCCTCCAGCAGTATAGACAGAGGCAAAGAAGGCATTCAGTAACTCCGCCTTCTTTTTATCCTCTGTCTCCAGGGCCCCCACCTCATTCATCAGTGGGCCTGCATTGCCTCTAGTGTTGGCTTTACCTGCAATGTGTTTGAAGAAGCCCTTTCTGTTGTCCTTGACCTCTCTTGCAAGGTTTAATTCCAAGGAGGCCTTAGCTTTCCTAGTTGCCTCCCTCCATCCTCTGACAACAGACTTATATTCCTCCCAAGTGGCCAGCCCCTCCTTCCATGATCTGTACACCCTCTTCTTCCACTTGAGTTTGCCCAGCAGTTCCCTGCTTAACCATGCAGGTCTCCTGGTACCCTTCCTTGACTTCCTACCTGCTGGGATGCTCTGATCTTGAGCTCGGAAGAAGCAGTCCTTGAATGCTAACCAACTATCTTGGGCCCCCTTACCTTCTAGTACCCTGTCCCATGGGATTTCCCCTAGCAATTGCTTGAAAAGGCCAAAGTTGGCCCTCCTGAAGTCCAGGGTTGTGATTCTGCTAGCTATTCTGCTCCTGCCACATGAGATCCTGAACTCTACCATCTCATGGTCACTATAACCAAGGCTGCCCTCAACCTTCACCGCTTCAACCAGACCCTCCTTGTTAGTGAGGATCAGATCCAGCAGCGCTCCTCTCCTAGTTGGTTCATCCACCATTTGCATCAGAAAGTTATCATCAATGCACTGGAGGAACCTCCTGGACTGAGGATGGCTGGCTGAGTAGGCCTCCCAGCAAATATCAGGGTAGTTGAAATCCCCCACGACAACCAGGCCCTGTAATTGCGAGACTGCTCTCAGCTGCCTGTAGAAGGCCTCATCACCCTCCTCATGCTGATCCGGTGGCCTCTAACAGATACCCACAACAGTATCACCCCTGACAGCCTGCCCCTTAATTCGCACCCACAAACTCTCAACTTGCTCCTGATCCGCCCCTGGACAGAACTCAATACATTCTAGCTGCTCACTCACATAAAGAGCAACTCCACCACCTCTCCTTAGTGGTCTGTCTTTCCTGAACAAGACATAGCCATCCATGACCACATTCCAGTCATGCGAGGTGTCCCACCAAGTCTCTCTAATTGCCACTAGATCATAGCCCCCCGACCGAACACAGATTTCTAACTCCTCTTGTTTATTCCCCATGCTGCGCACATTGGTGTACAGGCACTTCAGGGAGCGAGCTGAGCACACCGATTTCACTCCAGGGGGATGGGAGGCCTCCTGGTCTACCTCAACACTAGAGCGTTGCCCCAGTGGTGCAAGCCCAGCTACTACCCCATCCCCCTTCAAATCTAGTTTAAAGCTCTCCGAATGAGCCCTGCTAATTCCTGTCCCAGAACCATTTTGCCCCTACGACATAAACCCTTCCCATGTATTACGGTCACGTCTGGTGTCTTATAAAACCAGTCAATATCAAAGAACCCAAAGCCCTGCCTGTAGCACCAGTCTCATAGCCAGGCATTAATAGAGAGAATCCTACTATTCCATCCCACGTCATCACCTGAAAATGGAAGGAGGGAGGAGAAAACAACTTGTGCCCCAGACTCTTTCACCAACCGTCCTAGGGCCTTGTAGTCTTTCTTCATCCCCCTCAGACTACGGGATGCAGCTTCTTCCCCACCTGTCTGGAAGATCAGCAGGGGGTAGTAGTCTGTGGCCTTCACCAGGTTGGGGAGTTTCCTGGTGATATCCCTGATTCAGGCTCCAGGCAGGCTGCAGACCTCCCTGTGATGGGGGTCAGCTCTGCATATTGGGCCCTCAGATCCCTTTAGGAAGGAGTCTCCAACCACTAAAACTCTTCTCTTCTTCCTTGTGGAGGAGGTAGCTATACACCTGTCAGGTTTTTCTGACTGTGGTGGGACCTCTGATATAGGTTGCCTCTCCACCACATCCCCATTGGACCGGCTGTATTCCACTAGGGCTTCATATCTATTGCTCAGAGGCACCTGTGGAGGCAAGGTAGGCAAGGAGGGCACTCGCCTTTTGCCACGGCCTTAGACTTGCCTTCATTCACTCCTCTCCTCTAGGTTATTGTTTTCCACCTGAGAGGGGCAGAGTACAGGGGTCCCTCGATCCTGGGAGCTCTCCGGCAGGTGCTCCCATTTTTGTTGCAGGGAAGGCAGAACCTGGCTCCACCAGTCTATCTCCATTTCAGCCTCCCGAATGCTCCTAAGCCTTTCTACTTCGGCTTGAAGCCTTTCAACCTGGCTTTGCAGCTGTGCCACTCGGCCGAGCAGATCATCTACCTGCTCACAGCGCACACAGCCCCCTGTCACCACAGAGACGCTGTAGCATTCCCTGCAGCCTGCGACCTGCACCATTGCCTCCTTCCGTGGGAGCTCTGTCTGGATTCCACATCCATTTTGGTCTTCTTCCGCCGGGTAGATACCATTGTTCTTTCACTGAGCTAGGAAATACCTGTTGGTGACCCCCCTGGTTCACAGCTCCTTGGCACCTTCCTCGCCTTGTGCACTGGGAAGGAGTCAGCGCCCTCCCCAACGAGCTGCAAACTGCTGCGGCCTCCCCCGCCCTGGGACACACACAGTCACTGCTGACTCACCCAGTCACTGCTGAATCTCCCTCTCCCCTCTGGGCAGGGACTAGTCCCTGTCCTCCAGGAGGCTTTTTATCACCCAATCAACAGGGGGTGGTGCTACGCCCCCTCCTCTCCTGATTCGTTGCCGGGAACCTCCGGGTCCAGGGTGGGGGGGGGGAAGCAGCTCGGGGCTGCTGCTCGGGGGGCCCAGAGTATGAAAACCGCCCGGTTACAGCCCAATGTCGCCCCCGCACTCATCTCAAGTCACTGCCGCCTCTGCCGCCGCTGTCGCTGCTGCCGCTGCTGTCAGCTGAAACGGCCTGCTTTGGGAAAGAGGCTGCCGTCACAAAGAGGCTGGTGTGGGAAATGGCCTAGTCTGAGTCGGCAGCAGCGGCGGCAGCAGCAGCAGCAGCAGCGGCAGTGACTGAGGTGAGTGCGGGCGAGGGTGAGATCGAGTTGTACAGGGCGGGTTCCGTACTCAGGGCCACCCGAGCAGCAGCCCCGAGTCCCGTCTGGACCCAGAAGTTCCCAGCAACGAATCAGGAGAGGAGGGGGCGGAGCTGGAGGCACTGCGGGAGATTTGAAGGGCCTCTGGGGAGCGCGAGCGACCCGGAGCGCGGCAAACAGGAGCGCGCAAACAGGGGCGTGGCAGTTGGCGCAGCAGTTCGCGCAGGCAGGGCAAGCAGAGTAGGTGGGCAGGAAGGTATGGTTTCCACTCGGCGGGGCCCTAAGTCCTTTGCAGGTGCCAGAAAAGACATGGCAACCCAAACGGACCTGCCGCGGAAGCATGCGAAGGTGCAGGTGGCAGGCTGCAGGGAGTGCCAGAGCCTGGCCCTGGCACTCGGGGGTAACGGAGACCTCACCTGTGTGAGGTGCGAACAGGTCGACGACCTGATCTCCTTGGTGGCCCAACTCAAGGAGGAACTGGAAAGGTTAAGGAGTACAAGAGCATCCCAGGAAGAGGTTGGCGGGCAGTGCTGTTCCCTGCCTGTCCTGGGGAAAACGGACAGGCCTAATGCTCCCCAGGTAGTGGAGGATCCTCTTCCTCCTCCACAAGGAGCAGGAGGAGACCTAGGGGATGGGGGGGAATGGAGGCAGGTCCCTGCTCGGGGTGGTAGGCGAATCCCATCCCGACCTTTCTCCCCTCCCCACGTCCCGCTGAAAAATAGGTATGAGGTGCTGGAGCCTGAGCGTCTTCCTGAGTGTCGGGAAGACACAAATCTAGGTGAAAGACCTTCTATGGGGCTACGTAAACAGAAGCAACCGAGTAAGAGGGTTGCAACGAGCTCCGAAAAGGAGAAAATAAAAGTAATTGTTATAGGCGACTCCCTGCTAAGGGGAACGGAGGGCCCCATATGCAGGCCAGACCCAACTCACAGGGAAGTCTGCTGCCTCCCTGGGGCTCGGGTAAGGGATGTTGCCAGGAGGATTCCCGAACTGGTGAGGCCCTCTGACTACTACCCACTATTAGTATTCCAGGTGGGTAGGGATGAGATTGAAGAGAGAAGTGCCAGGGCTATCAAAAGGGACTTCAGGGCCCTGGGGCGTTTGGTAAAGGGGGTAGGTGCACAGGTTATATCCTTTTCAATTCCTTTGGTGTTAGGTGAAAATAGGGAAAAGTCTATGAAAGTACAACAGATTAATATGTGGCTAAGAGACTGGTGCTGTAGGTGGGATTTTGGGTTTGTTGACCACGGGGCGGCTTTCATGGCACCGGGCCTGCTTATGCCGGATGGGGAACAGATGAATCAGAAGGGGAAACGGGTTATGGCCCAGAAGTTGGCAGGGCTGGTTAAGAGGTCTTTAAACTAGGTTTTATGGGGGAGCAGGATAAGACCAGGGCAATCACAAAAGAACCTAGGGGCAACAGGCCTGCGTCGGGGGCAAGGCCGCTAGCCCAGCTGAAGTGCATTTACACCAATGCACACAGTATGGGCAACAAACAGGAAGAGCTAGAAGCCACTGTACAGCAGGAAGATTATGATGTGGTTGCCATCACAGAAACGTGGTGGGATGACTCTCATGACTGGAGTGCTGCTATGGATGGCTATAAGCTCGTTAAGAGGGACAGGCGAAGCAGGAGAGGCAGTGGGGTAGCGCTGATATGTTAGGGAGTGCTTGGACTGTGTCGAAATTGAGGAAGATGGTGAGGATGACAAGGTTGAATGTTTATGGGTGAAGATCAGGGGGAAGGTCGGCAGGGCAGACATTACGGTGGGAGTCTGTTATAGACCACCCAACCAGGATGAGCAGGTGGACGAGGTGTTTTACAAGCAGCTGTCAGAAGCCACCTGGTCGCCGGTCCTTGTACTCATGGGCGACTTCAACTTGCCGGATGTCTGCTGGAAATACAACATGGCAGAGAGGAAGCAATCTAGGAGGTTCCTCGAATGTGTAGAGGACAACTTCCTCATGCAAGTGGTAAATGAGCCCACTAGAGGAGAGGCCCTGCTTGACCTGTTGTTTGTGAACAGAGAAGGACTAGTGGGAGATGTGAGGGTCGGTGGCCATCTTGGGAATAGTGACCATGGAAAGTTAGAGTTTTCGATAGTGGGGGAAGTAAGGAGCGGCAGGAGTAGAACTCCTGCCTTAGATTTCCGACGGGCAGACTTTAGCCTGTTTAAGAGGTTGGTGGACAGAGTCCCTTGGGAGTCGGTCCTGAATGGCAAAGGAGTCCAGGAAGGCTGCACGTGCTTTAAAAAGGAATTGCTAAATATTCAGGAGTAGGCTGTCCCGGTGTCTAGGAAGACAAGCCGTCGGGGAAAAAGACCGACCTGGTTAAACAGAGAACTTAGGCTAGAACTTAAGGAAAAAAAGAGAGCCTACTTGCTCTGGAAGAAGGGTCACGTAACTTGGGAGGTCTATAGGGATGTTGCCAGGTTGTGCAGGGAGAAGATTAGAAGGGCCAAAGCTCAATTAGAGCTTGATTTGGCTGCTACAGTCAAAGATAACAAAAAAAGCTTCTACAAATACATCAACAGCAAAAGGAGGGTCAAGGAGAGCCTCCACCACTTGCTGAATGAGGAGGGCAGTGTAGTGTCAGGGGATGAGGAAAAGGCAGAGGTGCTCAATGCCTTCTTTGCCTCGGTCTTTAATGTCAAGACCGGTTGTCCTCAGGAGACTCGGCTCCCAGAGCCTGAAGTTAGGGACGGGGGGCTGTGTGAACCTCCCGTAATCCAGGCAGAGACGGTTAGTGACCTGCTGTGCCAGTTGGACATCCACAAGGCTATGGACCCGGATGGGATTCACCCCAGAGTAATGAAGGAACTGGCAGATGAACTTGCCAAACCACTCTCTATTATCTACCAGCAGTCCTGGTTAACTGGAGAAATTCCAGCTGACTAGAAATTAGCAAATGTAACGCCCATCTACAAGAAGGGTCGGAAGGATGATCCAGGGAACTATAGGCCTGTCAGCCTGACCTCGGTGCCAGGCAAGGTGATAGAACAGATCATCCTGAGTGCCATTACACGGCACTTGCAGGACAATCGGGGCATCGGGGCCAGCCAACATGGATTCATGAAAGGCAGGTTTTGCTTGGTCTGCTTGACCAACCTGGTCTCCTTCTATGACCAAGTGACCCGCTTAGTAGATGAGGGCAGGGCTGTGGCTGTAGTCTATCTAGACTTCAGTAAGGCATTTGACACTGTCTCCCACAGCATCCTCCTAGACAAATTAGCTGCCTGGGGTTTGGATTGGTGGACTCTTCAATGGGTTAAAAACTGGCTGGATGGCCGAGCCCAGAGAGTGGTGGTGAATGGGGCAAAGTCCAACTGGCGGCCGGTCACTAGCGGTGTTCCCCAGGGCTCAGTTCTGGGGCCGGTGCTGTTCAATATCTTTATAGATGATCTAGACGTAGGGATTGAGTGCACCTTCAGCAAATTTGCAGATGACACCACGCTGGGTGGGAGTGTCGATCTGCTGGAGGGTAGGAAGGCCCTACAGAGGGATCTGGACAGGTTAGGTAGATGGGCCAAGACCAACGGCCTGAGGTTCAACAACAACAAGTGCCTGATCTTACACTTTGGCCACAACAACCCCATGCAGCGCTACAGGCTGGGGGAAGAGTGGTTAGAGAGCGGCCTGGCGGAAAGAGACCTGGGGGTGCTGATCGACAGCCGGCTAAACATGAGCCAGCAGTGTGCCCAGGTGGCCAAGAAGGCCAATGGCATCCTCGCCTCTATTAGGAATAGTGTAGCCAGCCGGTCTAGGGAAGTGATCGTCCCTCTCTACTTGGCACTGGTGAGGCCGCACCTTGAATCCTGTGTCCAGTTCTGGGCCCCGCACTTCAAGAAAGTTGTTGAGGTGTTGGAGCGGGTCCAGAGGAGGGTGACCAAGCTGGTGAAGGGTCTGGAGGGTCCAGACCCTACGAGGAACGGCTGAGGGAGCTGGGGTTGTTTAGCCTGGAGAAGAGGAGGCTCAGAGGTGACCTTATTGCAGTCTACAACTACCTGAAGGGAGGTTGTAGTGAAGTGGGAGCTGGCCTCTTCTCCTGGGCAACTAGAGATAGGACGAGAGGACACAGCCTCAAGCTTCGCCAGGGGAGGTTCAGGTTGGACATTAGGAAGAATTTCTTTTCAGAAAGGGTTATTAGACATTGGAATGGGCTGCCCAGGGAGGTGGTGGAGTCACCTTCTCTGGATGTGTTTAAGAAAAGACTGGACATGGCACTTAGTGCCATGGTCTAGTTGACTGGGTGGTGTCAGGGCAACAGTTGGACTCGATGATCCCTGAGGTCTCTTCCAACCTGGTTAATTCTGTGATTCTGTTTGGGAAAGAATCTGGATTAACAAAGAGGCTGGCGTCACAAACGAGGGAAAGGGCCAGGTTCGGGAAAGAGGCTGGAGTCACAAACAGGCTGGCGAGGGGAAGGACCTGATTTGGGAAAGAGGCTGGCGTCACAAAGAGTCTGGTGTGGGAAAGGGCCTGGTTTCACAAAGAGGCTGCTGTCACAAAGAGGCTGTCCTCACAAAGAGGGTGGTATCACAAACATACTGACGTGGGAAAGAGGCTGGCATCAGAGAGAGGCTGTCATCACAAAGAGTCTGGTTTCACCAAGAGCCAGGTGTGGGAAAGGACCTGCTTTGGGAAAGAGGCTGGCATCACAGAGTCTGGCATCACAAAGAAGCTTGCCTGGGAAAGAGGCTGGCATGGGAAAGAGGTTCCTCAGAATAGAGGCTTGTGTGGGCAAGGGCCAGGTGTCACAAAGAGGCGTGCGTCACAAAGATACTGGCATGGGAAAGGACCTGGTTTGGGAAAGAGGCTGTCATCCGAAAGAGGCTGTCGAAGGAAAAGGCCTGGTTTGGGAAAGATGCTGGTGTCACAAAGAGGCTGGTGTGGGAAAGGGCCTGGTGTCACAGAGATGCTGGCTTCACAAAGAGGGTGTCCTCACAAAAAGGGTGGCATCACAAAGAGGCTGGAGTGGGAATCGTGCTGTCATCACAGAGAGGCTGTCATCACAGATAGTCTAGTGTCACCAAGAGGCTGGCATGGGAAAGGGCCTTGTTAGGAAAGAGGCTGGTGTCACAAAGAGTGTAGCCTCACAAAGAGGCTGGCGTACGAAAGAGACTGGCATCACAGAGAGGCTGGTGTGATAAAGGACCTGGTTTGGGAAACACGATGGCGTCAAAACAAGGCTGGCGTCACAAAGAGGCTGGCGAGGGAAAGGGCCTGGTTCGAGAAAGTGGCTGGCATCTCAAAGAGGCTGGTGTGACAAAGACTCTAGTGTGTGAAAGGGCCTAGATTGGGAAAGAGGCTGCCTTCAAAAATAGGTTGGCGTGGAAAAGAGTCTGGCATCACAGAGAAGCTGGCATCACAGAGAAGCTGGTGCCTCCAAGAGTCTGGCGTGTGAAAGGACCTGGTTTGGGAAAGAACCTGCCATCACAAAGAGCCTGGCATGGGAAAAGGCCTGATTTGGGAAAGAGGGTGGTGTCACAAAGAATCTGGCCTCACAAAGAGGGTAGCGTCACAAAGAGGCTGGCGTGTGAAAGGACTTGGTTTAAGAAATAGGCTGGCGTCACACAGAGGCTGGCGGGGGAAAGGGCCTGGTTTGGAAAAGAGACTGGATTAACAAAGAGGCTGTAGAGGGAAAGGGCCTGGGTAGGGAAAGAGTCTGGTGTCACAAAGTGGATGGTGTGGGAAAGGCCCTGGTTCAGGAAAGTGGCTGGAGTCACAAAGAGTGTGGAGAGGGAAAGGGCCTGTTCGGAAAAGAGCCTGGCGTCACAGAGTCTGGCATCACAAAGATGCTGGCCTGGGAAAAAGGCTGGTGTGGGAAAGAGGCTTCCTCACAAAAGAAGCTGGTGTTGGAAAGGGCCACGTGTCACAAAGAGGCTGGCGTCACAAAGAGGCTGGCGACACAAAGATGTTGGCATGGGAAAGGACCTGGTTTGGGAAAGAGGCTGGATTAACAAAGAGGTTGGCGTCACAAAGAGGCTGGAGAGGGAAAGGGCCTGGGTAGGGAAAGAGGCTGGTGTCACAAAGAGGCTGGAGTCACAAGATGTCTAGGGTGGGAAAGACTCTGGCGTCACAAACAGTCTGGTGTGAGAAAGGGCCAGGTGTCACAAAGAGGCTGGCATCACAAAGAGGCTGTCGAGGGGAAGGACATGATTTGGGAAAGTGGCCTGCGTCACAAAGAGGCTGGCATCTCCAAGAGGCTGGAGTGGAAAGGACCTGCTTAAGGAAAGAGGCTGGCATCACAAAGAGTCTGGTGTGGGAAAGGGCCTGGTGTCACAAAGAGGCTGCTGTCACAAAGAGGCTGTCCTCACAAAGAGGGTGATATCACAAAGATGCTGACGTGGGAAAGAGGCTGGCATCAGAGAGAGGCTGTCATCACAAAGAGTCTGGCTTCACCAAGAGCCTGGCGTGGGAAAGGACCTGCTTTGGGAAAGAGCCTGGCATCACAGAGTCTGGCTTCACAAAGAAGCTTGCCTGGGAAAGAGGCTGGCATGGGAAAGAGGTTCCTCAGAATAGGGGCTTGTGTGGGCAAGGGCCAGGTGTCACAAAGAGGCGTGCGTCACAAAGATACTGGCATGGCAAAGGACCTGGTTTGGGAAAGAGGCTGTCATCCGAAAGAGGCTGTCGAAGGAAAAGGCCTGGTTTGGGAAAGATGCTGGTGTCACAAAGAGGCTGGTGTGGGAAAGGACCTGGTGTCACAGAGATGCTGGCTTCACAAAGAGGGTGTCCTCACAAAAAGGGTGGCATCACAAGGATGCTGGAATAGGAAACGTACTGGCATCACAGAGAGGCTAGCATCACAGATAGTCTGGTGTCACCAAGAGGCTGGCATGGGAAAGGGCCTTGTTAGGAAAGAGGCTGGTGTCACAAAGAGTGTAGCCTCACAAAGAGGCTGGCGTACGAAAGAGACTGGCATCACAGAGAGGCTGGCGTGATAAAGGACCTGGTTTGGGAAACACGATGGCGTCAAAACAAGGCTGGCATCACAAAGAGGCTGGCGAGGGACAGGACCTCCTTTGGGAAAGAGTCTGGTGTCACAAAGAGGCTGGCATCAGAAAGAGGCTGGCGTCACAATGAGGCTGGCGAGGGAAAGGGCCTGGTTCGAGAAAGTGGCTGGCTTCTCAAAGAGGCTGGTGTGACAAAGACTCTAGTGTGTGAAAGGACCTAGATTGGGAAAGCGGCTGCCTTCAAAAATAGGTTGGCGTGGGAAAGAGTCTGGCATCACAGAGAAGCTGGCGTCTCCAAGAGGCTGGTGTGTGAAACGACCCGGTTTGGGAAAGAACCGGGCGTCACAAAGAGCCTGGCATGGGAAAGGGCCTGATTTGGGAAAGAGGGTGGTGTCACAAAGAATCTGGCCTCACAAAGAGTGTGGCGTCACAAAGAGTCTCACGTGCAAAAGGACCTGTTTTACGAAATAGGCTAGCGTCACACAGAGGCTGTCGAGGGAAAGGGCTTGGTTTGCGATAGAGTTTGGCATCAAAAACAGGCTGACGTGGGAAAGCACCTGGTTTCAGAAAGAGGCTGGCGTCACAGAGAGGCTGGCCTGGGAAAGAGGCTGGCGTGGGAAAGAGGCTTCCTCACTAAGAGGCTGGTGTGGGAAAGGGCCTGGTGTCACAAAGACGCCTGCGTAACCAAGAGGGTGGCATGGGAAAGGACCTGGTTTGGGAAAGGGTCTGGCATAACAAACAGTCTGGCGTGGGGGTATGGCCTTGTTGGGAAAGAGGCTGGTGTCGCAAAGAGGCTGGCGTCACAATGAGGCTGGCGAAGGAAAGGGCCTGGTTCGAGAAAGTGGCTGGTGTATCAAAGAGGCTGGTGTGACAAAGACTCTAGTGTGTGAAAGGACCTAGATTGGGAAAGCGGCTGCCTTCAAAAATAGGTTGGCATGGGAAAGAGTCTGGCATCACAAAAGAAGCTGGCATCACAGAGAAGCTGGCGTCTCCCAAGAGGCTGGTGTGTGAAAGGACCCGGTTTGGGAAAGAACCGGGCGTCACAAAGAGCCTGGCGTGGGAAAGGACGTGGTTCGGGAAAGAGGCTGCAATCACAATGAGGCTGGTGTGGGAAAGGCCCTGGTTTGGGAAAGTGGCTTTGGTCACAAAGACGGTTGCATCACTAAGAGGCTGTGGAGGGAAAGGGCCTGGTTCGAGAAAGTGGCTGGCATCTCAAAGAGGCTGGTGTGACAAAGACTCTAGTGTGTGAAAGGGCCTAGATTGGGAAAGAGGCTGCCTTCAAAAATAGGTTGGCGTGAGAAAGAATCTGGCATCACAGAGAGTCTGGCATCAAAGAGAAGCTGGCGTCACACAGAGGCTGTCGAGGGAAAGGGCCTGGTTTGGGAAAGAGGCTGGCGTCACAAACAGGCTGGTGAGGGTAAGGACCTGGTTCGGGAAAGAGGCTGGCGTCACTGAGTCTGCTGTGGGAATGGGCCTGGTGTCACAAAGAGGTTGGCCTCACAAAGAGGGTGTCCTCACAAAGAGGGTGGCATAACAAAGATGCTGGCGTGGGAAAGAGGCTGCCATCAGAGAGAGGCTGTCATCACAAAGAGTTTGGCTTCACCAAGAGCCTGGCTTCACCAAGAACCTGGCGTGGGAAAAGACCTGCTTTGGGAAAGAGCCTAGCGTCACAGAGTCTGGCATCACAAAGAGGCTGGCCTGGGAAAGAGGCTGGCGTGGGAAAGAGTTTCCTCAGAAAAGAGGCTGGTGTGGGAAAGGGCCAGGTGTCACAAAGAGGCCTGCATCACTAAGATGCTGGCATGGGAAAGGACCTGGTTTGGGAAAGAGGCTGTCATCCGAAAGAGGCTGTCGAAGGAAAAAGCCTGGTTTGGGAAAGATGCTGGCTTCACAAAGAGGGTGTCCTCACAAGGAGGGTGGCATCTCCAGGAGTCTGGCGTGTGAAAAGACCTGGTTTGGGAAAGAACCTGGCTTCACAGATAGGCTGGCATGGGAAAGGGCCTGATTTGGGAAAGAGGGTGGTGTCACAAAGAATCTGGCCTCACAAAGAGTGTGGTGTTACAAAGAGCCTCACGTGCAAAAGGACCTGGTTTAAGAAATAGACTGGAATCACAAAGAGGCTGGGTTAATGAAGAGGCTGGTGTCACAAAATCTCTAGTGTGGGAAAGAGTCTGGCGTCACAAAGAGTCTGGTGTGAGAAAGGGCCTGGTGTCACAAAGAGGCTGATGTGGGAAAGCACCTTCTTTCAGAAATAGGCTGGTGTCACAAAGACGATGGCGTCACTAAGAGGCTGTAGAGGAAAAGGGCCTGGTTTTGGAAAGAGTCTGGCGTCACAAAGAGTCTGGAGAGGGAAAGGGCCTGGTTCGGGAAAGAGGCTGCCATCACAATGAGGCTGGCATGGGAAATGGCCTGGTTTGGGAAAGAGACTGGATTAACAAAGAGGTTGGTGTCACAAAGAAGCTGGCGAGGGAAAGGGCCTGGTTCATGAAAGAGGCTGGCTTCATAAAGAGGCTGGCGAGGGAAAGGGCCTGGGTAGGGAAAGAGGCTGGTGTCACAAAGATGCTGGAGTCATAAATGTCTTGGGTGGGAAAGAGTCTGGTGTCACAGAGTCTGGTGTGGGAAAGGGCCTGGTGTCACAAAGAGGCTGTCCTCACAAAGAGTCTGGCTTCACCAAGAGCCTGGCGTGGGAAAGGACCTGCTTTGGGAAAGAGCCTGGCATCACAGAGTCTGGCACCACAAAGAAGCTGGCCTGGCAAAGAGGCTGGCATGGGAAAGAGGTTCCTCAGAAAAGAGGCTTGTGTTGGCAAGGGCCAGGTGTCACAAAGAGGCCTGCGTCACTAAGATGCTGGCATGGCAAAGGACCTGGTTTGGGAAAGAGGCTGTCATCCGAAAGAGGCTGTCGAAGGAAAAGGCCTGGTTTGGGAAAGATGCTGGTGTCACAAAGAGGCTGGTGTGGGAAAGGGCCTGGTGTCACAAAGATGCTGGCTTCACAAAGAGGCTGGTGTGACAAAGATTCTGGTGTGTGAAAGGGCCTAGATTGGGAAAGAGGCTGCCTTCAAAAATAGGTTGGCGTGGGAAAGAGTCTGGCATCACAGAGAGACTGGCGTGGGGCAGGGCCTGGTTTGGGAAAGAGGCTGGCTTCACAGATAGGCTGGCGTGGGAAAGGACCTGGTTTGGGAAAGAGACAATGAAACAAGCTCAAATTAGTGCTTCTGTCAAGCAAAGGCAACAGCATTGGCCTCTTAAAGATAATGGAAATTGATATGAAAAGTATGGTTTTTCTGAGCACAAAATCACCTCGGAGTTACACACTGGGCATGAAAAATCTGTCCTCTACACACACAGCTGTAAGAAACTGGGCTTCACACCTTCCACGGCTTGTGGTTCCTGTACTGCAAGGTGAACAGGCCCCAGCACGTGGCCTCAGAGGCAACGAGAAGGCTCATCCTCCCTCTCTGCACCCCCCTGGGCAGGGAGTGCCTTACAGCACTGGTGCTGCAGAGGCTGAGCCCTAACAGCCCTTCTCGGGAGGGCTCCTCTGCTCCAGCACAGTGCTCCTGGGGCGGTGCGGGTCAGTGGCTCCCAAACCAGAGCTGGTTTATGCTGTGCCAGCTCGGGAGTGTGTTGACACGTTCATGTGGACGTGCCCCTGGACAGGAAAAGGAACCTGAGAAGCCACGGTCTCCGTTACGGCGTGTGGGCAGAGTTCAGACATGCGTGGCCCTGCAGCACCTGCCTCGGGCAGCGGAGAGGTTTCACACGCCTTCCTCATTCACATCGCTTCTCCTAAGCAAAATAGTGCCCTTTTGTATGGCTTATCAAGTAGGCGCCGCTTGCCAACAAACTGCTTCAGCTGACAGACACCACAAACTAAGGTATGCAAGGCATCTGGTCAAACTGCGGAAAATTGAAGTTATATTGGGAACTACATGCCAAACTGGGCTATTCCTGGGAGAATCCCACCAGTGAAGTGGCCTGAAACAACCAAATGACTGCCCAGACTTGCAAGCAGCATCCTTACATATTTCACCCCAGTGCAGAGATTCAGACCTTCGGAGCGGGTCACTCAACAGCAGCAAGATCAGTATGCATCTCTGGTACAATCCACACTGCTGCCGAGGCACAGACATCTTAAGCAATAGAGAAACCTGAGAAAAGCAGTAATAAACATTACATCAGTGAAAACAGTGACACAAACTATTGAAAAAGCCCCAAATCATCAGTGTAGTATTTTGTTGCATCAAACTCCCTCACAAAGTTTGGAATAAAAAGAACCCAACCTGGTATTTTTGTGCTCTCTTCTTAGGTGATTGTCAAATACATTAAAATAGGCGCTAAACTATGTTTTCACCTTTGAATTTGATTTAACCTGTCCAGGACTGTGAAGCATTAGGTTGTCCATATTCTCTTAATGACTGCTTCGTGTTACTGCTGCCTGGTATTTTGTTTTGCTCGTCGTTGTTCCTAGCTTGGAAGAAACACCCTTGAAGTCTTGCTTTCCACACTCCTTGTTTCAGGTTTCCTTGAGCGCTTGCCAAACTGATGTGACTAATTCTACGGAAGCTTGTCAGAAGTCATCATTGTTTCTGTTTGCAGAGGTGAGTTTCTTCAAAAAGGGTTGTCTTCCCCAGCGTTTCCTTTCATAGCTTCTTATGTTCGGCTGAGAGATCAAAAATCTTTAACTAAAATTCATGCGTTTATTTGTTTCTTCCTTTTGGGTTTATGGTAGCGGATCATTTATCAGCTAGATAGGTCAAACTTGAAGTGCAGGAGAATGTGTTTAGGACCATGGTGGAAACCCTAGTGCAATAATGGAGCTGTGGTTTAAGCAGAAATTTCGAGGTGTGTCATTCCTGCCCTTAGTTTTTAACTAGAGTCTTCATAACTAAAGGTTTAACATGTATATTTGGATGGTACATTATGTCTTTATCTGTTGTGGCTGCTTTAGTCTTTGCCTCCATCAAAAACAACTGTAGCTCTGGAATTTCCAAAATTTTCTGCTAATCTATAACCACCAAATAGCTCTATGCAACTATGCTTCGGTTTTGCAATGCACAACATTTTTGTCAACGTATTTCCTGTAGTTGCTAGCAATGCATCTGCGGTGTTTGGTCGGTTTGTTGTGGGTTTTTTTAAAGCATACACTATTCCATCAAAGTTTTAATAGATTTCATTGGCATAAGTCACCAGACAAGAATGAGGGGTGACGGACAGAGTTTGTACGCCTTAAACAACTTGTTTGACAACTCTGGTTGGAGGAGGGGATGGGTGCTACAGAGGTCTGCAAATCTGGCAAGAAATAAGGGCCTTGGGAGCAGAACAATACCTTTGCTGTGCCTTAATTGGTGTGATTTACAGCTCTGGCTGGAGGAAGACAGAAGTCCTGTGGAGGCTGGATGGTACCTTTTCCTTGGGACCAGCCTACACGTGCAACAACTTTGCAACATGAAGGCATCAACCACGCTTGCGCAGAAAGGGCTTATACAGCAGACACCACACCTAGGGGGGATCGCGATCAGCAGACACCCCTTGGGGGACCACCCACCCATTTTGAGAACAATCTAAGACTACAAATGCGCAGGCATCCCAATTAGTATGAGAAGCGAGAGGAGGGGGGAGACAAGAGGGTTGTTACCAGCCTCTCCTATCTCATATGCAAATGACACAAAGTATTTAGAACTTCTCGCTTGGGATGCTTGTGCGCGCTCCCGCCCGCCACCTGAGGACCGATCCTGCAAGCGATTTACCGGAGGAGCAACTCTGCAAGCAATTTACCAACTCTATGAACAACTTACATCGCTGGATCCGAGGGTGGTGATCTCTCTTTTCCTCTCTCTCATATTCTCTAACTTCTTCTTTCTCTTTTTCCTTTTCTTTTCCTCTCTTTTCTCAATGCCTTTAGAAACCCAAGACACTTATGACCATGCCACTTTCCTCGTATTAATAAATTGTTCTTAATTTCATACCATTTTTTTGGTGTTGTTTCACCTTAATTTACTCCGAGGGATTTATGAACTAGTTGCGACCAGGTCGTAACATGAGGTTGCAAAGAATCCTGGCCCTCTGCAAGCATCACTGGCTTGTTTCTATAGTTCCGATTTCTGAAATGGTCATAATCAAGTGACATATAACTATTTAGCTGTGTAAATGTTGATTGTACAGGACACCAGGTGGTGTTTGAGTAAGCGCATATGGAAAGAAATTGTGTCATAGCAGGGGCTTCTTTTTTATTACTTGTTTTCACACCAGCCGTGAATCTGACTCCCGTGTCTTTAATAGTGGTTGCCGTGTGCACCTTCATACTCCTCCCCAAACATCAGCACTTACAGAGCAGATACCTTGCAATTCTAGCAGGGAAAATGTGATTTGTTTGTTTGTTCATTTGATACTTTAAATTTTGGCTGAGATAGGCCAAAGTTGGCACTATCGGTCTGTCTGTGTTCAACAGCGAATATGTTGAACTAACACAGGTCCGGATGCACTTATAGTACAGGGCTCAGTCGTGGTCGATGAACTAACATGGTTCCAGATTACAACATAAATCTGGGCATGTCCACTGAAATAAAATTCTCGTGACCAGTTTCACAGTTAAGGTAATTTATTTAAGCAACAGATACAGATTCTTTTAGATTGATGTTCATCACTGAACACACTGCAAAGCACTCCTAGGTACCAATGAACATATATATGTTGCAGTATGACTATATAGCACTACTGATACGATTACAAATACAAGCTTGATTTCTAAGTTTCCCAGGGAAGCTTCCCAGGGAAGCACCTGGTATAACCAGGTGTACGAGTCTCACCCAAAGGCATCCCTATTGGCGGGGAGGAGAGGTTCAGCCCATCGACTGATCCCAAAGTCCGTAGTGATGTCTCCCTTACTTCTCAGCGATGGTATCTTTTGGTATGGAGGTGTGTTTTGGTATTATAATGAAATTATAATGAGCAAAGTTCATCCACGGGACACGATTTCACCACAATCGCTGGCTCAGCAACCAGCATTCTGGGTGGAATGGGGTATTATTTCTTATTTGAAAATAGCTATGTGATTTATTAGCTACAAGGTACCACGGAGTTCCCGTACCTGTCTCGTTTACACAAAGCTTTGCCGCGGTTATCTCCACACTGTTCCACCCTCTGTTCTCTCAGAGTTAGCATGCCAAGCTCCCTTGGTGCCGAACATCTAAGAATGCAGGTCAAGTTGCCTGGGGAACCATCATGGTACATGCCAACCACGTCCCACCATAGACGCTTTCTTAGTTCTATAAGATGTTGGTATAACTTTACTCTCAATAAGTGTGCCTCCAACAATTAGTTTCAATAAGTTTCCCCTGGCAGTTACTCCACACATACTGAAAAACCCCTTCTTGTTGTCAGACACAGCACTGGCCAGTTTCCACTCTAACAGAACATTGGCCTTTCGTGTCTTCTCCCTGCAGATGCCAATTGCAGCTCTGTCACCTTCCTGCGAAGCCTGGCCTCACTTCCAGAGATCCTACAATTACTTTTTCCTCTGCAGCTCCGTGAGGAGATCTCTGTCCAGCCAAGCTGGTCTTCTGCCCCACTTACTTGACTTGCGCCACAGCACAATTGCCTGTTCTGAGCTTCTCAGAGGTGCTGCTTAAAGACCCACCAGCACTCGCTGAGCCCTGAGCCCTCTACAGCAGATTCCAGGGGACTCTGCTAAGCACCTCCCTGAAGAGCGTAACGCTTGCTCTCAGGAAATCCAGGGTAGCAGCGCTGTTGTCCTTTCTTCTCACTCCCCTGACAATGTTGAACTCAACCATTTCATGAACCCTGTGGCCAAGTGTTAGGTCCCGTCCCACTCAGTGAGCTCTGGGGGGTTCACTTACAGATCCCTTGTGCAGCAATCCGGAATGATCACAGTCAGTCCAGAGGCTTAACCAAAAGATCACCTTACAAGAGAACGTATCAGGCTCACAACAAATAATGATTTAGCAAAAGATCTCAGCAAAACATATCTTCACTACAAACGCGACAAAGAGAATCACCACGGAACCACAACCTGAAGAGTCCCGCAAACAGCAGGACCTCAACAATAAAAAGTTCTTATAGCCACTAAGTGCTGCTGACTGTATCACCCTTAGGAATTAGGAAAATGGAGAAAAAGTAAAGAACTAGAAAGGAGAGCAGAGATAGGAAAGATATCACCACCCTTGGGTCCAGCAGCAAATTCAACAGGTGTCCAGCAGGTACAGCCCAAAGGTACCCAAGGGGTAGTGGGCCTGTGTGGAAGACCCTCAGTCTGCAAACAGCTGTGCTTTACTTGGGGAGCATAAGATTTGCTTGGGAACACTGCACTGAGAATAGTTTTTGCTTGCTTCTAAGATAAAGGAGCCGAGACCAGTTCACAGGGCTTTTTGAGGCATGAAAGAAGTAAACATGTGTGGAAGGTCAGTTCTGAACACAGAGCTGAAAACAAGGAATGGTTGTTGATGTTTTGAGTCCAGAACACTGGCTCTTCCCAGAATGGGTGATGAGTGCTTAGTGTGTGAATGTTGATGTTATCTTGAACTGCCTAGTCTGGCTCCTGCATTGTAGCAGTTAAATAGGGTAGTAGCATAACAATAAAAAGCCTTAGGCCTTTCGGCTTCAGGCCCTTGCATCCTCGATCTCAGAGTCTGTGCCTTCCTTGCCGCCCGCCGCAAATGGCGCCCGAACAAGGTTGAAGATTAACGAAGAAGCGGCGGCGACTCTGATCGAAGGATTGTCAGGGGCTAGCGCGCGCCAGGACCTGAGAGGCGCCAGGACCTGAGAGTCCCCAGGATCGGAGAATCCCCAGGATCAGAGAATCCCCAGGACCGGAGAGTCCCCAGGACCGGAGAGTGAGTCCCCAGGACCGGAGAGTCCCCAGGATCAGAGAGTCCCCAGGACCGGAGAGTCCCCAGAATCAGTGAGTTCCGCGATCGCAATAAACATGGGACAGGCTAGTTCCCAAGAGCATAAGCTCTACACTGA
Organism: Nyctibius grandis; assembly: GCF_013368605.1. Taxonomy (NCBI): domain Eukaryota; kingdom Metazoa; phylum Chordata; class Aves; order Nyctibiiformes; family Nyctibiidae; genus Nyctibius; species Nyctibius grandis. Next base: position 47,122 of record NC_090674.1, read on the forward strand.
GGTATTACAGCGTATATTACGCGAACAGGGCTATAAGGTCCAATTAGCGAAAGTGGTGCAGTTATTAGTATGGATCAAAGACAACTGTACCTGGTTCCCTGTATCAGGGACTTACGATGCAAAGATCTGGGCGAAAGTGGGAGTAGAAATACAAAAACGGAACGCGTTGCAGTCTGATATTCTAAAGGATTTAGAAGCAACGTGGAGGGTTGTTTTTACAGCACTCTCTGCACTCCAGCCTGCAGAGGAGTATTTGCAATCTCTGGCATCCACTCCTATTAACACCTTAGTGGATGTGACGGAGCAACAGGAGCCTGTATATGAAACAGTCTCTGGAGAATCAGACAATCCTTACTATCTTGATTTCACAGATCCAGACGTACAGTCCAATTTATACCCAGCATTAACATCGGTAAAAGAAACGGCTGCAGCCGTCCCTTCGGTGCGGGGGGTCTCGCAGCCAGCAGCGGCAGCGGCAGCGGCTATGGGCAGAGCACAGTTAACACCAACAGCTCCTCCGTATCCTGCGTCTGCCGAGCCACCTATTGGCTTTGCTGAAAAGGCATCAGAGTCTCATGTAACGAAATACAAAACGCTGGCAGAAAATTGTAGAGAGGAAGCTGCTCGTAAAGGAGATTTTGCCATGCTGACGGCGATGCCGGTAATCTATCATCCATATCATTCTCCTGAGTATCAATACCTTAGTTATGAAATGATTAAGGAAGTACGGGCCGCGGTGAGAGACTATGGTTTGCACAGTAACTATACTTCAAATTTAGTAACAGTCATTGGGGAATCCTATACTATGACACCACATGATTGGAAGTCACTTTTACGGATGATTTTAACACCTGCACAGTATTCAGTGTGGCTGGCAGAGTACCAGGAGGCTGTTTCTGCAGACACTTTGGAAAATAGGCAAGAATATTTGGGAGTTAATCAGTATGCAATACCAGAGGTACAGGCACGGTTACCTCGGCAGCGTTTACAACAGATCTCTGCATTGGCTTTAAAGTGCCTGAAACGCATTCCGGAGGCAGGGAAACGCCAGCCCTCTTTTGCGGCAGTCAGGCAAGGAGCTCAAGAACCATATGTTACATTTATTGATCGTTTACAAACAGCACTGAGCAGGCAGATTGATGATGAAAATACAGTAGAAACGCTGTTATTACAATTGGCTTATGAAAATGCAAATGCAGATTGTCAAAGAATTTTGGACCCTCTAAAAAACTCTTACAAAAGTATAGCAGAATTTATTAAAGCTTGTCAGAATGTGGGTTCTGAAGAGCATAAAGCTACTTTACTTGCAAGTGCCTTGGCTCAGCAACTCGTTGTGGGACGAGCAGAAATGAAATGTATTGAGTGCAATCAAATGGGGCATATTAAAAAGAACTGCCCAAAGCCGACAGTAAAGAAAAAAGATGAGCAGAAAGGAAGGTTCTCCCACAGGGCATGATGAACAGTCCCACAATTTGTCAGTTAGTGGTCTCTGCTGCAATAGAGCCGACTCGAAGTATTTTTAAACAGTCTCTTATTTACCATTATATGGATGACATTCTCATTGCAGCTTTGACACAGACAGAACTGATGAAAACTGTAAATCATCTAAAAGACTCCTTACAACAATTTGGGCTTCATATTTACCCAGAAAAAATACAAACAGAACCGCCCTGGAAGTATTTGGGATGGGTACTGTTTACCAGAACCTTACGGCCACAACAACTTCGTTTGGTAAACAATATCTCTACATTAAATGATTTGCAGCAACTACTAGGGACAATTAATTGGATTCGTCCTGTGCTGGGTATTTCTACTGAACAGTTAAGTACCCTGTTTAACACCTTGAAGGGGGATTCAGATTTAACTTCGCCTCGAATCCTTTCTGACAAAGCAAAACAGGAATTGGCATTGGTAATTCAAAAACTTACAGCTTCCCAAGCAGGACGTATAATCTTACACTTGCCTCTTCTATTTTTTGTGATTCACACGAAATTCCAGCCTTATGGGCTATTTGCTCAATTGACAGAATCACAGCAATTAGTTACCCTGGAATGGATTTTCTTATCACACACCTTTACAAAAACAATTACGACTCCTTTGGAGATGGTCATTATGGTGATTCAGAAAGGACGGTTCAGGATACAGCAGCTGACAGGTCGAGACCCTGACATTATTTACCTACCCTTTCGTAAGGAAACGCACATTACTCTGATGAGGGACAGCCTTGAATTTCAGGCTGCTCTGGCTGATTATTTGAATGATATCCATTTTACTTTGCCACGGAATAAAATCTTGCAAGCCTTACCTTCCCTCTGTTTACAACCACAGAGAGTGATGGTGCCTCACCCTATACCAAATGCAAAAACGGTTTTTACAGACAGCTCAGGTAAAACAAAGAAGGCCGTAGTAGCCTGGAAAGAAAAGGCACAATGGCAACACACATCAGTTACTGTGGAAGCGTCCACTCAGATTGTTGAATTATCTGCAATACATTTAGCTCTGACATTGTTTGCAAGTGAACCTATTAATATTGTATCAGATTCACTATATGCTGTTGGCGCTATTAACCGCTTAGAAGCTGCATTTATCAAAGAAATTAGCAATAAAGAGCTGTATAAACTTTTCCTTGCTATTGCAACTCTGCTTCAGCAACGACAGCATCCTTGCTTTATTGTTCATATTAGGTCTCACGCTCGCTTGCCAGGACCTCTGGTAGAAGGGAATGCAGTAGCTGATAAGTACACTGTTTTGCCCATAACATCATCCTCCCTTACTCAACGATTTCAACATGCACAATTATCTCACTCCTTTTTCCATCAAAATGCTCGCAGTTTACAGAAAGAATTTGCTCTCACAAAAACGCAGGCTCGTGATATTATTCGGGCATGTAACGATTGTCAACTATATAATACTGCAACTTATCATGATGGTGTAAATGTCAGGGGACTGAAGGCTAATGAAATTTGGCAAAGAGATGTTACACATTATCCACCTTTTGGCAGGCAAAAGTATGTTCATGTTACTGTGGATACCTTTTCTGGTTATGTTGTTGCTTCTGCAGCTACAGGGGAACGGACTCAGGATGTTAAGAAACATTGGACAAGGTGCTTTGCACTTATGGGCCTCCCTAAACAAATAAAAACAGACAATGGACCTGCCTATGTATCTCAAGCAGCGGCCTTATTCCTACAACAGTGGGGTGTGTCTCACGTTACAGGTATCCCGCACACCCCCACCGGACAAGCCATAATTGAACGGACACATCAAAACTTGAAACACATGTTGCAAAAACAAAAAAGGGGGAGTGTAGCCACAGCTCCTCAAGAACAATTAGATATGGCTGTGTTCACTTTAAATTTTCTAAATCGGTCATCTTCTCGATTAGATACCACGGCAGTGGAACGACATTTTCAGGCTAAAGTTCCCTTTACACAAAATCCTAAGGTTTGGTATAAAGATCTGCCAGGCCCAACTGATTGGCGTGGACCAGTAGAATTGTTGACATGGGGGAGGGGATATGCTTGTGTTTTACTCCCAACAGGTCCTCGTTGGCTACCTGCGAGATGCGTGAAGCCATACCATGAGCTGGAGAAACCACAACCAGAACCCGGTACCAGAAATGCAGACGCTGAAAGCACAGGGACCACGCAAGTGACGTAGAACAGTCAACCCGACACCGGGCATTACTTGGGGAATGCTGAAATGACTGGATGAGCACGCAAGTAGCATGCTGCGAGAGGTCTTGGGTGGTCTCTGGTGGTCGTGGTCCCCCCATAGTTGTACTGTCTGCTGTGTGACTTCGCTTCCACGCAAGCGTGGTTAAGGCCTTTCTGTTGACACATGCAGGTGGCTCTGAGGAGAAGATACTGTTTTGATTCTCACAGCAGTTATCTCTTCTAGAGCGTGTGAATCAAGTAAATTTGGACACTACAGGGATGTTGTTCACAGTCTTGTTTATCTTTGGCCCTTCTTTGTAATTAGTGATGCTACAGCATTATTGTATAGATATCTATGTTTATTCCTTTTTCTATATGTATTTATTGCATGTCTCTGTATATTGCTCTGCTCTACACCCCGCAAGCCAAATGTGCACGTCCAGCTTTGCACTCCCCAGGAGAAGCAGTCTCTTGAGGGAGGGGGTAGAATGTGGGAATATAACGGAAGATGGGCGAGGAGGATTGTAAACACGCTCAAGTGACTTGCACCTGGGGTGTCAAAAAACACATATATCATACTACTAACTGTTATTTAGTCTTGTGTGCTGGACAAGTAGAGCATCTTCATTCAGATAACATAGGCCTGTGATAAGACTCAAGGGCACCTAATTGTTTATGCCTGAGATTCCTGCCCTGCTGTGAGAAAGATCAAAGCACAGTGGAAAAATGCCGCCTGGCAGAAATCCCTAATATACAGGCGAAGGCAGCAGGCCCGGAATCTCTTTCACTTTCTCTCTAGCAGGAACTGAACTCCGCGGTGCCTGCGTCCCTGCTTGTGTGCCTTTGCCCCAAGTGCTGCTTCAGAGACCTGGTCTGCAATCAGAGGACTCTGAAAAGCCAAAGCCCACATCATGACCACCCTTGTCATCAAATAAACAAAAAAGGGGGAAATGTGGAAGACCCTCAGTCTGCAAACAGCTGTGCTTTACTTGGGGAGCATAAGATTTGCTTGGGAACACTGCACTGAGAATAGTTTTTGCTTGCTTCTAAGATAAAGGAGCCGAGACCAGTTCACAGGGCTTTTTGAGGCATGAAAGAAGTAAACATGTGTGGAAGGTCAGTTCTGAACACAGAGCTGAAAACAAGGAATGGTTGTTGATGTTTTGAGTCCAGAACACTGGCTCTTCCCAGAATGGGTGATGAGTGCTTAGCGTGTGAATGTTGATGTTATCTTGAACTGCCTAGTCTGGCTCCTGCATTGTAGCAGTTAAATAGGGTAGTAGCATAACAATAAAAAGCCTTAGGCCTTTCGGCTTCAGGCCCTTGCATCCTCGATCTCAGAGTCTGTGCCTTCCTTGCCGCCCGCCGCAGGCCTGAGCCTGGCAGCTGCAGATGCTGCCCTTGTTCTGCCTCTGGGGAAGAGTCTTGTCTGAGCTCACGCATGTGCAGTTGTGACATCTAGAGAGTTCCTGAAATGGGTCTGGGGTCCCTGCGTGGTCTCTGGTGGTCTTCCAGACCCCTCCCCTCAATGAACAGAGAGGGATGCGGAGCTGCTTGTTTCCCCATCAGAAGCCTGAAAGACCTGACATCACTACTTGAGGGACAGCTGGGGGACAGCGTGTCGCCAAGTGACAATGCACGACCTTCCCTTACGCTCTCGAGATCCTTTTTCTCACCTCTGCATCACTCCAGACCAGGCATCACGCAGGAGCACAGGCCATAGTCACAAATGCATTGGCCGTGTGGTACAAGGAGACTGCGAATGAACCTTGGTCCCCACAAGCTTGGTCAAATCAACAACTTCTTTTTCCCCCTGAAAAACACTATGTAAAGCAAAAAGCATTTGCACCCACTGTTCCTGACAGCTGCCTGTTGGGGATGGGGGGACACCAGCCCCCTTAACCCTTTCCCTCCCCTCCAGGAGCTGGAAAGCCTCTTGGGGGTCTAGGCAGAACACAGGGACCTCCAACATTCTCTCCTGGGAGACACCAGAGAGTCCTTAGCAGCCAACAGCCAGAAGGCACCATGGCTCAGCCACCACTGCGGCTCCCACCGCGCGGCCCCCAGGCCCCCCCAGCACCTTGGCTCCTTCATCCCTTTGTGCTCCCCGAAACCTTCTACCCCCAAGGTACAACCGACCCCCACCCCTGCAGCCCGCGGATGCTCTTCGGGGCAAGAGTGGAGCTGACCGCCGCCCATCGCTTCTGTCTCTCTTTCAGGCTCAGCCACCCTGTGCCAACTGCCCGAGTAGCAGCAGCCCTTCCCCACAGCCTGGGCACCCCAGGCCCAACAGGCACTATCAGCAGGTATGGCACCCCTGGCTGCTCGGGAACCCCAACCCCTGGGCACCTTCAGCATCCCCCACCCCGGGCACTCCCACCATCCCCACCACCCCTGTCCCCCCAGCACTTTTGGCACAGAGCTTCAGCAAGCCCCTGCCCTCGCCTGGCTGATGCACACACAGTCAATCCATTGCCAGAGAATTGCCCAGATCCTTGGTGCCAGCTCTCTCCTTTCACCTCACACAAGCCAGTCTCCTCCCCAATATGCAGCCCTATCCCCCGGCACAGCAGCTCACCCTACAGACAGGTCCCTGGCCACAAGCTCCCCACGTGCCTGGTGCAGAGCTGGGGGATGTCGGCCATTGGGGACAGCTCAGCGGGTGTCCCTGGAGGCTCCCCCCTGCCCAGCTCAGCTCCCACTCCCCCACACAGGTGTGCAGAGGGCTCTGTGCAGCTGCTGCTTTGACCCCTGACTTCCACATCCAGTGGACCATCACCACCCTGCCTCCAGCAGCCACCTCCACGCTTGCCCATGGCACCGCTTCTCTGCCGGGTGCTGCCCTGTGGGGCCGCAGGGGCTGCGGGCTCCCCCTGGCCTGGGCAACCCTTCGCACCCCACAACCATCAGGGCACAGCGGTGGCCCCAGACTCCCCAAGGATGCTGATGTCCAACCCTGGCAACCTCCCGCCTGGCAGCAATGTCCTCCCCGTCCCCTGTGCTGCCCCCCACATCTAAACCCTTGAGGACCCAGCAGGCGACGTGGACGTGTCCAAGGAGATCCTTCTCCAAGAGGACCTAAGGCTCTTCAGTTGCTCCTCGGACACCATGGGGATCAGCCAGGATGGCCCCAGCAGTGGCCCCATGCCTGGGGACGCCAGTGGGACCAGCAGAGAGGGGATGGTGTTGGCCCCAGCTCCCCCAGTACTGCCAACATCCAACCCAGGGAGGCCAACAATTCCGGCACAGCCACTGCCACAGGGACACCCCCAGGCAGCGACACTCCAGGCAGTGACCTCCCCCCAGGCCCTGTGCTGCCTCTGATAACCAAGGTATTGGGGACTTGGAAGGTGACCTCAACGTGTCCAAGAAGCTGGGTCTCAAAGAGATCCTAACCTTCTATGATTGCTTCCTGGACGAGTTGGAGTCCAGCCTGGATGGTCCCAGCAGCAGCCCCATGCCTGGGGACCCCCGTGGCACTGGTGCAGCCATCCCCCCCTGCAACTTCACCTCACTCTCGCTGTCCGAGGAGCTGCTCACCCCCAACTACAGCATCCCCAAGACCACCGAGGCCATCCTGAGCCTCCAAGACTTCTAAACCATTGGGATGGAGCCCCAGGAGCTGGGGGGGGGCACAGGGGTGGACCCGTCACCATCTGTCATGGTTTAAAGCTAGGCCGGCCACTAAACCTGCGGCAGACGCTCTCTGTTAACCCTCCCCCCCCACCCGAAGGGAAAGGGAAAGGGAAAAGGGAGAGAGACTTACGGGTTGGAAAGTTAAAACAGTTTTAATAAACCTATAATAATGAAAAAGAGTATAATAATAATATTGGAATAATCAAATATATACAAATATATATACAAAACCAAGATCAAGCTCCCCCGATGTCGGCAACGTCACCACCGGCACTGCAGGGCAGGCTCCGGGAAGGCCCAGGCTGGGCCTAGCGACGGTCGAGAGCTGGATTCAGGGATGCACGGATCGGGGGCAGCAGGAAAACAGTCGGAGTCCTCCTTGGACACCGGCCATAGCAGAAAGAGCCCGAGAGCAAGACCCTCGTGATCCCCCCGCTTTATACCGAGAATGACGTGTATGGGATGGAATACCCTCGTTGGTCAATTTTGGGTCACCTGCCCTGTCTGCTCCCCACTGCAGCTGCGACCCCCCTTCGGCTCTTCACTCATAAGCAGTGAGGAATTCAGCAGTGACCTTGGTTTCTCTAAGACTAAAAGTACAGCAAGAGCCTTTCTGCATAACATCCCTACCGGTGCCTCAGCGATAACTACAAGCTTTGAGCGTTATCAGTCCTGGAAGCAGACACTGTCTGCAAAACATGTAGTTAGTTTCAGAAAGTGCAGTTACTTAGAGGAGACTTAGCTGAAAGTAAAAATCACTGAAAGGAAAATCGGCCTGGTTTAGGCCAAACCAGGACATTCCACCCCTTATTCCATACCATTCATGTCATACTTAGATCACCACTAACTTTTCATTTTAAAATATATACAGATAACATTAGTTTATGATTCATCTCCATACAGAAAAAAAAGTTCATCAAGTTCATTTAGTTCAGGATTGTGGGTTTCCATCTGGCTAGGAGTCTCTCAGGGCAGGAGACATGGTATGAGTTTTGTCACAGTTTGTGCCCACGGGTTGCAGGTTAAAGATGTCAGTCTCGAGGAGGTTACTGGACGCCACTTGCAGCTAGCTCCATTCCCATCACCACTGCTTCAACCTGAAAGACACTTATGAACACTGTTAGTATTATGCAGCAATTAACATCATGCAGTTCAGAATTAAGTATTCTCACCCAAGATCAGATCATCTTCAGGGACACATCGGACTCCACCATCCTGCAGCATCACCCACCAAGTACATCCAGGTCCTTGAGCAAAAGCAATCCCATGAATGGGTTTACCTTTGCCCGTAGCAGGAAGAACCCAGACAGTTTTTCCCAACAGGTTCCTTTCATGCACCACAGGGACTTTATCCCCTTCTACTGTATGTAAAAGGTCTGACTGAGCAGGGCCAGCTCGGTTGATAGATCTTCTGGTGTTAACTAGCCAGGTAGCTTGTGCCAAATGCTTATCCCAGTTTTTAAAGGTTCCACCCCCCATTGCTTTTAGGGTAGTTTTTAACAGCCCATTATACCGTTCAACTTTCCCAGATGCTGGTGCATGATAGGGGATGTGATATACCCATTCGATGCATGCTCTTTGGCCCAGTTATTTATGAGACTGTTTTTGAAATGAGTCCCATTGTCCGACTCAATTCTCTCTGGCGTGCCATGTCGCCACAAGATTTGCTTTTCAAGGCCCAGAATAGTGTTCTGGGCAGTGGCATGGGGCACAGAGTATGTTTCCAGCCATCCGGTGGTCACCTCCACCATGGTAAGCACATAGCGTTTACCCTGGCGGGTTTGAGGGAGTGTGATGTAGTCAATTTGCCAGGCCTCCCCATATTTATACTTCAACCACCGTCCCCCATACCACAAAGGTTTTAACCGTTTGGCTTGCTTAATTGCGGTGCATGTTTCACAATCATGGATAACCTGTGCAATAGAGTCCATAGTTAAGTCCACCCCTCGGTCACGAGCCCATCTGTATGTTGCATCTCTCCCTTGATGACCTGAAGTGTCATGAGCCCACCGAGCTAAAAATAGTTCACCTTTATGTTCCCAGTCCAAATCTATTTGGAACACTTTAGCAGCCTGATCTGCTTGTTGGTTGTTTCGATGTTCCTCAGTTGCCCGACTTTTAGGTACGTGAGCATCTACATGACGTACCTTCACGACTAGTTTCTCTAGCCGAGCAGCAATATCTTGCCACAGTTCAGCAGCCCAAATAGGTTTACCTTTACGCTGCCAGTTGCTTCGCTTCCACTGCTTTAGCCACCCCCACAAGGCATTTGCCACCATCCATGAGTCAGTATAAAGATACAGCCTTGGCCACTTTTCTCGTTCAGCAATGTCTAGAGCCAGCTGGATGGCTTTTACCTCTGCAAATTGACTTGATTCACCTTGTCTTTCTGTGGCTTCTGTGACTCGTCGTATAGGACTCCATACATCAGCTTTCCACTTCCGATGCTTTCCTACAAGACGGCAGGATCCATCGGTGAACAGGGCATACTGCTTCTCATCCTCTGGTAGTTCATTATATGGTGGGGCTTCTTCAGCACGTGTCACTTCCTTTTCTGGTGGCATTCCGAAGTCTTTGCCTTCTGGCCAGTCCATGATCACTTCTAAGATTCCTGGGCGATTAGGGTTTCCTATTCGAGCCCTCTGTGTAATTAATGCAATCCATTTACTCCATGTAGCATCAGTTGCATGATGAGTAGTAGGAACCTTACCCTTGAACATCCAGCCTAGTACTGGTAATCGAGGTGCCAGGAGAAGTTGTGCTTCAGTACCAATTACCTCTGAAGCAGCTCTAACTCCTTCATATGCTGCCAGTATCTCTTTTTCAGTTGGGGTGTAATTGGCCTCGGAACCCTTGTATCCTCGACTCCAAAATCCTAGGGGTCGACCTCTAGTCTCCCCTGATACTTTCTGCCAGAGGCTCCAGGTAGGACCATTGTCCCCAGCTGCGGTGTAGAGCACATTTTTAACGTCTTGTCCCGTACGGACTGGTCCAAGGGCTACTGCATGCACAATCTCTTGTTTAATCTGTTCAAAGGCCTGTCGTTGTTCAGGACCCCACTGAAAATCATTCTTCTTTCTGGTCACTTGATAAAGAGGGCGTACAATTTGGCTGTAATCTGGAATATGCATTCTCCAGAAACCCACAACACCTAAGAAGGCTTGTGTTTCCTTTTTGTTAGTTGGTGGGGACATAGCTGTTATTTTGTTGATCACCTCTATCGGGATCTGGCGACGCCCATCTTGCCATTTAATCCCTAAAAACTGGATCTCCCAGGCAGGTCCCTTGACCTTGCCTCTTTTTATGGCAAAACCAGCTTTCAGAAGAATTTGGATTATTTTCTCCCCTTTGTCAAAAACTTCTGCTGCTGTATCACCCCACACAACGATATCATCAATGTATTGCAAATGTTCTGGAGCTCCACCCTTTTCTAGTGCAGTCTGGATCAGTCCATGGCAAATAGTAGGACTGTGTTTCCACCCCTGGGGCAGTCGATTCCAGGAGTACTGGATACCTCTCCAGGTAAAAGCAAACTGTGGCCTGCACTTTGGTGCCAAAGGAATAGAGAAAAATGCATTAGCTATGTCTATGGTGGCATACCACTTGACTGCCTTTGACTCCAGTTTGTATTGAAGTTCTAGCATGTCTGGCACAGCAGCACTCAGCGGTGGAGTAACTTCATTTAGGCCACGATAGTCCACAGTTAATCTCCATTCTCCATCAGACTTTCGCACTGGCCATATAGGACTATTAAAGGGTGAGCGAGTCTTACTAATCACTCCTTGATTTTCTAATTGTCTAATCAGTTTATGAATGGGGATCAGGGAGTCTCGATTGGTGCGATATTGTCGTCGGTGCACCGTGGTAGTAGCAATTGGCACCTGTTGTTCTTCAACCTTCAGCAACCCCACAACAGAAGGATCCTCTGAGAGGCCAGGCAAGGTAGACAGCTGTTTAATGTCCTCAGTCTCTACAGCTGCTACACCAAAGGCCCATCTATACCCTTCTGGGTCCTTAAAATACCCTCTCTTGAGGTAGTCTATGCCAAGGATGCACGGAGCATCTGGGCCAGTCACAATGGGGTGCTTTTTCCCATTCATTTTTAGTTAGGCTCACTTCGGCCTCCAATACAGATAACACTTGAGATCCTCCTGTTACTCCTGAAATACTGATAGATTCTGCCCCTTTATGATCCGATGGCATTAGGGTGCACCAGTGTCTACCAAGGCTCGATACCTTTGTGGTTTTGATGTGCCAGGCCATCGAATCCACACAGTCCAATAAACTCGGTTGTCCCTTTCCTCCACCTGGCTGGAGGCAGGGCCCCCCTAATTAAGAAATGGATTCGTGCTGCTCACAGGGACTGGACCTTCATTTCTCCTATTCACACTTGGGAAAAAGGAATTTGAGGCCCATCTACCCTGACTGGGGTCCTGCTCACTGGTAACTGGAGCAGCCATCCTCCTAGAAAAATTCTCTCTGGTATTTCTTTTAGCTTGCAACTCACGTACTCGTGCCTGTAGGGTACTGGTAGGTTGTCCATGCCATCTGTTCATGTCCTCCCCATAACCACGCAGGGCAAACCACAGGATACCTCGTGATGTGTTCCGTTTCCTTTGAGCTGGTCCTGTAGGAGGGCGTTTTCTCCTAACAGCTGCAACGCGGGCCTGTGTAGGTAGAGAGTCAAGTTTATTCTCTATCCTGGACAGTTTGTCTGACAGTTGTTTAAATGAGTCCTTGTTTTCCTTAGTCAGTTTTTCCACAGCTGAGATGCGGGTCTGCAGTGGGGAAGAAATACTATCTTCATACTGTCGCATACAGTTAGCCATTTCATCCACACTAGGTCGTGCCATATCATCTTCTCCCCAGACTAATATTGACAATGTATGGGTGTATTTCGGTGGAGCATTCTTCACAACCTTCCGGAACATGGATTGGTTGCATTCCACTTCATCAGGATCTACAGGATCTACAATTTCCCGTGGGTGTCTATAAATGATCTCTTGCACAGCTAGTTATCTAAGGTAGTTAATACCTTTTTCTATAGTGGTCCATTTGCTCAGGTGGCTCAGAACATCATCTTTATAGGGATACCTGCTCTTTACAGCTGACAAGAGTCACCTCCAGAGACGGATAGTATTTGACTTTCTTGCGAGCGCCTTATCAATACCACCATCTCTGGACAGGGATCCCAACTGTCTGGCTTCTCTGCCGTCTAATTGCATGCTATCCGCCCCATTATCCCAGCATCGGAGCAGCCAGGTAATAATTGGCTCACCATCATAACGGCTGAAATCTTTTCTTATATTTATTAGGTCCTTCAGGGATAAGGAGTGGTAGGTTATCTCTACGTCCGAGTCCTCCTCCTGTGATAGTTCTGCTTTAGAACGACCTTTCTTCTGTGATGGGTCTGCTTTAAAATGACGATCAAGGGAACCCCCATCTGTGTCAGGCCCTGACTCTGACTGAGAAGGGCCCTCACCTGGGTCACGTGATGGCTCTGCCTTAGAAGGCTCTGAGTAATCATCCTCCTCTTCACGAGCTGATTTCTTTCGGTATTTCTTCCTGGTTACAGGAGCAATTGGTACAGATTCATTAGATGCTGGGGTCTGAGTAGATGCAGTGGCTGTCGTGGGAGTACTGAGACTCGTTAGAGTCTGAGTAGCTGCAGTGGCCATCTTGGGGGGTGTAGCAGCTGTGGTGCAGGCTGCCGAGGTTTCAGTGGATTTAGTGGCTGTAGTGGCAGCACACACTGTAGGATCTGAGGTGGCTGCACAACACCTACAACTGTCCCTGCACCGATATTTAATCTTATCCCACATCAGAAACACATTCAGGACAACCGAAAATAAAAATATGCCACCTAGACAGCACCATCCGAATTTCACAAAATCTAGAGGAATCAGCTTGGCAGAAAAGGAGAAGGTACTATTTCCCGAAGTAAAATTGGAAGTGTAATCATTAACACAATCAGCTAAAGGACGCCCGGACTCCGCAGATAAAATCTCTGCTACCGCGGTCAGAATAGTAACAGCCCAGTTTATCACGACATAAATCAGTATGAAACGCCATAACAAAACAATGCACATTGACCAGTGCCCAGCAGTGATAAACTGCACATAAACAGTAACAAACAGCGCATATGGCAAGTAAGGTATCATTACACTTAACTCTGTAAAAGGCTTTATAAAGAGATGAGATAACACAGCGTTCAAAAATGACATTACCATCTTCGCTATCTGTTTTAATTTCCAACCCCTCGTAAATCTCAAAGGAAGAAATCTGATACTCTCTCAGCTGAGCTCTCCGGGTCTCCTCCCGCCAGAGCCGGGATTCGACTTATCAGAGGAACCTGTTGGAGCTTCTCTCGAGCCCCAAGTTGGGCGCCAATAAATCTGTCATGGTTTAAAGCTGGGCTGGCCACTAAACCTGCGGCAGACGCTCTCTGTTAACCCTCCCCCCCCACCCGAAGGGAAAGAGAAAGGGAAAAGGGAGAGAGACTTACGGGTTGGAAAGTTAAAACAGTTTTAATAAACCTATAATAATGAAAAAGAGTATAATAATAATAATATTGGAATAATCAAATATATACAAATATATATACAAAACCAAGATCAAGCTCCCCCGATGTCGGCAACGTCACCACCGGCACTGCAGGGCAGGCTCCGGGAAGGCCCAGGCTGGGCCTAGCGACGGTCGAGAGCTGGATTCAGGGATGCACGGATCGGGGGCAGCAGGAAACAGTCGGAGTCCTCCTTGGACACCGGCCATAGCAGAAAGAGCCCGAGAGCAAGACCCTCGTGATCCCCCCGCTTTATACCGAGAATGACGTGTATGGGATGGAATACCCTCGTTGGTCAATTTTGGGTCACCTGCCCTGTCTGCTCCCCACTGCAGCTGCGACCCCCCTTCGGCTCTTCACTCATAAGCAGTGAGGAATTCAGCAGTGACCTTGGTTTCTCTAAGACTAAAAGTACAGCAAGAGCCTTTCTGCATAACATCCCTACCGGTGCCTCAGCGATAACTACAAGCTTTGAGCGTTATCAGTCCTGGAAGCAGACACTGTCTGCAAAACATGTAGTTAGTTTCAGAAAGTGCAGTTACTTAGAGGAGACTTAGCTGAAAGTAAAAATCACTGAAAGGAAAATCGGCCTGGTTTAGGCCAAACCAGGACACCATCCCAGCCAGCCATGCCAGAGAAGCAGGGGCAGAGCACCTTCTTGATGGCACCCAGCAAGCTCAGGGCTCTGGCAGGTAGCAGGGGGGTGGTGGTAGGGATTAGTCACACCACAGGTATGAGATGGGGATGGGGGGAACAGGGGGTGGAGGAGAAGGGGTGGTGTATTTGGGTGGGGAGTAGGGGGTGGGGGGGGTTGTATTTAGGGGGGAGGGGCATAGAGTAGCTTTGAGGGGAGTTTTGCTCTTGGGTTTTCCCATTAAAAGCTCTTTGTGTTTGTCCAGAACCACTCCGTGCCTGTGTAGGAGAGCGAGGGAGCACAGGGGGCACCAGTAAACAGCACCCCAGAGGTGCAACCCCCCCACTGAGCCCCTAATCAGAGCCAGCGAGCCCCAAAGGGCACTGAGCTGCCCCCAGAGCTGATTCAGCACCAGCAGGGCAGGCAATGGCAGGGTGGGACTGCCTTGTCCCCTTCACCAGGGGAAACAGGACAGACAGGTCCTTGTAGGACTCATGGACATGGCCCCACGCAGAAAGCAGCACAGAGCCCCTGGGACAAGGACAGACCTTGGGGGCTGAGGGGGGCACAGACACACACGACAGTAAGGGCTGCAAGGCCTTCATCCTGAGCACCACCAGCATCCCCTCCAGCAGGGACAGGGCTCGGGGCAAAGCCCTGCAAAGCCTCAGGACAATCACACCCTTCCTTGGGTCCCACCACGCTCGGCTCTGGAGCCCAGCTTTGCCTCACTGCCGCAGCAAAATCACCCCAATCACAGGGAGGGAGGGAGCTGCAGGCCAGGCAGGGACCCTCCTCCCCTTGTCTGGCTGCACCTTGGGCAGCTGCAACACCAGCAAGGGGGGAAAGGAATAATGAAAATTCCCTGCACTGGCCCGAAAGTGCCTGGAAACTTCATCGCTCTTTATTGCCCGTTTTCCATCTGAGCTGCACAAGCCGGGGCCAATGCTTCCACCAGCACCTTCGGGGAGCGGCCTCACCTTTCCGGGTCTGGCTTGCACAAGGTGCAGGGTGAGTTCCCCATTGGCGCATCCCCCCAGCACCAAGGGTCAGGGGGGCTGAGCCCCTTCTTTAGGGTAGTCCCAGTGACACTGCTGGGGCGGTGGGAGCCGCTCTGGACCCTGGGCAGGCGCAGTCCCGTTGACATCAGCATGGCACAGCACAGCTCCTGGTGCCACTGCTGCTCAGTGTTTGGCCTCGCACGCTGACCCGCTCTGAGCATCGTCCTAGACCCAAAACTCCTGTCCCCTGGAGCAGCTGCACCGCCACTGCCCACAGCTCTTGGAGATACTGAGAGTTGTTCTGCTAGAGAGAAGGAGGAAAACGCAAGAAAAAGCCCAGAGCCCAAACCTCAGGGCTGACCAAAAGTTAAAGCATGTTCTTAAGGGTATTGGCCACATTGATTCCTCTTGAGCCTGCTGCCCACCAGCACCCCCAGACCCCTCCCTGCAGGGCTGCTCTCCAGCCACTCCTCTCCTGATTTATACTTGTGCCCGGTGTTACTCCCTCTTGGTGCATAATCTGGCACTTGGACAAGTTCAGTTTCATCCCATTAATCACTGCCCAGTGCTCCAATCTATGAGATCCCTCTGCAAGGCCTCTAGTCCCTCAAGACAGTCAACAGCAAAACCAGCTTCTAGAAGGATTTGAATCACTTTTTCCCCCTTTCTCAAAAGCTTCTCCTGCTGTATCACCCCATACAATGATGTCTTCAATGTACTGCAGGTGTTCCAGAGCTCCACCCGTCTCCAGTGCAGTCTGGACCAGTCCATGGCAAATCATGGGGCTATGTTTCCACCCCTGGGGCAGCCAATTCCATGTGTACTGGATGCCCCTCCAGGTAAAAGCAAACTGTTGCCTGCACTCTGCTACCAAAGGGATAGGGAAAAATGCATTTGCAATATCAGTCGTGGCATACCACTTGGCTGCCTTTGACTCCAGTTCATAATGGAGTTCTAACATGTCCCGAGTGTTGCAGCACTCAGCAGTGGTGTGACTTCATTCAGGCCACAACAGTCCACAGTTAGTCTCCACTCCCCATTAGACTTTCACACTGGCCATATGGGACTTTTTAAGGGTGAGAGCATTTTGCTGATCAATCCTAGGTTCTCCAATTGATGGCTCAGCTCATGGATCAGTGAGTGTGTTAGGCCGATATTGCCGTTGGTGGACTGTTGTAGTAGCAATGGGCACGTTTTGCTCTTTGACCCTCAGCAGCCCCACAATAGAAGGGTCCTCTGATAGACCGTGCAGGGTAGACAGCTGTTTAATTTCTTCCATCTCCACGGCCGCTACCCCAAATGCCCACCGGTACCCCCTCAGGTCCTTGAAATACCCTCTTCTCAGGTAATCTATACCAAGAATGCCTGAGGCATCTGGGCCAGTCACAATAGGGTGCATCTGCCACTCAGTCCCAGTCAGACTCACTTCAGCTTCCAGTACAGTCAGCTCTTGGGAGCCCCCTGCCATACCAGAGATGGTAGAAATTGATTCTGTCCCTTTATAGTTTGACGGTATTATGGTGCACCAGTGTCCACTAAAGCCCTATACTGCTGTGGTTCTGATGTGCCAGGCCACCGAACGCACAGAGTCCAAAAGCACGGTTGTCCCTATCCTCCATCTGGCTGGAGGCAGGGACCCTCTAATCCTGGACAGTGTTCGTTATCAACATCTCTGTTTGAGCAGTTCACGTAGATTTGATCCCCATTATTCACATCTTGTACATAGGGATCTGAAGCCCATCTACACTGTCTGGAGAGCATCCCATTGGAAACTAGAGTAACAAATTTCCTGGAAGAAGCGCCGTTCATAATCGGTTCACCTTACAACTCACATACGCGTGTCTGTACAGCTGAGGTAGGTTTTCCATCCCATTTCCCATGTCTTCTCCAAGGTCACATAGGAAAAAGCCTCGTGATGTGTACCGTCTCTCCTGAGGAGGTCTTGGGGGGAACCCTGTCTCCTGATGGCTGAGACATTCGTTGGTGCAGGTGGGAAGCGGGGTCTGTCCTCCATCTGGGACAATTTTTCCAACACCTCACCAAGCAGTTCTGCAGATTTGTCAGACGGTTTTTCCACAGCTGAGACACTGGCCTGTGGGAAGAGATTATCTGCATATTGCTGCATCCGATTATCTATGTCACACACCATTGGTGCATCAGCATCTGCCCAGCTAAATAATGCTAATGTGTTGTCATACAACAGTGGTGTGCTCAGTACCCACTTGCACCACATGGGTCCGGTAACTCTGAGTGCAACTGGATCTACTGGTGTCTGTGGGTCATCCAGGTCAGCAAAAATCAGCTCCCGCACAGCTACTTCCCTCAGATCCTTAACTCCTGTCTCAATGGTTGTCCACTTGCCTGGGTGGTACGTGACATCATCCCTAAAGGGATACCTGTTCTTCACGCTTAGCGGGAGTCGTCTCCAGAGAGTGAGAGGACAAGCTTCTTTTCCAAGACCCCTGTCAATATCCACATGCTAGCCATCGATCCCAACTACTTGGCTTCTCTACCCTCTAAGTCCAAACCATCGGCTCAGTTATCCCAGCAGCAGAGCAGCCAAGTAACAAGGGCTCACCTTCATGACGGCTGTAATCTTTACGTATGTCTCGCAGCTCACTCAGGGACAGGGATCTAGTGGTTGCCTCTGTCTTGGCCTCCCATGATGTCCCTAGTAGGCCATCATGACCTGCTCTTTTTGTGGTTTTTGTCTTCTGTACAGGGGCAACCGATACCGGCACTGGTTGAGTCCCTAGGTTAGCTGCACCACCCATCGCTGCATGCTGATTAACTGCAGCCCCTGTTGCTAAAGTCTGGGTAATCGCAGCAAGTGCTGCCTGGAGTTGAGTGATCACAGTGCCCAGTGCAGAGATCTGAATAGCCTCTGGGGTAGCCAGGATGTCTGTTGTAGGGACTGGCAGGGTCTGAGTATCTGCAATTCCAGTTGCAAGTGCTGGGGCAGCGGTGGTGTCTGTCATAGGGGCTGGAGCTGCTGTGGTGCCTGGTGTAGGGGCCAGGGCTGCTGTGGGGCCCATTACAGTGGTTGCCACAGCTATGCTGCATCCACCCTTATACCAGTGTTTAAGCAAGAACTGAAAGGCATTCAAAAGGCCTAACAATAGTGGTCGAAACATCCCACAGGTGTTCAAAATTCTCAAAAGCCATTGAGATCAGCCTCGAGGGAAAAGAAAAGTACATGTCACCCATTCCCATTCCATAGAAATCAGAAATGGGCAGTTACAAAAGAATTTATAATACCACAAACCTACACCAAACAACATAGCGGAGTGATACCTCTAAGTCCGTGCCCAGAAGCGATAAACCATACAAAAGTGGTAACAAACAGTGGCAAAGCTACACATTTGATTAGCCACCACAAACACAACTGTAAAACCAAACATCAGAGAATTCCACCCAGTGATGCTGCTACTGACACCAACATAATGAATGCTCATAACAAAAACAGTCAAATCTGTGACAACTTCAGCCCTCTGAGACTCTTAGAGCAAAAAATCTGCAGTTCTCCCAAGTGATCTATTTACCTTGAGCACCAAATAAACTGTCTTCGTTTAGCCTGCACCCAGGACTAAGCAATAACAGTTTTTCTCTCATCCAATATCCCTTCCCCAACCAAGGAAGGAAATGGGAAAAAAGAGGGAGCCTCGTGGGTTAAAATTAAACAGATTTAAGAAAATAAAGAAACTAATATAAATACTAAGACAAAACACACAAAAGTATACTTAGCTACAGAGTTACAGCAGGTTGTTCCAGAAATACCAATCACTGGGAATGAGAAAAAAAGTAAGACTAGAAGAGAAGAAAGCAAAAACAGCCCCACCTCTTCCCAGCAAGCCCTCCCTTTTGTAGTGAACTTGATGTTCATGATATAGAATACACCTGTGGGCCAGTCTGGATCAGCTGCCCTGGATTTAGCTGCTAATGGCCCTGATCTCCATGGCTGGCCACAAGCTGAAACCAAAACCCGATGAAACCAGGACAGATGGGGTACCATCTGAGCAAACATGAAATGAGTTGGAGAGGATCTGAGTGCTCACAGAGCATTGTGATAGGGACTGTGACAGCTGGGGAGCCAGGGAAGGGTGTTGGTGGCTACTAGTTTGTGTGTGATGTGCTTATAACTGTTGGCATGCCATGGAGGTGTCAGTGATTGTTGTGAGGTGGGTGAGGTGCCAGTGCTGTTTGAGCTGGTGCCTCCCCCATCCCCTAGGTGCTGTGTTTCGGTCAGTAGCACTGAGCACCAGGTCCCCAGGTGCTGTTTGGTAAGTGCCGCAACACAGGGGTGAGCTGCGAGAAAAGAGCCTGAGAGCATGAGCACCAAGGGCTGTGAAGGATGCCAGAAGTAGAAAGAAGTGAGGAGAGCACTGTGCTGGATTTACATGGCAAGGTTTTGGTAGTGGGAGCCGCTGCAGGGGTGGCCTCTGTGAGAAGAGATCAGGAGCTGCCCCTGTACTGGACACAGCCAGTCCCAGCTGGCTGCAAAACAGACCAGAGCCAAAGCTGAGCCCATCAGTGAAGCTGGTGGCACCTCTTCAATAACATATTTAAGAAAGGGTAAAAAATGCTGTGCAGCAGCTGTGAAAGGAGTGAGAAAACTGAGAGAAACAACCCTGTAAACATCAAGGTCAGTGAAGGAGAGAGAAGGTGCTCCAGGCACCAGGCCAGAGATTCCCCTGCAGCTCATGAAGAGGACCATGGTGAAGTAGGGAGCCCCTGCAGCCCATGGAGGACCATGGTGGAGCAGATATCCACACTGCAGTCCGTGGAGGACCCCCACGCCATGACAGGTGGATGTGCACTGAAAGCAGCTGTAGCTTGTGGAGGGCCTGCGCTGGAGCAAGCTCCTGGCAGGAGCTGCAGCCTCTGGACCCATGCTGGAGCAGTCTCTTCCTGAAGGACTCTACCACATGGAGGGGCCCAATGCTGGAGCAGTTCTTGAGGAACGTCAGCCCATAGGAAGGACCGATGTTGGAGCAGTCCATGAAGGACTGTACCCAATGGGGAGAGACCCCATGGGGGAAAGTGTGAGGAGGAAGGAGCAGCAGATAAGGGGTCTGAACTGACTGTAACCCCTATGCCTCACCACCCTGTGTCACTCAGGGCTGGGGGAAAGTGGTAGAAGATTCAGGAAAGAATGAAGTTGAGCCTGGGAACAGAGGGTGGGTGGGGAAAAGTGGTTTTAGTTTTGTCTTTGTTTCTCACCATATTTTTAACTGGCAATAAATTAAATTCACTTTCTCCAAGTGGAGTCTGGTTTGTCCATGATAATAATTGGTAAGTGGTCTCCCTGTCTTTATCTCAACCCATGGTCTTTTCCACCTTATTATCCCCCTCTTCCCTATTGAGGAGGGTGAGTGAGAGAGTGGCTGGGTGTGGGTCTGGCAGCCAGCCAAGGTGAAACCCACCACAAGGGTGCTGGGCTTGATCCCTGTCCTGTTAGCAGAGAACTCCCTTCAGCCCCGCAGACAGGCAGCCTTCCCTGGGCAGGCAGGCAGGACCATCTGCGTGGATGACTGCAAGAGCAGGGAGGAAGGAAGGGAAGGGACTGCCCTGGGGCTAGTGTCTTCCTGTTACTGCTGCCTGATCATAGGTGGGAGGTAAGTACAGTCCCTGCAGGTGACTGTAGCGTGTCCTCCCTACTCCAAGCCTTTGGGTTGTGTGTCCAGGAACAAGGCCTGGGAACCTTCCATATGTGTTTCTTTGCCCTTTCTCAGTCTTCCATTTCCCTTTGGCCACTCAGAAAGCCATTAGTCCCCACCTAGGAGCCCTCCGTGCAGCTTTGGGCACCTCAGAGAACTTCCCAGACTCCTTTTGGTGCCTCCATGAGCCCTCTGTGTGGATTTAGGTGCCTGAAGAACCCTTTTGTGTTTGTTTTGGAGCCTCCCTGAGCCTATCACATGACTCTGTGTGCCACCCAGAAACCTTTGGTTTGCCTTTGGTTGTGCCTCCAAGTCCTCCAAGTGCCTCAGGGTGTGCCTAGCTGCTGAGACTTACAGAACTAAAAACTGAGGTATCCTGGACCTCATCTGCAGGAACAGCTATGACAAGAGTTGATTTCAAGGAGCCCATGGAAAGACTGACCCCCACAGCCATGGCTCAGCCCCAGCCAGTACTGAGGAAGAGGTGGCTGCTGCTCCACTGTGAAGCTACAGTCTCACGCACCTCCACCCTTGCCATCGCCACAGCTTTCTCCCCAGAGCTGCACCCCTGACCTGAAACTGCCCTCCCCCTCCAACCCCATCAAGGATTGGCCCCACAGACCAGAAACCACCCCAAACACTACCCCACTGTAGAGTTACTTCACCCTTCCCCCCCTCCGCAAAATCTGCCTTACCACAGCCTACCCTACTGCAAAGCAGCTTCTACCTAAGCCCCCATCCCAGAACCAACCCCCACCACAGAGCAACTGCCCTTCACATCCCCAGCACAGATAAGCCATCCCCCTACACATGCAGCCCCCACAGCCTCATGTTTGCCCCCAGAACTGCCCCACAGCTACCCCCCAGCAGCTCCCACAAGCTCTTCAAGGAGTTTGTCTCCTGATGGGTTCTGGTTTGCCATGCTGGCTGCCCAGTCCTCAAAGGTGCAGGAAGCTCTAATGGCACTGGAAGAGGTCCTGAGGGTGGTCCAGTTGTGGCTTACAGATCCCTGGGGAACCTTGGGGCCTTCCCAACAGCACCTGCCTGGGCTGGGATGGTGGTCGGCAAGTGCTGAGGGAAGGGGAACTGGAAATGGGCCTCAGAGAGGAGCCATTTGTCCCCATGCCTTGGTGGGTTGGGAGCAATGAGGCATGAGGGGTTTCTGCTGTGTCCGTGCCCCTGATGTGTCCCCCTGCCCCCTGAGTATGTGGGAATCTGGGCCTACATCCTTGGGGAGCAGGTGATGGAACAAAGTCTGTTCTATGGGGATCCAGGGATGGCTGGGACAAGGGGGGCACTGTCAGCAGGGGTGGTCGCAGTGCCCACCCATGGTGGGGGTTAGTCAGAAATCACTTGCAGGGCAGATTACCCAGAGCACGGGGAACCAACCCAAGGCAGGGCAGTGCGGTGCATGTCCCCCTGCCTGCCCTTCCAGAGAGCAGAGCAAAGCCCCTCTGGTGTGCGGGGCCTGGGCAGGGTGGAGTCCCAGCAGGGCTGGGCTTTGAGGCGTGCTCAGACTGGAGAAATGAGCTGCCGGAAGTCTCATCCTCTTCAACAAAAGGAAATGCAAAGTCCTGCTCCTGGGGAGGAATAGCCCCATACACCAGAAAAGGCTGGGGGCTCACCAGTAACTTTACAGCAACTCGGTCTTGGGGGGCTCAAGTTGAACATGAGCCATCAACATGCCCTGGTGACAGGGAAGGCCAAGGGCTACATTAGGAAGAACCTGGCCAGCATGTTGGGGGAGGTAGTCCCTCCCCTCTACTCAGCACTGGTGAGGCCACGTCTTGAGTGCTTTGTCCATTTTGGGGGTACCCAGTGAAAAATAAAAATATGTAGACACACTGCCTTTTCAGCATACTCAGAAATCTTCTTGTAGCTCTTTCTCTTCATTTCTCACCCTTCTCATGGATAAACTCATGCTGGCTACAGGCTGAGCACAAAAAGCATTTAGGTGCCGAGTTCTGGATTTATGCTTGCTGTAGACCTTTCAATTCAAGGCACAGCCTCAAAAAAAGTCATTCCTGGAGGTGACTAAATGTGTTAGGTGTTTCTTCTTCTCTGTTTCTTCTTAAAGATCCTATCTGCTTAGATATGTGCCCCCATCATCCCGGCCTATGCCTGGGGAGGTGCCACGTGGGAGCCCTCTTAAGACTCCAAGTGAAGGCATTTGACAACTATTCTGAGGAAAGGCCCTGTTTCCTCTAAAGCATAAGTAATTCTCACCAATTAGGAATGCAATACCAAACAGCGGAGACACATGATCTGTGTTTTGACAGTGAGTCCTTTCTTTCCAGGTACTTGGAAAAATTTTTGGGTTTCAAAACTTATAGGTGGACTAGATGGATCTAGGCAACAAAGTGCAACTGTGCCACTCAAGGGTTTAACTTAACTAGTATTACCTTAATACTGCCTAAACAAGACAGAAATGAAGGGTGTGAAGTAATGGACCAAAACTGGTATCAGAGCTTGACGAAACTCTTAGATAAAGTAGTAAAAAAATGTGTAAGTTGGCCATAATTCTCTCTGGAGGTTTTTCAAAGAAGGTGGAGGAGAGAGCGTATACCTCTTTACTGTCAGAAATGCTGCTGGATCAAAAGCACTGGGACTTTCCACTACAGCATGCCATTAGCATGTCAAGCACAACACTGATGAAAAGTCCATGCTCCAACAGGTGTCCTGACCCAGTGGTTTTGGAAACTAGGTGTGTAATGGGAGGTGAAGTTTCAGTCGCCTCTTTCATCCCTCTCAGTATACCTTTTTATTCCCTACATTTAATTGCTTTCTTACCCTCAGCTTCACTTAGTTGGATTCTAGGCATGTCTGTCTCTTCTGACACCTCTGCAAAGCTATACTTTCTGCTGTTATACCCTTGACCAATATTAAAGCAATTAAGGACACAGGCATGAATTGTTCTGGAGTTGCAAGTAGTGTTGGCTGCTGGCCATGATTGCACAGAAAGCACAGACAGAATAACAACAGAGAAAGCAAGCTCATTTTGTGGTAACAAAAGTGCTTCTAGGGGTTCAAATTTTGTGGATGAGGAGTAGACTGGACTGGTGGAGAGGAGAGAAGCAAAGTCTATCCGTAAGCAGTCAGCACTGTCAGCTAAGGGGTAGCTTCAACTTTACTGAAATTTTTGGAGCATACTGAACCAGAGAAGCCCTCCCTACAAGCCCACTGCCTGAGAACACCAGGTTACTTTAGTTTCTGGAATTTTATACCAAGCAGCATGGTGGTTTTCACTGTAGTCTTAGCAATAGATTAAAATACAGTAAGAACTAGAAGCCTTTGCTGGCATAAAATATTGTTGAGATTTGCAGAAGTTGCTTAGTGGCTGACTGTTGCCCTCCTCTGTTCTGCTGGTATCAGGAAGATTGTTTGGCATGGTGTCTGTTGTTACTCCAAAGCTGCAATACGTCAGAAATCATTTACAGATTAAAGGACCTGAGCCTGATGGGCAGAACTGAGCTGAGTGAGGCACGTCGATGCTCCTCCACTTGTGTGACATTACCATGTTTCTGGATAAGACTGAAAGTCACAGAGAAATAGATTTGATTCATGGCAGCCTTTATCCTTAAAGACAATCCCTGTGCATTTTAACTAGGTGCTGCAAAAAGCAGCAGCAAGATGACATTTTATATCTGGTCATGTGCAGGCACAGCTTGTGTTCATCTTCCTTGGTCCATTGCTACCATCTTAGTACCCGGAGTCCCCGGAAGAGGGAACTGACTGGCCAGCAATCAGTGCAAGAGATCAAATTTTTTTTTTATCTCCTTCCAAATCTCTTTCTTTCTCACAGCTCTGCAGGAAGTGGCCAGAAACCTGAGTACATTCCCCATATGGAGACTGAGTTTCTCTTCGATCAATATCTACCATTTATTTATTGTAGGCTGGAATGTTTTGCCTGCCTGTATCATGGCCAGTTTCTCAAAGTGGGAGAGACTCATAAACCCCAGGATCTGCCTGGGTGTGACTGGCCTACTCTGCTAATGAGTTGATAACTGATAGTCCACTGAGGGTTTATTATATGTCAATAAAGATCTTAGATTAATGGATTACCAAGCAAATGCTGTGTGAAGTCTTTAAAAAGCTCCAGCTTTGCACTGGGAGCATAGACCTCTGACTGCTGGGCGTTCTGAGTGCTGAGAAGAGAGAAAGTCTGAGAGTCACAAAAGACAAAGACCAAAGCCAGAGAAAATAAAATATATTCAGATTAGGAAAGGCTATACTTTGCAGGCACTATGAAAGGTTTTATTTCCTTTATAGTCCTTACAATCCTTTTACTGGTGCACAACTCCCAGGCAGTCTACGTTCAGGTAAGTTTTCTGATCTTTAATTTGTTGGTATTACAACTTCAACAGAGTATTGATATTATGTGAAGTGTGGCTGCAACAGGAATCTTGAACTAAACTAATAGACCTGAATTTTTGCTTTGCTCTGGCTCAATATAGAACTTCATCTCCCTATACTTCAATTTTTCTTTCTGTAAAATGCTTCAGGTATTACTAACATGCTGCTGCAGTTTAATTAACTTCACCAGCCCTATCACTGCTCTGGAATCCCTTGCTGACGGAGGCATTGTGTTTCTGGAGTTTTCTTTTGCACATAAACCCATGTGTTATGAAGCTGCAAGAACTGGGGACACCTCTAACTTTATAGAATGATGTAAACAAGATGTGATAAAAGAGAAATTGTCTTGTCTTGACTGCTTCTAGGCAGGAAGTTCGTTACGAAAATGATCACAATTTATGTGATGGAGCCTACACACATATCACATATAAAAAAAGAAAAGGTGAAAGAAATGCTTAGCTGGATCCAATGAAATATGAATAGGCAGATAAGCTATAAGAGGAGGCTGTACCTAATTTTCTAAAATACACAGCATCTGTGACTGATATTACATGCAACATGGAAGCAGTTAAGAAGGTACTTCAGTGTTCTTGTCTGTACTTGGGAGTGTGTTGGATCTGCCTGCACTCATCCTTAGAAACAGTTGGGGAGATTTCAGCTTGATTGGAATGAAAAGAACTTCCTCAGAGTACAGAGAGAACTAATATTTCTTAAACAATTATTGACTCTCTTCATATGTGCACAGTAGGTTTCCAGGGATAAGGTACTTTATGCCTTGAAATATCCTCTTTTTCTCCTTTGGATGTCAGAGATATCCAGAGGTAGCAGGTTTAAACTATTCCTTTCTTCCAAACCATTCTTTAAAATTTAGAGTCTCCAGGGGAACGGATAGCTTCCTACTTAACGAAAAAAAAAATCTGTTTTTCAATTGGAAATATAAAAAAATAACTAAATGAGAACAGCTGTTTCTAGGTTGGATAAAAGTGTAGAAAGTGCAGCTCTGGAGTTTTAGCTCCTCTTTGTAGTTTGAATTCCTATCTCATTAATCATTAAATCTGTATTTTCCCAAATATATGTGCAGTGTACTCTGCATGTGTGTTGCACTCCTTTCACTTGGACTACTTGAGGTCCCTAAGGTCTGACTAATTACTCAGTGCACAAAGTTGGCTTATGCTCTTGTTTGCTGAAATTCTTCCAAAGACTTCCCTTCCCTCTCCCGTAATATGTCAGCAGTTGTTCGTTTAACAAAAAGTTTTGCAAAACAGAATGGAAGTTCATTTGACTTCATATCATGTTTTTAAAGACTGAGTATCGCTATTTCGACAGTTCCCATCACAGATCTTGAATTAATATGATGGAAATTGAAGGAAGATGGTTTACTAGGTGTGGAGTAAAAACAGAAGAACTACAGAGATCTGTAGTTCTGGCTTGCACTGTTTCTGTGATAAAAATCTCTTAGTTCAGCAACACAGTATGCACTTTCACGTTGGAGGGAAGATGCTGCTCAGATTGAGCTCTCTCTTATACATCTTTCTTATCTGAGGTGGTGGGGTTTTTGGTTTGAGGTTTGGGGGTTTTTTTGATTCCTTTGTTGCTTTTTGTCATCAGGACCTACACATCTCAGAGTTCATTCTTACTTTCTGGTTTCTCTGAAACTGTACCTGTGGAAATCCATCTCTTTTTAGTTCTCTCTTTTATGCTTTTGGGACCTGTGACCAATAGTTGAATCTAGAACTGCATTTGTAGAGGAAAAGTTAATTTTTCATAGGCAACCATGCCTGATAAATTAATCTGAGTAAAATCATAAACTGATTGCAAGTAGAAAAGTTTAATTTTGTGAAGTAAATGCATGTCCAAGGTTTATGTTGTTGTTTTTTTTTTTATTCTTTAACACCAAAATTCTATGATTCTGTAAAAAAAACCAACAAACCAAAACCAACTGCCCCTCCCCCCCCATCTCATACTATTCAACATTGGGCTCAAGAAACTATGAAATAAGTGGCAATATTTGGTCTCATGCTGCATCAGAGACATTTCACTTTATTTCTTTGAATGAGAAGGTGTTACTTGACCATCCTACTGACTACATGTTGGTCATTAAACCAGGTTAAAACACATTCTAAAGATCAATTTGAAAATGCATATTTCTCTTCTAGGCCAAACTGTTTATCTGCAGACATACACAGACTTTGTGCACCTAGCTTAACAGTTCTACCACCTGCAATTTAAGTTTATGACCTCAACAGCGGGATTTACTTGAAACTGAGGGAATGACCGTTAACAGATGCACAGGGTCTAGCAATCTAAAACATGGAGTAATATTTCCCAGAATACTCTCATGTCCTCCTGAAGTTTTTGGTAAGAACTTTGAGTCAGAAGTGTCATATTTATGCTGCCACTAATTTGTGTTCCATTAACTGTGTGGACAAATTTTAAACTCACAGAAACTTGCCACAGTACCTTGGGGTGAGGGATTTAAGCTCTTAACAACGCATAATGTGAAGGAATAGCTCCTTTTGTGTTGTTAGAGCCTGCCACACAACAACCAACACTTGAAGTTCTCCACTGATGTATTAGAAGAAAGAGTGAATAAAATAAATTCCCATTTACCCCCATTCAACTCATGATTTTGTAAATCTCTACCATATATTGCCCAGACATCTCTTTTCTAGGCTGAAGATTTCCAGCCTGTATCTTTTGACCCCAGATTTTATGAGTCTCTCTCACGGGAGTGAGAAATGCACTAATTCTGCCTCCGTCCACTGTGATACATAACAAAAGCTCTGACTAGCCAGCCAGGCCTCGCTGCTTCTGTGAAGGGTCTTTGCCTTGAAGAGCTGACCATTTTGCCTTCAGTCAGCACTAATTTTATCTACGCTTTTTTTCAACACTATCTTTTCACTGCAGTATAGTTTTTGGGAGAGCTCATGGTTGAAATGGAATGGATTTCCCTAAGGACTGCCTTCCTGACGCCTTTTTTTTCTGGTTTTGTCTATATAGGATGGAAACTTGAAATTCTCCCTTGAGTCTGTGAAGAAGCTAAAGGAGCTTATGGATGGGAACAGACACATTAACCCTCG
Organism: Nyctibius grandis; assembly: GCF_013368605.1. NCBI lineage: Eukaryota > Metazoa > Chordata > Aves > Nyctibiiformes > Nyctibiidae > Nyctibius > Nyctibius grandis. Next base: position 75,701 of record NC_090674.1, read on the forward strand.
CATGGTGGTTTCAAAGGCCAGCTATTCTCCATGTGATGAAAAAGATCTCCCTGAGGAATTCCAATCTGTGTGCAAAAGAGAAGATGCATCCATGATTTTTGAGAGGCTGAGTATGTAGCTCATATTGCATAGTTGCCATTTTTATCATGTTTTCAACCTTAAACATTCAAATAGCAGCAGGCAAAGAAATGTAATTACTGTTCTGTCACTTCTAAAGCAGCTGAGAGACTCCATGCTGCCTTTCTACTACCCCTCCTATAAGGGTTGGACTACAGTATCTGTGAGCCCCCTACAAGAAAATTCCTGCTGTGCTGAGCTTAGCAGCCTGTACAGATAAGGCTGCTATAACCATGAAAAAGCTTCCTCCAAGTAGTTGCACACTAACTTACATGACTTAAAGTGAAAGAGCCCATGATGTCCTCTGGCTTACAGGAAAAGCAGAGTTATATCACTCAGTTCTAGCTAACTACAAGTTGTGAGCAGGTCTAATTGCTTTCTCTAATCAGTGTAGAAGATGTTTTTCCAGGTAGCCTAAAAGAGGTGTGAGATGTAAATGAGGTGAATCTTTCTTTGGCATGATCTGACTCCAAGACACACATAGTAATTCTTGAACTGGCTACTACAGTGTCTGCTTTTGTATTTTATTATGTTGCATTTATCTACCATCCAATACAATGTACATTTTAGGAACAAATGCTATGAATATAACAAATATTGTGATTCTACAAGCCACATCCCCACCACCCTCCCACAAGATGTCTTATTGTTCTCTTGCCTCCACATGTTCCCATTGTTTCCTCAATGAATTCAGGTTTGATTTCGTGATTTCAGCCAGATTTTTGCAGGAACTAATTTTACTTATACCAATAATAACTTCAAGGAACATTAAAACTCATAAAATAGTAATGGAAAGGAGTCTCCAAATCCCTTGATGTGTGGCTCTGCTCTCCAAGAAATTCTCTTGCCATCTCATTGAAACCCTCTCTTTTCTCTCTAACAGATCTGGCTGTCCAAGAACCTGATTTGTGTGAAATCTGTGCCAATGCTGCCTGTGCTGGTTGCTTTTGAATAAAGATGAAACAATCCAAAGAAGATGTGTCAAGCTAGGAAGTTTGTGCATTCATATTGCAAGATCGCATACTTTCACAAATCAATATTTGGGCTCCATCTCCACTACAGTCAAACTGGAGCTGCTAGCTCATGTAGACATACCAGGGGTAGTCCTGAAGTAGTTGGATCAGGTGCCACCAGCAGTGCAGCAGCAAGGAGACTGTAAATCTCATCTGAGAGGTTGCAGTTCTGTATGAGTTGTGTCACACTGGAACGAAAATGTCCTGGGCACAGTTTCGTTTTCCACTGTTCTGTCTGGATTGGAACACGATGGGTGAAACTGAGCAGTCTCTTGCAGCCTTTTTAACATCTAAATCTGCCTGTGATTGGGACTCCCCTACACGTAACACCCCACAGCATTGGGTTATCATCTTTTCCAGCCCATGCTTTCCAGTGTGGTGGATAACTATCTCTCTGACTGTAGGTCTGCATGTGACATGCATGTGTTTGTTACAGAACTGTAGCAAGTAACTTGGGGACAAATTATGGGTGTTTACAACACTTTCATAGACAGAAAATTCTCAGTATGTTACTTGTACTAATTGTTGCAAATTTAGGGAGTGGATGTAGGGGAGCACAGGAACACTTTCTACATAGCTGTATGGAAGCTCCCTTCTTTTGGCAGATATTCATGTTCATTAAGCTCTATTTAGGAGAAAGGAAGACCAAACTGCAATGCTGGAATCACTTTGAAATTAAAACATTGCCTTGTGTTTTTATTTATTGGTGGTAAGATTGTGAAGAAAGGATCTGCCCATGTTTATATGCTGTATATGAAAGAAAAGCTAATAATAATTTAGGGTTTTTTTGGTTTATGTTTTTGCTGGGTTTTGGGGTGGGATTTTTTTTTTGTGATAGTCTGCTTGGCTGCTTGATTTTCTCCTATATAAGGTCTTTCGTATCTGGGTCTTCACTGGAATAATAGAAGTCTTGTTAATATTGTCCTGAACTTAAAACAATTTGTGGTCCTTATATGGATCATAATAATATGATAGCTTTTAAATTATTCCCTTTTACTTTTAACTGTTGAATTAGTATCTCCATTTCATATATATGGGGCCCTCAACTCAGCAACCAAGTTCTCAAAAGACTGTCAATGCTATAAATCTAAGCACTTATCCCAGGAACTAGATGCCTAAATCCAGAACTGGTTCAAAAAAAATAATATTAGGTGTATAACTTCCTGTTTAATTTGACAGAAAACTACGTGGGTGCAGAAAAGAATTCCTCACATCCAGTACGTTGAGTACTCCAGGAGAAAAAAACATCCAACAGCAAATGCCAAAGAATCTCACAGTAAGGTTCTTCCTGCTGCCTTGAAACTGGCATCTCTGGGAAACTGGATTTCCTGACTCAAAACACTGCTTGGACTTATTTTAACCCTAAAGTTATTTCTCAGCATATAGAAATATGGCTTATTATTTTCTCTTAAAACTAACTTGACAAATCATTAAGTCTTAGCACAACAGCTTGGAGTGGCTCATGTAGGAAGGACAGGTTATGCATTTTACAAGGAAGGCTTGCTGGCAATAAGACTAGAACCAAGATCTCCCTGCTGATATGCTACCACTGTTCAAGCAGGGTGAAATGGCTGGACTGGAGACCCTTGTGTGTGTTCTCCCACAAATCTTCTGCCCCTTTATATACAGTGCCCTGCCATCAATAGGAACACCTCAGACTGATTATGGCCTAGCGTGTCGAGCACTGTCTTGACATACAGAAAAAGGGGGTTAAAAGAGGCACTCACATCTCCATTTTGCACTTGCTGGATGAGATTTCTAATAATTGGGGGATTATACACAAGGAGGATTGTGTCACTGAGGGGGAAGAGGGGACACACACAATAAAAGCAACAAACCAAGAAAGCCAAGAAACAACAGGCAGGAGTGGAGTTCCAGTTTAGTAGCAGGCTGCAGAAAGCCCACTAGAGAAACCAAATTTTGAGGACTGCCTTTCCCAACAGTCTCTGGGAACTGGGAACAGCATGTTCCGAGCAGAGCAAAGGTTTCATCAGGCTGGGTCACCAGCTCGGCCACCAACCCACTGTCACCTGCACACAGTCTGTGGGAAACATCCTGCAGGCTTCACACTTGTGCAGAAACCCCAACTTGTTAATGTTAATTAATGTTAAAAGAGCTCCTCCACACAGGAAAGCTGTTATCTCCTCCTCAGCATCACCTTCAAGGCCAGTACACTAAACACACACAAAATGAGAGAGAGAATGAAGGAAAAACAAGATAAATTTCAAAGAAATATCCTCTAGTTTTCATTGTCTTTATTGACAGAGATAAGACAAAGTCTTCAACTAATCACAGCCTTTTGCTCAGTAGCAGTAAGCTGCTGGCTCAGCTCAGTTATCTCACCTAATTGCACGCTTCGAGGGTAGATGGGAGAAACATCCTAAATTGTAACATTAGCCAATATCCTCAGGCGAGTGTCAGATACCCTGAGATTAACAACTTATTTTTAGTCTATTTTTCCTCTCACAGCCTTGCCTCAAAGTGTTTTCAAGGGCAAGCAAACTTAGGCTGTTCGCTGATATATGTGTTCAAAGCCATGCCAATGCCCAGTGAGCAGGTATCTGCGCAGACACTGCTGCCCTAGACAGCTCCGCTCTTTGTCCTGGGCCATGGCAGATATTCATAAACAACCTTTGTGGCAGGAGAGTCTGGGGCATGAGAACTACCTTGTATCCCTGCCTAGATGAAAGCACAGAGATGGCCCAGAGACCTGGCTGGGAACTTTGTAGATTGGCAGACTGAATTTTAGCATGATTGCTTGGACTGAAACCTGGGAAAAGTAATAAGTGTTAAGCAGATGTTAGATAAGCATGTTCTAATTTGTTTGTCAACATAAACTCTAAACAGGTGATTATTCTATTTTGAAAAAACACATTTCAAGGTAAGGATGTAACACAACTGTGTGGCATAAACACACTGACGTCACTTAGGAAGGAACAGAAAATTGCACACTAATTGCCTTTGCTCTTTTCCATTTTGATTTACAATTATCAAGTGACAGAAATTTAATTTTTAGAGCATGAGTTTTTGAGGACCTTTATGATACGGGACTCTGTCACTGAAAGGTATTTTACATAAAATAAACTTGTATTCTGTTTATATGAGAAGTCTGTAAAACCACACATTGTAGAGAATGATGCTATGAACTGGTCCCAGTTATCCTCGTCCATCCTAAGAAATTAGTAGACTTGTAACAACAATAACAACAAAAAAGCCCTACAGACCTTTTGCAGGATCATTGCCATAACCTCAAACCAGTGTGAATTGTAGTATAAGACCTTAAATAGAACCAGCATATAAGAATTAAAAATATTCAGGTGATAAGTAAGGGAAGCTGTCCCTGATTAAGCAGTATGACATGAATTCAAGACTAAAGAGCTGGGACTGTTTTCAAATGCTGTCTGGCTTTTTTCCTTCCATAACTGAGTTGAGTGGATCCTGTTCAAAGCAAGTTTATTATACAAATTCAGGTTTGAGTTTTAGTACTTTCCCCCCTAATTTAGTAGATCTTGACTTTCAGAAAATATTTTCGTGAGTAATTTCATGCATATGTCCCACAAAGATACACTAAAAGCCATTTGATAAGCCCAGTAACAGGGCTGGACCTGCTGCCTTTGCATAGTGTATTTTATCAGAAGTATGCAATGCTTCATTTCTGATTTATGGCTCTTATTGCAAGTTTAAATTGTTGCCTTTGCTCTGCTCTCTGTGATGACAATGGGCATGCAATTAGACCAGGAGATGGAAACTCACTATTGAAAGCTGAATTTATCCCATAAATTTCCTGCGATGAGCTCTTCTAACATTTCTAGTACTTATGTTTCATGTTCACATCCTTTGAGAACAAATTTTACTATGCTATTTAATTCTGATCTTAAAATGTGATTTTCTAAAGCCTCCAGATGACACAACTGAAATTGGCCTTTCCTCTAGCACAGAAGCCCAGCAGGGGATATCTGTCGTACATCATAGACACACAGGAAGAGCAGAGCCCCCCCCTCAGGGCTGAGCTCCAAACGCCTTCTCTCTTTCTCCTACCTACATGTGAACCCAACTTTTGGGGAACTAAAAGGGGAAGAAAGGAGACAACACATGTATCTGATCATGATGAAACTTCCCATGAGTGGAAAGAGAAGCATAGATAAAGACAGACAGCATGAAGAAATGCTCCTGTGTCCTTGCAGCCACAGGTGTCAGGTCTCCCACTTCTGAGTGTCCATGGCATTGGTGCTGAGCATATCCTCAGCCTGGAGGAGCAGAGCCAGGAAAGCCCGTAGGAGATATCCTCTTAAACCTAAAATGCACTTCACTCCATTAACATGGACAAAAGCCATCTCTGTACTCAAGCTGAAAGGCAATCTGTCAGAGCAGCTGAACATCCCCCACCAGCCAGAGTCCTGACTGTCCTTCCATATGCTATTGTCAGGGGTTAGAAAGGTCTGAAGCCATTCCCTGTTGGGATATTGGGAGTTTGGAGGTCAAACAGAGAAATGTTGCTCCATATACAGCTGTTATCTGCTGCTTCTGTTATCAGGCCATGTCGGAGCTAACTGGTGCACAAGCCAAAAGCAGCAAGTCATCATATGACAGGGGGACACCATGCCAGATAGGAAGGAGCGGCAATGATGATGACTGGCTACTCCTGGCACAAAAGAGAAGCCTCTGATCATGCACTCCTTCCCTCCAAAGAGCACAGAGCAGATCCTACACTGCATTTTCAAGGTCTTTCAATGCCATCTGTCAGGGCTCTGAGGACCCTAAGTAAGCTTTAAAGACCCTGACAAGGTCACCTGAGGCCTCCACCCACAACCTCTGCCCATGGGCTTCATTTCAGTCCAGCTCTGGGCTTGCCTGAGCTATGTTGTAGAGTACTGGTCTCTACCACAGCCAAAGTACTGTAGGAGTACTGGTCTCCACCATCACATGTCTGTGCCTGGCCATAGGCCCTGATGATCAGGACCCCAAACCATAGACCAGCTCCCTAGCTTGAGCTTGGATCTGTCTCTTCATTATGGACCTGCCTGGTGATCATAGGTCTCTATCTGATCCTCTTTACTGTCACTGGCCCCAAATCTGGCCCTGACCTGCACATTGACTTCCTGATTTAAGTTCAGACCTGCCTCATCACCATGAATTCTCTGGAAAATTTGAACTCATGGTTGAACCTGACCACAGTCTTTGGGTCTGCCCTGCTCAGCTCACCCAGGTGCTGTGGGATTGCACTGTGGCTGGCCAGACCCCTGCCCCACTGGCCATGGGATCACCCTTGGCTCCCAGTTCCCCATCCCTTAGGGAGAAGATGGCTCTCACTGCACCCTGATAATGCTTCATGATGTTTATGTTTATAACCCAAATGCTAATTGAATGAAATCCTACATCAGAAAGAACAACTTTTGACATAGTCAACTTCTGGGCATCAAGCTGTGGTAGAGAGCACTACTCCTGGGCACAGTCCAAACCACTTTCTTCAAGACCTCAGCCCCTGAAAAATGAGCTATAGTTAAGTGACTCACTGGCAATTCCGCTATGCAATTTGTATTATGAGAAAAGATCAGGTTGATTCCCTTATTTTTCACCAAACCACTAGGCTTGTGTTACCTCACACATCCTTCTAGTTTCCAAATCAATTATTTTTCCCTTAAAACGCTCATATTATAAAGTTCATTCTTTTCTTCCACTTCTGTTCTACAAGTGACTCCCGAATCACAATGCTTTGTGGGGATGGGGAGACAAGAGGAATCCCATGGCTGGTGGCACAAGGGTCTCACCAGCCATGGCACAGTCCCACAGCCCCTGGATGAGGAGACCATGGCAGCCCATTGGTCGTAGCCAATCTCAACTAAGTCCAAATTATCAAAAGACTTTATGGTGATGAGGCAGGGTTGAGGTCAACCTGGAAAGTCAATGTGCAGGCCAGGTTCAGGTCCAACAATGGTAACCAGGATCTGATACTGCCCCATGACTGTCAGGCAGGTTCATAATGAAAAGACAAGTCCAAAGTCAGCCTGGGAAATCAGACCATGGTTTGAGGTCCCTTTTAATAGGGTTCATGGCCACAGGCATGTCTGTGGCTGTGGTGGAAACAAAGCTCAGGCAAGGACTGAAGCCCGTGGGCAGGGCATGGGTGGAGACCCCAGCTGAGACTGGTTAGGGCCATTAAGGCCTATTGATGCCCCCAGGACCCTGACGCCATCCTGATCTAAAAGGCTGTTCAACCTTTTCACAGATTCCAGAGGCTGAGCACACTCCCACTTGCAGGGGAGAAATGGCTGTTAAACCCCTCAACTCTTCTTGCTCTTCAATAGTTCAAGCATACCTGAGTTTTTTGTATGAAATAGGCCAGCACTGCAAAAAACTGATTCAGAAGCCCAGGTCCTAGCCAAGGGCATCACACAGTCACTTCTCATCACATTAAGAAATACTTTAATTCACATGTTACTCTTTTTTTTTTTTTTTTAATAGCACTTGCAGAATGTGATGCCTCAGAGTCAAAGCAGAGGGACAGACTGTATTCCTTAGATATAAGCTTAGATTACACAGGTGAGCATCTCAAGAAAATTCAGTCAGCCTTTGACTTTTGCTCCTCAAACCACTGAAACTTCTTCATAGTCTAGGGCATACAATACTACATTACAAGGTGGAGAGCTTGTTAGTCAACAGTTTTAATACCTCTCAGATGTCTCAAAGAGATTCATAACAATCTTCATTTGTTTGGCCAGCTCCTGTGTATCCAATGACCATCATGTCATGTGCATTCTTGTCATTTCCTTCTCAGAAGGTAGTTTGTGCTCTTCCTCCAGTTATTTATCTGGGCTGTGTTGAAGAGTTCACAAGGGAGTTGCATGACATGAAGCAGGCCTTGCCTGCTACAGTGAGTCAGAAACATCTCTAAGTTCTCTGTTTTTTCTCATAAATAGTCCCGTATTTTCCAAAGAAGCAAGTTAGATTGAGCTTTACAACACATCATTCTCCTTGGAGAAGTCAGGACTGCCACTTGCTATCATTCATTGTCTGCGTGTTTCCTTCATTTACTGCCTCCTGTTTATAATGTGATAAAAGTTACTGAGTTTGTCTTATCTCATTCACTGAGTTTTCTTCTGTATGAATGATAAACAAATGTTCTTTTTCTGAAGATAAAAATAATGATTTACCTTGTCATGACACACAGTGTCTTTTCTTTCAAATTACTTCTGCCTTTCATTGAACTGAGAGTTTTTATGAGTATTCCTATCTCCAGTTAGCACTTCCCAAACTGAGTTTCACAGGTTAAGCTGAGGTTCACCATATCCTTTCTATGGTATCATAAATGCTTTACATTATTTCACGCAGTCGTCCAGGGTTGGTGTTATAGAACTATATTTGATACTGAAAGGGACTGCAGTCCAAATACATCTGGGAGCTATAGCTAAAAATGGGAAACCAGTGAATCAGGAAGAAGACTTTTACATGGATCATCTTCTGAAGCATCTGCCTTTGCTCTACAGCCTCTGAAGGCAAAGAAGTGGCTAGAAAAGGAGAATAGGGGTATCATACAGACCTATTGTTCTTCCCAAGAAAAGATTTTACGCTCCAGCATGTGACAGACTGAAGCTGAAAACCTGAGTAGCCATACCAAAGCTTCATAAACACAATCAGATGTCACTGTTCCTTACCTGAATATCCTGGGCATCTAGCTTGCACCAGGTCTAGGAAAAGGACCACGTTCACTTGTGCTGTCACGAGGACTGCACAGGAACAAGCACACTGCCCAGAGGATGCCCAGTAGCTGGCACTGGTGAGGAGGCACACTCCTTTTAGCATGTCCCAAACTGTATCCGCTTTGGAAAGAGCCCAGAGTGCTGGATGCAAGCTAGGCCAAGAGTCACAAACATGAGGTAGACATGGAAATTAGTACTGAAATGGTCCAGTAAAATTTTCTCCTGGGAAGATTCTGGAGGGACCATTTGACCACTTGAGACTCAGTCAGATATTCAGCTGATGGCTGCCCTGACTACACAGTGCCTAAGAAAGCCAGCCACTTTTTGTGTCTGCATCCAAAAAATGGTTTTCATTGGCTAACCTGATACTTTAACCTTTGGAAGTTCAGACTGCAGGCTATGCCTTGATCTAAACATCCTTCATATTTGTGAACAGAGATAACAGAATACTTCCGTGCTTCATAAAGGATTGTGATGCACTGCCAAGAAGCAGACCTCACAGCATGATGGAAGGGTTGGCTGTGGCTATGCATGAAAATTCTTACATGGACTGTGAAACCAAGCAGCCAAGGGGCATGTGCAGAAAGACACAGTCAACAGAGCACTTGTAAAGCAAAGGTCTTTTAAAGTCTTTCACAGGTATTGCTTCTGTAGAACATCTTTGAAACCAGGTCTCTGTAGCCTATAGTCTTTCTACATGCTTTTTAAAGGGTGCCTGTGGTAAACAAGTAACCACCTAAGTTGTATTGCCCTGATCAAAAGCCCATAAGACACTCTGAAAAGGAACTACAACCAGGTCAAAAATAACTTGTGAGGTGCTGTAATCCATTTTTTTTTCCATTTTTGCATCCGTTGTATTTCATACATAAGTAAATGTATACAATTTCATTCATGAATGGCAGACATTTCACTTTGTGGTGCAGATGAAAGGTGAATAGCAGCATATTTTTAAGTGACCTTAAGGCTCAATAACTCAGTCTCCATTAGAAAACAGCCAGACCTTATAAGCTCTGAGGATTCAGATTTACTTCTGAGCAGATTTCCATCACCACCACCACCACCATCCTGCTGAAAAACAGCCTGACTTAAATTTGATTTCAGAAGCATGGTAGTACTTGCACACAGAGATCAATTTCTAACTGTGTATAGTATCTCCATTAAGCACCATCAGACGCTGGGAGGTATTAGGTGAAAGGTGAAAAGGAAAAGAAAAAGAGGATAAGGGGATGAAGGAATTCTTCTCCAGTACAATGATAAGATCAATCCTGTAAGTTACTGAGGCCACATGAAATGTCTTAGTGCAACGTCATTTGAGAGTTCAGACGGTTTTATCTGTTCATTAAGCTGATACAATTTAATTAGTTCATTTGAGGCATCTATATGAAAATTACCCCTTATGCATTAACAATAAAAAGAAGAAGTTGATGGTTGATGAGAAGCTCAACATGAGCCGGCCGTGTGCGCTTGCAGCCCAGAAGGCCAACCATGTCCTGGGCTGCATCAAAAGAAGCGTGACCAGCAGGTTGAGAGAGGTGATTCTACCCCTTTACTCCACTCTTGTGAGACCCAATCTGGAATACTGTGTCCAGTTTTGGGGTCCCCAACAGAAGAAGGACATGGAGCTGTTGGAGCGAGTCCAGAGGAGGGCCACGAAGATGATCAGAGGGCTGGAGCACCCCTGCTGTGGAGACAGGTTGAGAGAGTTGGGGCTGTTCAGCCTCAAGAAGAGAAGGCTCTGGGGAGACCTTCTATTCAGCCTTTCAGTACCTGAAGGGGGCCTACAGGAAAGCGGGAGAGGGGCTTTTTACAAGGACAAGTAGTGACAGGACGAGGGGGAATGGTTTTAAACTGAAAGAGAGTAGATTTAGATTAGATATTAGGAAGAAATTCTTTACTGTGAGGGTAGTGAGACACTGGCCCAGGTTGCCCAGAGAAGTTGTGGATGCCCCCTCCCTGGCAGCGTTTAAGGCCAGATTAGATGAGGCTTTGAGCTACCTGGTCTGGTGGAAGGTGTCCCTGCCTGTGTCAGGGGGGTTGGAACTAGATGATCTTTAAGGTTGCTTCCAACCTAAACCATTCTATGGTTCTATGATTCTAAGAAAAGCAAGATCTTTTGGGGTTCCACATTCTGGAAGTCTGAGAGGGAAGGAAATGAGAAAATATCACTTTTTCTTTCTAGAAGAGACTATTAGTTTGTAAATGCTTGGACTTATTCTTGGTCATGGAAACAGGACCACTGCAGTGTGGAGAATGCTGTCCCTCCACTGTAACTCTGGGCTTTGTTGCCCCTTCCCATAGCAGGCGTTATGCAAAACTGTAATTTCGTCAGAACTGCAGAACTGAAGTCAAACCTGCACCTGCCAGCTGTTGGGAAGGCTATGGATACTTGGGGTAAACCAGATACCGTCATCTTCCAAGCTGCAAATGCTTCCCTGAGAGTACTCAGGGGCCTTTCCCACTGGGAAAGGACTGAGAAGTTTTGCATGAACCTCCTTCTACTACAGGGTATGCAAAGGAGCCTCTTGTTGAGGCAGTGATTTTCTACATCTGGATCACGCTTAACTAGTGGAAGACACCTCTTACCTGCATGATCAAGTTTCACATTCATTCATCTACTGGCGGTTCATACATCTGCCTGGAGAAGAGAAGGCTCAGGGGGATCTTATGAATGTATGTAAATACCTGAAGGGAGGATGCAGAGATGACAGAGCCAGGCTCTTTTCAGTGGCACCCAGTGACACACAATAGACACAAACCTGAAACACAGGAGCTTCCCTTGAACATCAGAAAACGCTTTTGCACTGTGAGGGTGACTGAGCACTGGAGTAGGTTGCCCAGGGAGATTGTGGAGTCTCCATCCTTGGAGATTTTCACACACCATCTGGACACAATCCTTGGTAATCAGCTCTGGGTGGCCCTGCTTGAGCAGGAGGATTGGACAAGATGACCTCCAGATATATCTTCCCACCCTCAATCATTCTATGTTTCTATGATTCTGTGATATATATGATAATATGTAGCCTAGTGTACACAATATATATGATATATAATCATACATTGCCTAGTCAATGCATGATTTGCACATATCATGCAATTATAACTATCCTTTCAAATGGTTCATTCTCAGGTGTGGACTCTTACATCAGTTTGAGGCACTTCTTGTCCTTTACTGTGTAAAACATCTTGAGCACCTCTGATGTACAAAATAATATGGTCTCAATGGAAATAGTTCAGAGGCATCCAAAAATAACACAGCAGATCAACACCTTGTTTGTAAATGGCAGCATTTTCAACAAGGAAATGTTAGCTACTCCTCACAAGGTGCCTTCTCAAAACGTTCAGCATGGTTTGTATCCAGTCTACTTCCTTTCTCCATATTGTTAGTACTTTTCCAGGAAAATGCAAGCAAAGTTATGAAGTTGTTGCTAGACAAACAAAGAAAGTAAGTTCCTATAATGATCAAGCAGCAATGAGGCAGCCATAAAAAGACTTCCTCTTGTGTAAATTCAGAAGAGAGTAGAACAATAAATCAGTGTGAAAAATATTTCTAGCTGTCCATGCTTGTGTTTGATGCCTTTCTCATTTTACATGCAAGGATATGATACAGGAGTTTTGCATCATGGAGAGCATGTACTGCATATGGCGACAAATCTGCAGCAATGTACCCAAGGGATGGTAAAAGAGTAGAATATAACATTGCCCATTGCTGCTGGCCTGGGCAACATGGAAACTTACTGAGAAGAACTTCCCTAGTTCTCATACCATGCTCCTCATGATCTTCCCTGATCCCATGGGTGGAAGACAGATGTGATGTTGGAAGGATGTGGTCTTAAGTTAGTAACTGTAGTTAAGTTTGTGACTGTAGTGACTGTGATTAACAATTTTGCTCCTACCTAGCCTTGAGGAACAAGTGACCAAAGGGAGTAAACACATGTAAACACACAGAAACTATCTGCATGTAACTCCTCTTCCCAGTGGGAGCTGGGAACCTTGTTCGATTCCTTTTCTCCGGCTGAACCAGTGGCTTTTCAAAATGTTCCTGACTGGAATACTCAAATTACGGAAATAAATGGCAGATCCTCACTGAAGAAAATATGAGAGAGGTGAAGGAAAGCCTTTCCTGAAATCTAGTAAAGCCAGTAGCAATAGAAGCGTTTTGAACTTTAATAAGAAATTCTACCTTTATTACATAAGTGTAATAAGAGCGTCATATCATATATTACCTTTTACACAAGCTTTTGCTTCAAGGCCAAAAGTCACACAGGAAGATTAAGAATGGATTTCAAAGTCTGCAGCTGATAACTACAACTTGGAGTTCTCTCCACATCTTTATAGCATCGCATGTATACTGGAACATGCTCCCGTATCCATCTTTTTTTTCAGTTACACTGGAATTTTGGGTAAATCTTGGAACCCAGCATACTCCTTACAGGACCATTTAACTACCTCAGGCAGCTGAGGAAGCAAATTCTCAGGATACCCCATTGCAGTGCAGCACAGCTATCTCTGCCATTCCCAGGCTCTTCTGGATGAGAGAATGGTGGCATCTGCATGCATTTCCTATTAATGTTTAATCACTAATGAGAGTATAGACGTCAGCCTGTTGCTGGTGTCTTTCTCCCCTTCTCATATGAGTTTTACAGCCAATCAACTCTTGGCTCAGGGCTCTTGTTAGAAAAAACTGTGTCATATTTCTATATTGCTGCACGTAGTAAGTACAACACGTAACAAGAGGGTAAAGGGCAGAATAAGGCAAGAAAACTTGTACGAGTGCTGTGAACAGGTTCTACAAAGAATCTGCACAATATTTCCATGCTGCTTCACACTGTCTGCCTCTCAGTCTACCTCTAACCACAGTACAGGCTGGATCACTGAGGTCCTCCCCACAGTACTAAACTCTTCAAAGCCCAGAAAGTTTCCCTGTCTGTGAGTGCTGCCTGGGAAGAGTTGGCAGAGTTTAATCAGTATTATGATGAAAGCCAGTGAATCAGAAGGACCCATGACTTAGCTAAATCACGCTTTATTGCCCATGTCACTAATTCAAAAGCCATTAAATCAACAGTAAGTTCAAAGAACACCACATAAGAGAGAAACAGAATCCAAAGGTAAATATATTCACCAGCAGAAATGCCTAGTCTTCTGCAGACCGGACTGTTCTAGAAGAGTAACACAACATGAATATTGGTGCAATACATTTTAATCATTCTAGCTGATCACAGATATTCTTTGTCCTTTTTTCCTTGTTACACGTATTAGCTTTCTTTAATATGCATTCTCATGTCTCATTGATGACAAACTTATGTTGGTCAGATGAAATACACCTCCAGTAGATATTCTGGAGAGTACAGGACAGCAGCAGGGTCCAGATTTCCCCAGACATCTTCATCAGATTTACATGGAAGCCTAATCAAAGTGAATACTGAACAGTTTTTCTGCATCAAAAGTTTCCCACGTCTCAGCAAGGCGGTACTGCCTGGGTGCACTTGCATCTCCAAGTTTGACTTCAAATGAATAGATGAGAGTAGACATCAACACATCTCTGGTAGTGAAGTCTGTCACTGAGTTGTGTAAGGAAAGACTCCAGTGGAACAAACTTCGTATAAACTCGATCTTTGGGGATTGCCCCAATATAACAAGATTTTCTCAGTAGCTGTCATGGCTTTGGTTCTGAGTGCTCAGCCAACATTCTGGGAGGATTAGACGTGCAGTTCTGTAATCGGGTTTTAAGCAAGCCTGACCTGAGACAGTTTTAGACTAATTTTGAAGCTTAAGACTTGTCCATGTTTATGTGCAAATCTAACTCTTCTATTCTACTATTTCTGCACTATTTCTGTTCCCTTGTTAAAGGACTGACACAATTTTAACAGGGAAAAACACAAATACATACTTTTGTGTGACTTCTTTTTTAATTATTTGGAAAAAAATTGCTTCAGTTTTTAGGATGCTTTTGGTAAGCATAACAAACAGTGTCCACGTTAAGCAACACAAATTTATCTGTACACTTTGTTCATGAGAACACATGCAAATCAGTTATGTTTATATGATCATGATAAATAGGGTGGCAGTGATGTAGATCGCACTGTTGGGAAAAAAAAAAAAAAAGGAACTTTCTACTCTCCTCCTGCTGGTTACTGAAACGGTCTTATTCTTTATTATAGCAACAAGAGCTTGAGACAAATCAAGGTGTAGGAAATTGAAAGGAGATTTAGGGCTAAGTCCCAAAGAAAGAATATGGGATAAAGATTTCAAACGGTTTTAGTGATTGTGGTGACAGGTATTCCCTTTTTTAAACAAAGTCCTCTGCTCTTCCTATGAAGACAGCTTGAACCCTTCTTTCTGCAGCACCAACTCCTTGCACAGTTTCCGTTAGTCAATATTGCTTGCCTACAGCCCACAGGTTTCCTCTGTGCTACCTGTGCACTCTGCTCCAGGGAGCAGCCTGGGCCCAGCCAGCCTGTGTCCAGTGTCCTGGGCAGCCTGGTTGCACAAACCATGAGTGCTGCTCAGAGCTGAGATTATTCTTAACGAAAAGACAGTTTCGACTATCTCACCTGCCTGCTTTGATACACCTTCTAAAGCTAAGCTTCTTCAGGGAGATGATTGCTTATCTTTCTGTTGACTATGGTGTCTTAGTGACACTGGCATACCTTGACATGGGTTCCTCTTCTGTAGAAGGATCAGAGGTGCTTCCCTACATATAAGCTTCGGGGGCCTCAATTTTGCTCCTGTACAGCTCCTAGTAAAAGTGGATCCAGGAAAAGTGACAGCAGGGTCTGTTGTCACCTGTTGGATCCTCACAGTCTCCAAAATGTTGTCCCAAACTTCTCACACCTATCAGACAGGGATGCCTCTTCTATGTGAATGTGGCCTTCAGAACTTCATATAGAGATCATAGAGAGATTGTACTTCATATAGAGATTTGTCATTAGATGTCTGTGAAGGTCCTGCCATCAAAGTGATTTACATCACCCAAATCAAGGATGGTGAATGTCACATGCAGACAAAGTACAGGCTAACTACCAAGAAGAATGACTTGGAGAACAGGCAGTCATTTGGAGGCACAAAAATAGATTCATACACAATACACATTCTAGAGGACCAATCTCTGTTTTTCTCATTCATGACAGAGATGTGGCTGACAAAGTTGTTGTTGAAGAGAAAGAAGTACGATGAGTAAAATCAGAAGGTCTGATGTTCAGCTGAGTTAAAGTTTGGTCTGCATCAGGCTAGCCCCATTTCTGTTGTTGATGAAGGAAAGCACACCAGGAATTGAACATCACAGATGACCTGGGCAAAGTACCTGACACTGCAGCAATCAGTAAGCACAGGCCCCACATCAGCTGCTGTCTCCCACCAGGGAAAATGAGGTGTTAATTCCCTTAGCTCCTGTGAGGTCACATAATTCTGCCAATTTGACCTCAAGAATTTTGTATTGATACATTCTTCCTCCTGAGTTAACTTTTGAATTGTAAAAACCTTCTCCAGAAGGACATCAGCCAGCACCTCTCTGCTAGCTGTGTACCTAAACCTTCTAGATGTGGGTTCATGCAATGAGGTGTACTTCTTACCTGTTTGTTTCTCCTTTCTTGGGTCACATAGGCCAGGAATCCATGCATTACCTGTTTTCCATCCAAGTTCTTCACGCCAGTTCAACCACAAAGACATTGTTCAGGAAATAATCCCTGAAAGACTGCCTTGCTTCTCAAGGGACACCTTCCCAAGAATCAGCCAAACCCTTTTCTGTGTAATGAAATCATCTACATTTTCATGTAGATGATGAAGTGCTCATTGCTTTCCGTGTCAGGAGCACTTTTCAGCAATATAAAGCATCTATTTGGACACCACATTCTGTCACAACAGCAGGCTTCTTATGGACTCTGAACTTTCATGTCCAGATGTGTCTGTGGGCGCCTTCTGGGAAGGCGCCCCCATACCTGACCTCCCTGTTCATTATCTTATATTTTGAGGGGTTGACTATAAGTTCTACTTCATCCAGTGATATCCATACATGACCTACAAAAGTGTAAGTAAGCTCCCATCATCACTAGCTTATGATTCCATTTTGATCCTGCTGGCAAGGCTGTTGGAGAGTTCAGTCCACCCACAGACATAATTATGTGCTAGCTAAGCAGAAACCATTAAACACAGAAGAAACGTGTCCAGAAGGTTAGCTTTTCAAACATATCTGTCATTCAGCATGGGAAGAACTTACGTACCTGAAACATAAAAAGAAAGCTTATCCATCCACAGCTTTGAGGTTGCATTGGCTTTTTGAAAATTGTTACAAAGCCACTACTACCATCCCACCTGTGGATCTCTGCAGGAGACTGGATATACTGGGAAGTTGACACAGTGACCAAAAAAAACATTTGCTTTCTGTGGAATTTGTTCCCAAGTGCAGCTCATTGAGTAGCTACACAAGCACTAAATAGAGGTAGAAGCAAGAGGCTACACATGGGGATGGAGTAGCAGCATGAAGAAAACCCTCTTGGCAACTGCATAGTGTTCTGCCAGACTACAGCATTCTCATTAACTGCTGCCACAGCTTGCAATTCTTCCCAAACCTGTTCCTGCTAGGGTGATCCTGTACACAGAAAGTGTGCAATAGTGAGTATTTTATAACTTACTTTATCAAGGAGAAGAGATGACTTCCTAACACAGATGGATATTTGCACAGAGCTAAGTGATAAAAAAAAGAGGGATTTTTTATGTCAAGGGTGTAACAAAATGCTAGTTAGATAAATTCAAAGTTTTAGATGCAATTTCTTTTTAGGGTGTGTAATTAAATAATGGAGCAGCTTGCAAGGGAGATTGAGTGTCTCCTATTTAAAGTATTGCCTGAATTATCTTTCTTAAACACATACTTTGCTTCCACTTCCTTAATCACATATGCATTCTTCCTTAACACATGCATCTCTTTCTCTAGCATATGTTAAATCCAAGTTCAGACTAGGTATGCAGAGTGGTCTTTTAGAATCTATGAATTCTTGTTTCTAAATCATCACCCTCTTCCCTTATGAGCCATAGGAAGGAAGGGTGGTCTATATTTCCCTGAAAACCCTCAGTCTTGCACGTTAGCAATAAGGCGGCTCACAATCCTCACTCCTCTGCTTAGTTAAAAAAATTTCTTTCAGCTTTAACTGTCAAACTAAGGGAAGGCTTCAAGGGAAGGATTCCTTTCTGTGTTGTATTACTAGAACAACTTCAGAATGAATGCACTCCTCCCAGGAGCTAAATACCTTTGGTCACACTCTTGCACAGATGTCTGAATCTGGTGGCTCCAGGGTCTGGTCAGAGGGCTAGTGGGCAAGCTACAGCCATGTAAAATGTTGTCAAGTTTTGCTCAGAACTACTGTCCCTGTGTGAGGTAAAGTAACTGGTTATCTTGGCTCTATCTTTCGTTCAATGCAAAGTAAAATTTAGTGTTCCCTGAATTTATGCAATGGTTCAGTTACATTTTCTTTTGTGTCCTCTGCTCCTTTACTAGTAACTCCCAACACCGGATTTTTTTTCTATCGTCTGTTGAGCACCGAGATGCCAGATTCAATGAACTATGTAATTCCACGAGCTTCTCCTTAAAGCACTGGTTAATTCGGAGACTTGTAGCATAGTTTCTCTTCCCTATGTTAATCACTTTACACTTACTGCCTCTGGTTCCCCTTGTCATTTTATTACTCTCTAATTCAGTATTATGATGTACATCAGTAACTCTACCATCACCAGTAATCTGGGATTTTTCCCTTTTCTCACTGTTATAGTATGCACAGACTTCTGTGCCTGGTCTCCCTTAAATTTACCTCATCTTTCCCTCAGAATTTCTCTTAGCATCTCATCACTCTGCTTAGCTCTTCCAAATTTCTGTATCAGTCTCCAGACCTTGCCTGATATATCCTTTTATTCTACTTACTGGTCTTCAAGGGCTGCCAATTCTGGTCTTTCTTCCTACTGACATCCAGTCCCCATTTTCTTTCCCTTAGTTTTTGGAGTTTGGGTTTGTTTGATTTTTTTTTCTGCTAGATTCTGCAATGTGGCTCTTTTCCCAAGTTTCTATATTCCTTTTCTTTAAACTCTGCCTCTAGACTCTCTTGGTCTTTATGTGATTTGCCTGCCCATTTCTCCTTCTATTCTGCTGAAGCTCAGAATTCTCTGGGATAATCTGGGATAATAAGATATTTTTTTCTTAATTTAACAGGTACTCATTTCTACATATTTTTCATAGTTTTGATGTCTCCTGTAGTTCTAGCTACCAGTGTTCTCAGCCAACCAGCTTTAGATCCTATTAAAATTCTAATCTCATCATTTCTTTCCCAATTCCCACCCACATTAGCCTCTAGTGTCACTCCTGTATCCCTTCTAGCTAGACATTTTGTGTCTATCTGCTTCTGTTCCCATTAACCTCTGTCTTCCTACCCATCTGGCCATTACCGTGTCCTGGTTTGCCCATGTTCTTCTATATTTCAGAATGTCTGTTAACCCTTTTTTTTCCCTAAAGGCTTTATTTTGTTCAAATCCAGGCAAAATTTGAAGCAATCAGAAAAAAAAAGTTATCTTACTAGCAAAAATATTTCCTTCCTTTCAAATGCTCAAAAATGTGAAGGCTGGAAACCATGTCTTAGGTCTTTTTGTTTAATATGGGTGAATTTCTGGTTTACCTCCTCCTAGGAAATAGACAAACAGTTTTTGCTAATTTAAAATCAAGCTTTTGCTGAGCAAATAAAATGTCAGTGTGAAGAGCTTATGCTGGGAAAAATGCAAGATGATTGCAAGCAATTTTGACAGTGTCGGTCTCACCCCTGGGTGGTGCCCTCACTCCCACCAATCATGCAAATGCAAGGATCCAGAATGAGTGCTCAACAAACACTGAACACACAAAGGTGTGATTGTCCTTTGAGTAATATTTTAACTATGACAAGGGTCAAATAAAGTACCAATGATGACGTGATTTCGTTTATAAGCAATAAAAAGCCTATAAAAACAATGGCATAGACAAGGAGTATTTACATTAAATATTTTGTATGCCTGCCGTGGGTTCTGATAAAAAAAGAGTGGGGTCTAGATAGAAATAGCCTTAAATCTTTCCAGAGCTTATGTTGTTTTTTCAGGAATCTGAAAGACAAATTCAGTGTGCTACTCTGTCTGGGATATTTTCACTACCAGACACTGGAATCAGAATTGATGATGCAGGTGCTTTTTTGTTGTTTTCAGTCCAGCCGTGGTGAGAGATTATTTGACCAGATCAGCCTCTTTTCTGCTTTCCTGTTCCAGTGGATGAGGGGATACACTGAATCCTGATATTCTTGTTAGCATTCATCTGCTTTAAATAGTAAATACACTGCAGCTTGACGTGTCCTCACAGCTGGGTACCTGTATTTAATTGTGATTCAGTTGATTTAGTCCAGGAAGCTGATTTTCCTCGATATCTAATGGTAGATGTCCAACCCCTCTCCTAGTTGATACCTGGGAAAAAACAGTGGAGAGTCCAGTGCAGGGTGACCAATGTGGTGAGGGGTCTGTGGAACACGGCCTGTGAAGAGAGGTGGAGGGAGATAAACTTCTTTAATCTCGTAAAGAGGAGAGGAAAAGGAGTGGGGGCAATCGTGTACCAACAGGTTAATCGTTGGAGGCAATTACAAAGAGAAGAAAGCCAAACTCATCCCAGTGGTATCAAGCAAAGTAAGAAGGAGCAACACCACAAATTGCCACCTGAGAGGTTAAATTTGCACATTAGGAAAAGCTCCTTCCCCAGATGTTGGTGCAGGCCTGTGGCATGTCACTAGGCAGGTGGGGATCTCTGACTTTGGGGGCTTCCATAACTTGGCTAGACAAACCCACAGCTGCCCTAATCTAGGGCTTTGATAGTCCTGCCTTGAACAGGAGGTTGGATGGGAAATCCCAGATGTCCTTCCACCAGCCCCACTGGGATTCTGGGATTCTTTTGAAAAAGAGCTGAGACATTCTTATGCCCCCCACTCCCCCGTCTCTGCAGACCATGGATTTTCCAGTCACAGCTCATAAAGAGGATATCCTTCTGAAACCCAGCTGTCTCAGAGGTAAACTGGGACTCAAATCTCACTTCCTTCCTGGACCCCACTGCGTATGGACTACCATGCATGCCCTTTAGCACTGGACATTTGGACTGGTACTGAACTGATCCAGTGAGTTCTGCATTTCTAAGCTGTCACTGAAAAGAGTGCAGCATACCCTAAGAAATGGTAGGAATTCTCCCAGCATGGTTTAAGTGAAGAGGAAGCAGAAGAAGTAATCAGGGAAACTTTTGGGGGAATCACGGCATAAAAGGCACACATAGTTCTGCATAAGGTGAGAATATTGCCCGCTCTTGGTGTAAATGTGATAGGTTTGAGAGTTGAGGTTCCCTGTCTGTCTCCTTCCTCAGCTGTGACTTTGATACCTCAACAGACGTGAACTGTTTGATGAATATCATGGCCTCCAGCCCCACAGCCATACATTTGCAGTGCCTGTTAGTTGTTTGGTGGTGCAACTGCATTCTTGCCAGATGGGTGTTTGTTTACAGCTCAATCTTCACCTTGCAACCAAGCCAGCTACACGATTCCCACTCACTTACCACCCAGTCTTTCCTGAATCTTGTACCTTTTTCAGCATCTTTCGCGATTTACTACTAGAATGCTGGTGACAGCTTTCCTCCTGGTACTGGAAGGAGCATAAATGGAGGATCTTGGAAGAGTGGACACCCACCATCTACAGCACTTGACCTTCTTCAGGTGGCACTCTCCAGACTGGATGACCTTGGCTGGAGAGAAAACTCCTGTTTTCAGATCTCTGGATAGCGAGTATGGAAAACAGCTTTCATCTGTCTGAGCAGAGGGAGTTGTCACAGAGTCCTTCCTGGCAGAAGATCTGGAAAAAAGATAAGAAGAAATGAACGACATGACACAGATGCTCCAGAGCAGCCTTGAGGACTCATTTCCATAACAGCACAGAAAAATATCAAGAAATAGTCACTACCCTATTTTCTTTAACACAGACATTTTCCTGTATAAGGATTTTGGCTTATGCCAGGATCCTCCCTTGGACTACCTTTCTCCTGAGTACAGGTAGATGAGGCACAGCATAAGGAGGGAAGGCAAAGCGGTGGAGGGAAACCTCTTTCAAATTATTGTCCTAAGCTCTTTTTGACTATGTCTAAAAGACCAGGTTAGGATTCATGGAACCACTGTGTAATTGGAAGATATTATCCACATAGTTGGTGCATATTCTGCATGTTTTTCACACACACACAAAAAAAATATATATATATATATATAAAGAGAAGACATAGAAACATATAAATTGCCCAGAAGTCTATTTCTCAGTGGCCTGTCTTTAACAGCAGCCAGCTGGAGGCAGCTTCGGACAAGCACAAGAACATCTAGTGGTACTTCTCTGATGCTTCCAAGTATCTGTGTCTCAGTTTGCTTATGAGCTAGAGTGCTACATTTGCCTTTAATAGCTCTTGAAGACATTTTTTGTATTTGTTGAATCTTGTACCAAGTCCATTTGGTGCACAGTTTAACTATTTTTGGATGAAAAAGAAGTATTTGTGATTATTCTGAACCCACTTCCTGATCATTTCACTAAATTCCCTTTGTCTTGTATTATTAGCCTTTTCGTGCTCTAAAGCTGTTCTATGTCTTTGATTATCTTGTTGACTCAGACTGTAAAGGCATCTAGCCGAGTTTTTATGATTAGTATGAATGAAGTCTGAATGGGCAGATGTGGTTGAGTAAGCACACAAAGAAACAGCAGAACAGTCGAAAGGCTGGCTTGTACGGACAACAAAGGGTGCCAGTTCCAGCAATAAAACTGATGAACATACTGCTTTTAGGAAGCCCGGAAGGCCTGAACCCTGATAAGTCCACAGCATAGATAACTCATCAATGGAAAGCAGTGCATTTACAAAACATCACACATACTATTCCTTTTTCTGTTAGAGACCAGGAGGAAGGCAAATTCTACCAAAGGACTGTCCCATAGTAACTGCGGACATCTGCAGCATACTGAAGTGACCAAAAACTGGTTTGTCATTGCCAGTCAAGGAAAGCCTTAGAAATGTGATGACAACTTAACAGCCTGTGTCCTTCATCATCAATGGTACATCCAGGTGATCCTGGCCAGACCTCTGGAGTACACACATTTTGGTGCTTGTGAATATGTGAACACGAGAATGTGTTTTAATGAAATCACCTCCCTTAGAAATTTTGGAAATGAATATCACCTTCACCTTCCGTAAGGCACCACACTGAGTTCTGTTACACTAATTTCTTACAAAATCATCATTTGGCAGGGTCAAGACATAAAAGATGTCATGCTTTTTCATAGAAAGATACACGATAGTTCTGAGGTGACCTATGTAGGGAGTGCCTAAATAGAAAGGGGGGAACCAGCTGGGGAAGTTTAGAAGGAGCTGATGGGGGCTGCAGCCTGCCACTTTGGACACGAGTGCACATCAGTGCTACTTCTCCCTGTGGAAATTACATGTGTCAAGGACCCTACAAACTATCCTCAGAAGGTAGCACCCTCCCCTGCCTGTCTTCCATGCCTCTCTTTCCTTAAGGGCTTGTATCCATCTGTTGCAGCACTCCAGTTGCATGAGCTATCAATGCCACCAGCTATTGCAATATCTCCGTGACTGCAGGAGGAGCTCCAGTTCTTCCAGCTCATTTCCCAGGGACTGTGCATTTGCATACATACACTTCAGAGAGGCCCCCTTTGCCCTTGTCTTGTGTAGCAACCACCCTGTATCCTCTGCTTTTCACCCCTCTCTTACTTTGATTGTAGTCTCCATCCCCTGTCATTCCTAGTATAAAAGTCTCCTCACCAGACTGGTCAACCTGCTGGCAGAATTACTTTTTTGTGAAGTTGTTCTCATCTTTGTACAGCAGTCTTTGATCCTAAGAGAAGTTCCTATGGTTGCAGAAAACAAATCCTTGAAAACACCGCTATCTGCATGAGGTGCTCGATCATACCCTCAACCTTTACTCCCTGAGCCATGTAGTCACTCCGGATGCATTCAGGCTCTTCCATGGCACCTTCTCATTTATGCACATGCAGACAAGGAGCATGTGGTTGCAGTCCAAGGCCCAGACAAGCCCCAGCAGTCTCTCTGCAATGTACCAGACCTGAAACCCTAGAAGACAGCAATCCTCCTTACGTAGTAACTCAGGTCAGCAGATGGTCACCTCCCACCACTACCACTTGCTTTCTCTTTGTGTAGATGCATGGTTCAGGCCCAGCTATCTCTGATGCTTCCCAAGACATGGTTTTCTCTACCTTGTTTGTAACCAGGGCACTGAACCTATTCTGCCATTGCAGACCTGCAGGTGGAGAAGCAGCCTTCTTCCTATTGCCAGAAGTCACAAGGCTTCCAGTCTTCCCTGTCTTGGGAGTCTCAGTTTGCCCCACAGATGACCATAGACTCTAGCTGCTCCTTCCTCATCCCAGCTGGGGGTTCAGTGTCCTGTCTCTTCAGGTTATCAGTGAAAATCTGGTCAATACCTTTTGGATCATTCATGATAATGGGCAGGCTGCCCACCTTCTCCCACAGCTCTTTAACTTGGCAGCACAGCTTTGTCTTTCAAGGGCTTGCAGAGTGTCATTTCTGTATAGACACCAGTGCTTTAACATTCAGAGCCAAGAGCTGTTCATAGATCTCCAGATAATAATTCACAGACTTAACTTCAAGATTGCTCTTGCTAACAAACTGAAATATTCAGGCAAATATCTGCCAGGAAAGTAAAACATTCAACACCAAACAAAAATGGAATTGAATATCAAGGGAAGGAGATGCGATGGAGCTTTGTAGTCTTAATCCAACACTATATTTTTGGCCTGGTTTCAGGCCCATTCATATTGTATCTCTCTGACCATTTATCCATGTCATGTACCTTTTTAGTTTGGGATCCCTTGCAGAAAAAAATTGAACCAGTTAGAGATCTCAAGGGATCAAATTTCTGGACATTTGTGTAGACAAGAAACTGCGTAGAGGCCGTGATGCCCTACACAGTGAAAAGAGACAGCTCTATGAGTTCCACGGTCTACCAAAAAGAGCTGGAGGTTACTATCTCTAGGAGGAGAGGATTAAGGATAAGAGATGCAGGAAGGAGCTAGAGTAGAGAGTCAAACAGAAGCCACAAAGACACACGTCGATTGTGAGAGTAAAACAGATGCAATAAGTGCCTCTTGTTTCCTGTGTGCCCCATTCCAAGACTTCACATCCCAGCTGCCATCCTCAGTGGATGGTTTTTACCACTGCAGTCCTTGGATTTTGCACCTGAATGAAACTTGCTGTGAAACTCTGAATGTGCCCCATAAATTATTATCTGCAACAGAATAACATGGTTGATATTTTCAGTGTTTCCTGAGGTAGCTACAAACCCAGTTTCCTTTAATTTTAATTTAGCCTTCCAGCACTGAATGGGGCCTGAAATCCCCAGCCCATGCCTTTTTTTTTTTATTTAGTCATGGTAGAGCTGCTTTTGCTCAAGAAACATTTTATACATTGCCTTGCCTTGTCAAGGATTCAGCTTGAATTTTATCCTTTATGGGACTTTTTTGTGAATCTGTTTGTAACTGCGACAGCTGTGTGAGAACAGACAGACAGTGACTTTTTGTTTAGAAGTTTATAATTAGGACCTTGACTTTTAGATAATATTTTGTTGAAACTACCAGTGTCTGCCACACCTTCTGGGCTGCATGTCTTGCCTCTTTCAGAGGCCATGCACGTGACCTGATACTGATTTGACTTTGTTCAGCAAAAGTGCTTATTTGAAAAACTGCAAATGTGCCTCCAAGTCATAGTCTAGGTAAAATGACTGTCAGGCAAGCTCAGGCCCTGCAGTAAGGCATGTGTTTATTTTTTCGTATATTCCACGCAACATCATAGCATTTCACACCAAATACAGTAAAAAGGGAACGCTGGCCATGAAAGTGTGAAAAGGTTGGTTTATAACAATACAGGATGTGCCTCTAGCAGATAATGCTTCATTGTATGTGACCCCTCCATGACTAGTGCCTTGGTAAAGAGAATGAGCTAATGACTACCTCAAGGGAGAGAGCAACTACTGTGTGCAAATTTCTTGCAACATTTGCCTGTAACACTAACTACATCCAGTACTGATGTAGCCAAAAGCACTTTGCTACTGGGAGACTGAGAATACAGGCACATAGCTAGCTCCAAAGGCAGATCTTGTTTTGAAATTTCAAAATTACAGCAACAACAAAAGGTTTATTAATATATATGGGGAACAAAACTTTTATTCAGGAGGAAATTAAGTGCAAATGCTGCATTGTACGTTCATGTCCCTTGTTTTTTTTCCCAGGTATGACACCTGAGATAATATTGTTAGTTTATAACATAAAAATCTTGTCTCTATGTATACAGTGTAGAGTGGAAGAATATTGGCAGGTGGGAAAACACGAATTATACCCAGCCCCAGCTACCCCAGGCTCATCACAGGTGGATGAGCAACCCACAAAAAGCTCATCTCCATACACACACAAACGCACATGGGCACAGATGCACAACGGCAGGTGGGGAAACACTCATCTCCCTGTCGGAGAAAGGAGACCATGCCCTGGCTCCTTCCAGGGCTGTCCCAAGAAAGCCTCAGCCCCATGGTCCAGGTGTGAAAACCATCATCATGAGTCAATGAGAGTTTTTCCTCTCTCTCCCCCTCTCTTTCTGCCTAGGGATATCATAGAAACATAGAATGGTTTGGGTAGGAAGGGACCTTAAAGACCATCTAGTTCCAACCCCTCTGCCATGGGCAGGGACATCTTCTACCAGACCAGGTTGCTCCAAGCCCCATCCAATCTGGCCTTAAACACTGCCAGGGAGGGGGCAGCCACAGCTTCTCTAGGCAACCTGGGCCAGTGTCTCACCACCCTCACAGGAAAGAATTTCTTCCTCATATCTCATCTAAATCTCCCCTCTTTCATGGTTTAAAATGGTTTAAAACCATTCCCCCTGGCCCTTGTAAAAAGTCCCTCTCCAGCTTTCCTGTATCCCCTTCAGGTACTGGAAAGCTGCTAGAAGGTCTCCCCAGAGCCTTCTCTTCTTGAGGCTGAAGAGCCCCAACTCTCTCAGCCTGTCTCCATAGCAGAGGTGCTCCAGCCCTCTGAGCATCTTCGTGGCCTCCTCTGGATTTGTTCCAACAGTTCCATGTCCTTATATTGGGGGCCCCAGAGCTGCATGCAGCACTTCAGGTGGGGTCTCACGAGAGTGGAGTAGAGGGGCAGAATTACTTCCCTCGCCCTGCTGGCCATGCTGCTTGTGATGAAGCCCAGGGTACGGTTGGCTTTCTGGGCTGCAAGCGCACGTTGCCACCTATGTTGAGCTTCTCATCAACCATCATCCCCAAGTCCTTCTCCTCAGGGCTGCTCTCAATCCATTCTCCACCCAGCCTGTATTTGTGCTTGGGATTGCCCCGGTCCATGTGCAGGACCTTGCTCTTGGCCTTGTTGAACTTCATGCAGTTCGCATGGGCCCAGCTCTCAAGCCTGTCAAGGTCCCTCTGGATGGCATCCCTTCCCTCCAGCATGTCGACCACATCACACAGCTTGGTGTCATCAGCAAACTTGCTGAGAGCGCACTCGATCCCACTGTCCATGTCACTGACAAAGACGTTAAACAGAACCGGTCTTGATACCGACCCCTGAGGAACGCCACTTGTCACTGGTGTCCACTTGGACATCGAGCCGTTGACCATAACTCTTTGAGTGCGACCATGCAGCAAATTCCTTATCCACCAAGTGGCCCATCCATCAAGTCCATGTCTCTTCAATTTAGAGACAAGGATGTCACGCGGGACAGTGTCAAATGCTTTGTACAAGTCCAGGTAGATGACAACAGTTGCTCTTCCCCTATCCACAAGTGCTGTAATCCTGTCCTAGAAGGCCACCAAATTTGTCAGGCATGATTTGCCCTTAGTGAAGCCATGTTGGCTGTCACCAATGACCTCCTTAATTTCCATGTGCCTCAGTATAGTTTCCGGTAGGATCTGCTCCATGATCTTGCCAGGCACAGAGGTGAGACTGACTGGCCTGTAGTTCCCTGGGTCTTCCTTTTTTCCCTTCTTGAAGATGGGGGTGATGTTTCCCCTTTTCCAGTCAGTGGGAAAACATGGGACACATTACAGGATGCAGGGGAAGAGAATTTCAGGATCCCACTAGGTTTACTACAGGATGTTTAGGGGAGGAACCAAAGTTGGGGAAAAGGAGGTATCAATGGAATTTAGAGAGGAACAAACATAGGAAAAAAGAAGGATAAAGGGATAAGAAAGGCCAGTCACATTTAAACAGCTTACTGGTTAGTAAGCTTGTCCTGCCATGTCCTGATCCCAATCAGCACACTCTGCCCTGTCTTCTCATTAAACTCCATTTCTAACTCTTTTGCTGTGTCAGGTACTGTTCATTCTGTCTGCAAGGCTGTCTGAGTGCCAGCAACCGGAGTGGGACTCTGAATCAGAAGGCTCTTATGTCAGCAACTGGAGACATGTGGATATGTGAGTGTGAGATCACCAGCGATTATCCAGCCAGACCAGCTGACAAGCCGGTTAAGAGGCTTGGGAGCCAGGAGTCTGTGTGTGACTCTGAGGGTGAGACACATGGAGCATCTGGCTACCAGCGGCACCAGTGGGGTCCAGGCCAACTGCTGGAGACATCGTGAGGCCTGGGGGAGGTTAATGGAGAGATCTGTTTGCATGTGTGTGTGCACCCATGCACGTGAGACAACGGGGGAGAGCAAGGATCCAGGAGCAGCTACTAAACTGACATGCAGCTACTGCGAATGCATGCTTAGTCTTGCTACTGGCTGGAGCTGGTGGCATGCGCCTGTGGCAGCCTTGCCTCTGTTGAGGTACAAGATTCTGCAGCTCCCTACAAGAGGCAACATCAGAAAAGGGCCGCAGCAGCTAAATTAGTTAGGGACTGGAGTATCTCTAAGGAGGCACACAGCACGTGTTGTTTGTGAATACAGGATGTCAGCAGATAGCTGGGTTTGAAAAGAGACTGGACAAATTAATGCTTAAACATAGTCATGACCGTGTTTGTTTATTAAGCACCAACATGCTTGAGATTAAATAAAATCCAGAAGATAGGAGCCCTGCCTCAAGAATTTATGGCAGGAATAATGTTTGCTCACTGTAAAATGGGGGCAATTGCAGATCCTGTTTCCTGAGGCTGGCTAATCACTCTAAGGTCAAAACTGGCAAACAACCAGGTACAACTGTGTAACAAAACACTCTCATTTGCAGTGAAGTTTTATGGGAGGATGTGGGCAAAGGCTGCTGCATCTAGTCAGGTGGTATCCCAGTTACTGGAGCCTTTCTAAAGCCTTTTGCTTTCTCTCCTACCAGTCTTTCATCTTCTCCTTAATAAAAATAACAAACACATTACAGTAACACTCTGGCAATCAGGGCTGAGGAATATTAACATTTATTGCCAGATAAAGCTCTGCACATAACTCTGACATCATCTTTCAAACATCCACCAGCCCTGTGGCCTGGATGTACCAGAAGATGCCTCCAGAAAGCTCTGCCAGCTGCCCTGTGGCAAGCCACAGTGGTCAGCAACCCACGAAGATCATCTCTCCTCATGGGGCTCCTCTGAGTGTACAGTTGTGGAAAGGGATGTTCCCCCACCTGGATCACAGCTCTTCAGTGTCTCTCCAGGACGCAAGTCAGAGGCTGATCAGAAAAGCACAGCAAGCCTCCAGCTAGCAGGGTGCTGCACATGAGCCTTGGGAGCAAGAAAGTCCACGGGCTGTGTAACAGAATCCCTTGAGGTAAAGGAAAGTGTGAGGAAGGGATTTTTACAGCAAGGTTAAAGATCAGCATGTGGAGCCAGGTACCCAGACACATAGATCCACCAGTCTGACTCTGGAGATCACCTTCAGAAGTGTGCAGCTGTATTACTGGGTCTTTATTAGTTGGTCTAGTGCATTAGGAATTAAAGGGGAGAAATAAAGAAATGCAAGTACCAGCAGGATGAACGCTGCCTCCCTGGAGCTGAAGAAGGTGTACCCATGTGAAACCAGAACAGTTCACATGACTAATGATCCATACAGATTTACAGTGAGCTACAGATTTACATTTTCTTTCCAAAGCAGAAGCTGTTCTTTCTGAGTCATTCCTGGGACATGCATGTCTAACTTATTCTTAAGGGCCTACAACAAAGGGGAATTCCACAACTTCCTCAGAAAAGTCCAAAGGTTCACTATATCTGTTATATTTAACTCTTTTCTCTTTGAATCAACCCTTTGCTGCAGTTTAAACCCACTATTCCCAGTTCTGTTCATGGAAATGGAGATCAGACCAACCTTGTTCTCTTTTATCAACTGCCTACAAATGCAAGTGCTTATTTTCATGCTCACCCCTATCTTATCTATTTTCTGCTTTTTTTTCTGTTGTCACTTACTGGTCTGTCCCTCCGAGGACACTCGTGGCCCTCTCTGGAGTCACACAAACTGTCCCACATCTCTGAAGCGCAGCTCTCTAAATGAATGTATAAGGTTAATACACACACTCTGCGGGGTCGTGGTTCTTCACATCCCAGGCTGTGCTTGCCATTTTCACTATGCAGTGACCTGGTTGGCTCATGTTAAGCTCGTGTCTCACTGTAAGTCAGTCTCAGTTGTCTACATGCTGTAAACGTGAGCACTCAGAGATGTGAAGGTGCAAACCAACAGTCCACATATTTCAATGAAGACAAAGCATGCTGCAAGTTAAGGGAGCATTAGGCAGATGTATGTGCAGGGCTGAAGACTGCACATTTTGAAAAGAGCTGGGAAGAGGAAGGAAGAAGAAATGGCTATGAGAAGCACAGCAGTAACCTCGTTTTGCCAAATTAGCTTGCCCCCCCCCCCCCACCCCGCCTTTATTTCTCTCATTAACCACACGAGGGCAACCTTATCCTGTCCTTTGTGGGAAATGGGCTCAAATTCTCTGACAAAGCTTAAAGAGATTCTTTTCCTAGCAGAGAGCACAAAGGGAAACATTCTTCTTCAGCTGGAGACGTATTAAAGGACAAAACTTAACTCAAAGTTGGAAATCGGGAAGAAGATCGTGAGAGTGCTGATGAGAGTGTGAAGGCTGACAATCACAGGCATAAGAGTTGGTTTAACTTTTCTACTTCTGTTTCTCAGGTGTTGGTATTTTAGCACGAAACCCCGAGACCAGATATCTTTGTGTGTAACAGATACTTCCAAGACATTTTACTTAATATATCATATACTGTATGCTAACAGCTTCCATTCTTACCTTTTTTATTTGACTGTCCTCTCTCGTATATTTCAACCCAAATCACATGAGTAAAGTTCATTAAGAGTCTACCTGTTTCTGCTAGTATTATCACGATGACCAATTCCCACAAGCATTTGTCAAGGACTTTCTTTCCTTTTTAATTTATTTCTTCATTCCTCCTCTCATCATATATTAGCACTTGCCAGTGCTCCACCAGTGCTCCACCAGTGCAGTAATTCCCCAGATACTGGTATGTGAACCCACAAAACCACAAAACCATGTAGAAAAGACCACAGAAGGTCCCTGTGTACTCCGGTCTCCTGATCAAAGCAGGCCCAGTTAGAGCAGGTTGTCCAGCTGAGTACTGATTATCTCCAAGGGTGGAAATCCTTCCACCTCTCTGTGTCCATGTTCCAGTATTTGACCAAGCTCATGGCACAAAAAGTTTTCTTTAAATCAAGTTGAAATTTCTGTCTTCAGATTGTGCCTATTGCCTCTTATCCCAGCCCTGGGTGCTGTGCGCCCTGAGAGGAGTCTGTCTCTGTCTTCTCCACACTGTTCCAGCAGGTATTTGTACCTGTCTTCTCCAGGCTGAACAAACCCTGTTCTCTCAGCCTCTCCCCATCATGCCTCCAACTCCCTGTCACCTTGGTGGTCCTCAGCTGGACTTGCTCCAGTGTGTTAATGCCTTCCTTGTATTGGGAATTCTCGAACTGCACTTGCTATTCAGGTATCATCTCACAGGTGCCAAACAGAGGAAGAGGATTCTTTTCCTCACCCTGCCATCAGCACTGCTGCTAATACAGCCGAGGATGTGGCTCCCTTTGTTTACTGTAAGGGTACACTGCTCACTTTAATTCAATTTGTTGTCAGCCAGGACCCCAAGCTCCTTTTCTACAAATCTACTTCCTAGCTAATCGGCTGCCTCCCTGACTTTCCGCTCAGGATTATTCTGTATCAGATGCAGTGCTTTGCATTTGCCTTTATTGAACTTCATGAGGTTCCTATCAGCCCATTTTTCCAGTCTGTTCTGAGCCCTCCAAATAGCAGCTGTTAACTCCAGTGTATTGATTGTTCCACCTGACCAGTTTGGTATAATCTACAAATTTACTGTGAGTGCGCTCTGTCCCATCATCCAGATTATTACAACAGGCATTGAATGGTATTGGTCTCAATATTGGCCCCTGAGGGACACCACTGGTGACTGGGTGTCAGCTGGATTTTGTACCACTCATCAGCACCTTTTGAGTTTGACAGGCCAGTGACTTTTCCACCTACCTTATAGCAGTCCCATACAGGTCATATATAATTAATTTACCTATATTACAGGAGACCATGTCAAAGGCTTTGCTGAACTTAAGGTATGCAATATCCACTGCTCTCCCCTTGTCCATAGAACCAGTCATCTCACCATAGAAGGCAACTGGGTTACTCAGGCATGATCTGCCCTTAATAAACCCCTGCTGGCTGTTCCCTGTCACCTTCTTTTCCTTCATATGACTAGAATACCTTCCATGGGGATTTTTTTCCATGACCTTCCCAGGGACAGAGGTGAAACTAACTGGCTTGTAATTCCCCAAACTCTCCTTCTTTCTCCTCTGGAAGATGGGTGAGATGTTTGGGTCCTTTTTCCCAGGTGTCAGGAACCTCCTTCTTCACCATGACCTTTCAGGGATGGTAGAAAACAGTCTTGCAATAATTTCAGTCAGCTCTCTCTGTGCCTTTGGGTGCATCCCTTCCCATTCCATGGACCTGTGTGTGTCCAACAGGCAGAAGAGATCCTTAACTGTATCTTCCTCTGCTGTTGGAAATGCTGTACTCCCACAGATTCTGCCAGGAGTGTTTCAGGGCAGACTTTAGCAGGGAACTGAGGAAGGCATGAAAACATTGAGTACCTCAGTCTTTTCCATGTCCTTTGACACTATTAAATAAAAAAAATTTCATACACAGGCTCATTTTCTTTTCAGAAGCCAATGAGTGACAAAGCACAATGATTTCTTATCTAGAAGAAGGTGTCAATGGAGCCTAAATCTGCTCAGACCTGACTACCAAGGAACACAAGTTCAGACGTGATACATATCAAGAAACTTTACAGTTCAGCTATTCTACTTGTCTCATTCTTCAGTAAGTCCTTCACAGGAATCAGAACTCTTTACAAGAGTAGGTAGAGTAAAAGGGATAAACAAGCCTATTGTGCCACAGAGATTTAACAACTGAAAACTTCCAGCCTCTTCTTGTCACAGTAAATGCAGCCTGTAACAGCACATTGCCAGCAAGCATATGAGGTTGGTGTCTTCTTTCATCTTATAAGTCTCACCAAGGTCCAACTGAACAAATCTTCTCAGGCGTAAGCACTGAGCTGAGCAATATACACTTCTCACCATGAACAGTGAATGCACAGAAAGAGCAGAATTCACCTCCTGGAAAAGGATTTCTTTAGCATGTTTCAGTCAAAAGTAAATAGTGCTATGTCTATGTGTAAGTAAGGTCTGGTGGCACTGGGGATTGACAGTCAAGTCTCAGTCCCAGCTACCGCTGGGAGCCCAGATAGGAAGACCACTGGTTTTAAAATAGGTAACCAGGATACTGTTAACAGTGGATCTAAAGCAGAAGCTCAGCACAAGATCCCGAGGCTATCAAAGTGCAAGGGACACACTCAGCTCAGATGCATATGTTGAACTCCTGCAGTTGCAACAACAGCCAGCAGCCCTTGAGCAATACAATATGCTCATAGCTTTAACTGTTTTTAAGTGAGCTCTGTGCAATAAGATAATTTGAGAGGCTCTAATTAATATTAATACAAAAAATATTGTTACCCCACCCCATCACTAGAGGAGGAAGAAATCTTCAACCGGGCTGTGGTTAGAGTGAAGAAGAATTTTGCCTATACTCCTTAGAGTCCTGAGCACAAGGTAACTGTGCCTACCACATGACTTGCTTTTCTTTATCCTTCCCTTAGCTGCACTCCTCTGCAATGCAATGGTGCTCTGGCTTTAATCAGATGATCCAGGTGACTGCTTCCCTAGTATCCTTTATGTCTTCAGTAGTGGCAGATGTGAATATAACTCTGCATTTGGAGATTAAAACTTGAGCTGTGTGGCAGGTAATACATTTTAAATAATGGCTCAAGAAGTGAAAACGGAGGAAGAAATGATCACAGAACAAGCAGGAGATGAAAACATTGATACCAGTTCAGTCCCCAGTGCTGAGATCGCATTTTTGTGTGCTACTTTGTGCAGGCACAAACTCATTCTGCCACAACCTAGGCCAGCTGGAAACCACGAGTAGAGAAGATCAAACTAATCTATTCTGCCTCCCAGAAAAGTGAATTAGCTCAGGCTCTGTGTCCTGCTCAGCATGTTCATGAGATTTTTAATCTGCTTTGTGCACGGGCACAGTGAGCTCCCATCTGTTGTAGAGGCAGGCACAGCAAGTGGGCATCTGAGGGCAAACTGGCATGTAGAGATACCAGGAGGAAGAAGCACCTGCCATCTTGTGTACCACAGGGATGTCCGGAGGAGGGAGACCTTGTGCTCTCCTTCTAGTTTTTTGGTTTTAACTGCTGCCTTCTTGCTTCCTTCTATATGAATTAAAAACAAACAAACAAACA
Source organism: Nyctibius grandis (assembly GCF_013368605.1). Classification (NCBI taxonomy): domain Eukaryota; kingdom Metazoa; phylum Chordata; class Aves; order Nyctibiiformes; family Nyctibiidae; genus Nyctibius; species Nyctibius grandis. The sequence continues at coordinate 110,394 of NC_090674.1, forward strand.
AACAAACAAAAAAGATTTAATCCAAAATCCTTTGGGAAAGGTCAGTTTTACAGCATCAGCTTCTCTAAGAGTAACTGACTTGCAGTCACCCAGGGCTGGAACATGTACCTCTGTTGATGTAAAATTCAGAACCACCTGTAAGTTCCCACAAGCAAAGGTGGTAACTGCTTGGGCAGGTACTGGGAGGATGGTGAACTGGGCTTCTCAGGCACATCTTGTAACATACAACAAACTGGGAAGAAAGAAATTAAGCAGTCCATCATCTGTTGATTCACCAAATATCTGTTCCACTAGACGCTTGTGGTATGCAATAATGCAATGCAGAAAATAGACTGAGAATTGCAAAAGTATCTCTGTTAATAAGTTAGGGTCTTCTCCTTGGGGAAGGAAATTGCCCATTAAAAGCTGCAAAATTGACGTAGTTATATGTGAAGTTTTTGCATACAGTTATTTGGAACCTGCTGGGCCACTGTGTTTTTCTTTTGTGCTTAAGGTTGTATAGAAATAAAAGCTATAACAGGAAATTTGACCTATGGATGCATCTCCAAACAGAAACAGAAAACACAACTTTCAGTCTAAAAGCTAGAATATGAGGCATGATAGATCATGAAAGTAGAGCTTTGGCTAATGCTTCCTCTGGAGTTTCTCATGCAGGGCTTTCCCATGCACAGTCTATCCAGTGCCTAGGAAGGCATGAGCTCTGCATAAGACTTGTCTTATGTAGACAACGACATTTTCAATGTTTCCTTTCCACATAAATTTCTGTTGTCTGAAATGGTGTGAATTTGCTCAGAAACTTCCCCACAGACTTGGTGCACACATAAATTCTGTCTTTTCTGTTTCCCTTTGATATTGAGGTAATTCATAGGAGTTCATCAATGAGACCTTTTCCTGGTGAAATGAACCAGAACAGCCAAAAAGTTAGGGGGGAAGAAAGATAGATGAAGAGATTGCGTCTGCTGGTTTGACCTTCCACCTGGCCTGTCAGATAACACAAAGATGAAGAAGGAACATTTCCCAGTCACTCCCCTCTCCAGTAAAAAATTATGCCTGAAGTGAGGTGCTGCAAAAGAGATGTTTAACTCTGATTTAAACTATCAGTATTCCTTGAACCATGATCAGTTGTTCCAATGTGAAATATTGTAAGAATACAAAAAAGTATCTCAGTGTCCTAAGTGCAGTGAGTTGCCTTCCTTTGTTCACATTCCTTATAGAATAAATAAGCTTAGATTAACTTTTGGCCACTCACCAAACATTTACCTTTTTTTTTTTCCTGCTGCTCTAAAGAAATCTTATCTATTAGAAATACCTCCCAATGAAGACTCTTAACATCATCATATTGTCCTGAGTAAATGAAACACAGATTCTTAAAGTAAGGTGTCCAAACTTCAACTAATTCTTAGAACTCATTCCCCATAATCCACCTTTCTTTTTGTTTTGATAGGTGAACACCATCAATATGCCTAATAACTGGGATAAACCAGAGCTGGAGCACTATAGAGAGAGGATCCCTGTACGCTCTAGAGATACAACATGTCAGCTGATACAGGGGTGACTGATGAAGAAACTGATGAAGCAAGGAGATATTTCTAGATTTTGCTTCAGAATTACTCTGTTGCAACAGATGACATTGTGGTGTCCATAGAAGATAAGCTTTAGAGTAAGCAATGTCTTAGGTAGCATCCACGCTTGCTGACTTCTAAAGGAAAAATAACAACAAAAGTACATCAGCAAGGTGGTGCAGCCCTGGGACATATTAACAGAGCAGTGGTGAATTCATGGACTTTGAACTTTTCCAAGATGGGCCTAGGGAAAGCCATAACTTCCCTGATCTAGTGTTGGCAATTGTCCTGCTGCAAGCATGAGGTTGGACCAGGGACTCCAGAGGTCCCTTCCTACTGGCAGTACTGCAGTTCTGCAAAACAATTAAAGAAACGACTCATCATCCTGGAATAGAGAAGACCAAGGGGTACAGGAAAGAGGGAGGAAAAGTAATGAGCAGTATGGAGGAGATTAATAGGATTCAATGCCTCAATGTCACTTCTAACACAAGAACTAGGGAGCACAACATAAAACTATGGCATTGCAGGTTCAGAACACAAGCAAAAGAATTTGTCTCTTGCAGCAGGGGATGATTAAGCTGTGGACCTCCTTGTCACATGCAGTAACAGATGGCAAATATTTACATAAGTTTAAAAAAGGAATGAAAAAGCTCATGGAAGATCAGTCCATGGAGGGCTACTGAGCAAATTGCACACTGTGTTCTCAGAATTATCACAGGAAAAACACTGTACGTTTGCCCTATTCTTTCACTTTATGCATCAGATGACTTCCCAAATGTCTTGACCAAAAACATCCCCACTTCCAAAATGTTTTTCAACATCCTGGTTACTACCTTCTTTCCCCAGATGGACTACATTGTGATGGCACTGTTTGGAAGAATTCCATGGGAAAGATTGTGTTTTTGAAGATGTTATTTTACTGTATTGATGTCTGATTGGCAATCCACCACCCTCTGTTGTGAAGGAGTTGTTTTGTGTTTCTGAGAGGCAGTACAGAATCACCACCAGTGAATGAAGGCTGCCAGTGAATAAAGTGCAGACCTGTTCCCACGACACTCACAAAACCATATTTCTATCAGTTGAGATATCTGCTGCAGTTATTACTTTGTTATTGCATGGGTACTGATAACATAGAATGAAAGCTAGGGAAATAACAAAACAAGATCACCCTCCAGAGTCCAGGGTCCAAGGACAAGATTTTCTGGCCATAAGTGCAGTTGTTCTTGTAACTCTCCACTTTTCTGGAAGATGAAGACCTGAAGTCAGCAGCTCCTTTTTACACCATGGAAAACTGAACTGCAATAAAGAAAAAAAACCACCAACCTCCAGAGATGAGTACATTTCATTCTACTTGGTCTCTGAGAACAACAAACAAAAGATTGATTATTGTTAATTATGATACTTGTGCTTGTGATGTTGAGAACTGTTATGGAGAGAAATATGTACATTATTTTATCTATTCATGCTGTATATATATTTCATAGAATCATAGAATCATTTCGGTTGGAAAGGACCTTTAAGATCATCGAGCCCAACCATTAACGTAACACTACCAAGTCCACCACTAAACCATGTCGCTAAGCACCACATCTACACGGCTTTTAAATCCCTCCAGGGATGGGGACTCCACCACTGCCCTGGGCAGACTGTTCCAATGCTTGACAACCCTTTCAGTGAAGAAATTGTTCCTGATATCCAATCTAAACCTTCCCTCGTGCAACTTGAAGACGTTTCCTCTTGTCCTATCACTTGTTACCTGGGAAAACAGACTGACACCCACCTCGCTACACCCTCCTTTCAGGCAGTTTTAGAGAGCGATAAGGTCTCCCCTCAGCCTCCTTTTCTCCAGACTAAACACCCCCAGGTCCCTCAGCTGCTCCTCGTAAGACTTGTGCTCTAGACCCTTCACCAGCTTCGTTATCCTTCTCTGGACTCGCTCCAGCACCTCAAGGTCTTTCTTGTAGTGAGGGGCCCAAAACTGAACACAGGATTCAAGGTGCGGCCTCACCAGTGCCGAGTACAGAGGGAGAATCCCTGCCCTAGTCCTGCTGGCCACACTAGTGCTGATACAAGCCAGGATGCTGTCGGCCTTCTTGGCCACCTGGGCACACTGCTGGCTCATATTCAGTCAGCCATTGACCAACACCCCCAGGTTCTTTTCCACCTGGAAGCTTTCCAGCCACTCTTCCCCAAGCCTGTAGCAGTGAATGGGGTTGTTGTGACCCAAGTGCAGGACCTGACACTTGGCCTTGTTGAACCTCACACAGTTGACCTCGGCCCATCGATCCAACCTGTCGAGATCCCTCTTCAAAGCCTTCCTACCCTCCAGCAGATCAACACTGCTGCCCAACATGGTGTCATCTGCAAACTTATTGAGGGTGCACTTGATTCCCTCATCCAGATCATTGATGAAGGTATTGAACAGAACTGTCCCCAATACTGAGCCGTGGGGAAGACCACTTGTAACCGACCACCAACTGGATTTAACTTCATTCACGACAACTCTTTGGGCCTGGCCATTCAGCCTTTTTTTTACCCAGTGAGGCATACGCCCATCCAAGCCATGAACAGTCAGTTTCTCCAGGAGAATGCTGTGGGAAACAGTGTCAAAGGCTTTACTAAAGTCCAGGTAGACACATCCACATCCTTTCCCTCATCCAGTAAGGAGGTCATCTTGTCATAGAAGGAGATCAGGATATTTGATTCCATCTGACATCAGATGGCAAAAAGTTTATCCCAATGCAACAAATGTCACAGTAGTGGCATCTCAGAAGATCTGTTGTTCCATCATGTGACACCTGCGTGTGTTCAACTGCTTAAATTATCTTTCTCTGATCAACTGCTCAAGGAGAGCTACTCTTTCCAATGATCTGCTGTTGCAACCATGCTACTGAACATGCCTAGGAATAAACAATAATAGACCATCCTTCCCCGAAGTGAAACTGAATATTTTTCCAACATATTGGCAGCCACAAAACTAATTTGGTTGTAATTGTGCTTATAGCTGATCTCATAGTAAAAGCACATGCAACTGTCTAGGTGCACTACTGAAAATCACCTTTGAGCATAGAAATTGTAATCTGCAGAATGACTGACCTAACATGAACATAGATCTGGACCAGAAGACATTCCCTCAGAAGAATTGGCACCAGGTGAGGAGAAAGAAGAAAATCACCCTCTAAATAGTTTGAACACATAACCAAAGCTATGTAGAAAATCCATCTTGGAAAGTAAAATTAAAATCAACTGCATGAACTGTGTCATAAGAGAAATGCAGCATATAATAAAGAATCTGGTCCAGAATGGGTGGTATCCTGATTGCAGATATGGGAACATACCAACAGATCACCATCATGCAAGGAGAGGCTGTGCTTGGTAGCACAGCTTGGATTGGATCCTGTTTGTCCAGATCAGGATGCTGATGCCTTCCCAGCTCAGGTATTTGGGTTTCCTCCTTGAGGAAACCAAGGCATAAGGAAGGATGATGTACTCTCTGGGTCTTATCTCCATGTAGGACTAGGAAAAGAGGACGGAGTGCAAAACCAGAGACTTAGAAGCACTTACTAATTTACCAGCCTAGATACAAAACATGTAAACTGCACCCACTGAAATGGCATGTTTTCAGATTTTTCAGTCTAAACTGAGGTTTAGCTTCAGTTAGCAAAGAAGCCAGAACAAAAATAATAATAGATTCTCCAGGATTACAAAGGAAAACAGAGTGGAAGATCTGATGTGTAAAAGCAGCAGTAACAACATATCTGCTTGTCCCTGAAGAGACAGAATGAATATCCATTTCTCAGGTTCTGCCTAGCAGGCTTTTGTTTATGAAATACAGAATTAAATTAAATCCTAAATGTGAGTAACATTCTTAAGTAAATTAGAGAGGAAGGCAGTGTCAATTGTGAGAAGAAAAGCTCCTTCCCTTCAGGCTAAGTTTTCAAGTCTATTGATATAACATTATGATTCACCAGCTGAACAAAATTTTGTATCTAGAAAAGGTTTCTGTAAGAGAAGCTAGCCCAAGGCATTACAGTACGTTGTTTCTTCTTCCTCATTTCCTGCAATTTGCTATGAAAGATAGCTGTTACCAAAACCAGCTTGAATCAGGACATGACTCTTGTTAGCTCAAAGAAGTCAGCTAAGAAGCCTCAGAAGCAAAGGTATGTGGTGGGCATGGTGCCTCAAAATGCTCTGACCATGTTAGAGATTACTTGTGCCCAAGAAATATCTCTTGCCTTGATATGTCTAAATGTCTTAGGAAAAGCTTCTGTTTCAATTCAAGAGGTGCCTGAGTCAGTACAAGCCCAAGGATGTTGCATAAAGAGGTGGAAATGGAAACAGAAGCTGGTGTGGGTGCTGAGAAACTTGAGTGATCTTATGTTAGCACCACCAGAATTTTCCCTTGTGAAAGCAGAATGTTGTAAGAAACATTCTTTAAATTGGACCACTCTGGTGGGTATTTGTTTGACACATTGTCTTTTTCTCATTTGTTTTGAAAGAAAGCTGTATTGATATAAAAAGATCCCTTGGGATGATTAGCTGTATACCGAAGTCAGCAATAGCTCTCAATCTATCTGAATGACACTCCTGGTGTGTCAGGCTGCCTTTTCTGCAAACAGATGACATGTTATAGCAGGGATGCCAACTGCATAATGTCAGGGGCCATATGGACTGCACCAGCTTTACTAGGATTCACTTATTTTCTTTTCTAGCTAAGCAAGCTAAAATTGCTAACTTTCAACCAAGAGTCCTAAAAGAGCTGGCTGAGATCTTTCAGCTTGTGGCGTTTTTGCTGAGTGTGCTGGGGGAACAGAGTACAGTTACTAGAGCTGAGTTCCAACCACGGTACCTAGTTCTCTTCACCATCACATACAAATGCTTCACATGTCACTCTACAATCATATGCATGTGGTGGGTACAGAAGAATAATATTAATTTCACTCTTTTGGTCCTACCTGAGAAGAGGGTTCCCATCCCACCCAGCCACTCTTTTCATGGAGACAGTAGTGTTACTGGTAATCTGGACCATGTTGTTCTCTTTCCAGCATGTCACTTACATGGTCCAGAACTTTTAGTTCTTGAGGCAGAGCTCAACTTTATTCACATGATAAAATACTATTAAACAGCTATTGTCATATCAGTGTTTTTTAACTTCTGTGACATCATTATCATTCCCAGTATCCTCCTCTCAAAAAAAAAAAAGAAAAAAAAAAACAAAGAGAAAAAGAGAAAAAGAGATCTGAGTGCATTTTGAGAACTGCTGAGAACTCTGAATCTGTTTTCACCTTCGGGGACCTTGACAAATTCTTTGTCATAAAATGCAGTGAGTTGAATATGCATAACCTGGCAATGGTCTGTCTGTGAACCCATCACAGTGTCTTGAAGTAATCCTTAATTTGGGGTGAGATGCCACTCCAGTCTGTCAGGTTATACTTACGTGGAGCAGATGTGCTGCACATAGATGTGTTCATTTGCTGAGAGTGTAACATCTTGCTAAATAAGAATGAAATGTCATTTTAGCCCAAGGTCATTATTTCTATATCTTATTTTGTTCTTACTACAGAAAGCCCATCGACTGTATCTCAGTGGTCCTAAATACTGCCCTGGGATTGTCTAACCTATTCTGCATCTTAAAATTCTTTGACCTATTCCACATCTTAAATTTCTAATATTTTTCTTCTTTCACTTCATAAGATGAAGCTTTTTGTTAGGGTTCATAGTACAGTGATGCATACCTTCACAACTGATTTTAATATTCTGACTAAATGTCCCTTATTTGCTGGCTTGTGAGGCTAATGGGCACCTCTGTGGATTTTTGTTGACATGTGCTTCAAAGGATTCTGTAAGCTTTCAGCATATGCAGTGTAAACGTAACCTGATATTTGGTTCTGTTAGACTAAGACCCAGGAATCATGAACAATTGTGTCAGTGTCACTATATTGACATACTTTGTCATATACTGTTGCATTGCAAGAGTATGGAACAGTCACACACAAAAAGAAAGTCCGTAAGAATGAGGTTTAATTAGACAAAGTTTTTTAAAGTAAACACGAAAGTAAAAATCAGACCTCATTAGATTTGAAATAAACCCTTGCATGAATAAGTGAATATCATAATCTCTGTGTGGTGGGAGATGTTGACCTTTGTGTGTATTTTCACGAATTCTGTTGGGAAGACATTTTGAAGATGAGTGGGTTTAAAAGGCAAAACCATACAAAAAAAAAATCCTCCTAGAGATTTAAGCATAAGAATACCACATATTGCTCAAAAAAAATTGCTTAACTGCACATTGTAGAAAGCTTGCAGGCTCAGCTGGAAACATCACACTCCTTAAGCCTGTTCTTATGCTGTTCATACACTGCTCTTTTGCATCTGTTACTGCTCCCTGTCCTTTTTGATACAGGGATCACAAGAATGGCTCTTCTGGGCTACATCAGATGACCAGCAGGAATAGCAGGGTGGTCTGAGTTCTCATTTCTCTCTGTGTGTGGGCCTGTGGGACACCAGAGGACATGCCTTGCTGCTGACCTTGCATCCCCTTGCCAATGGCTGGAAGGAGGAGGCCGTCACCAGCACCCATCCTTCATGTCACCATGTAACTAAATCACATACAGTGGGGTTTAACCCCATTGGGTGGGGCTTGCTGGCAAACCTGATGAGGGCAACAAGACAAGGTCCTTGGAGGATGGACTACAGGAGATTGCATGGAGCAAAAAAAAGGGATATTCACACAAGGCAATACTCTCTCCTTCTCAGGCCAGCCTTCCTTGTTTTTCCCTGTGTGCAGTTGCCCTGAAACCTCTCTGCTGAACACCTGTCACAGAGATCTGTAACCAGGTTAGGTACTTGGCTAAGGTACAAACTGAGCAAACTTAAACCCAAGCATCTCCCCCCTCCTCTGGGGTGAGAGGTCTCCTGCATATGTGCTGCTGCACCTGTAGCTACTTCCTGACAGGGTCCAACAGGTAGACCCAGTTGCAGTAATGCAAAAAGCTCTGGAGAGAAATGCCACTACCGAAACATATTAGTCCACTAGCCTTGCTGCTGAGTGGTGGAAAACTGGATCTACTCCAGACATCTCTTTGACATCTTTAGTGGCTGAGTTGCCGCCTCCTCTTCTGAGGGGTAGGACGTCACAGAAACGGTGGCAGCTTACCTGCTGCACTGTGGTGGGATTACTGTTAACCTCATGGTCTGAGTGGCTGCAGCAGGAAGCCAGTGTTATTGAACCTGTGTTTAATGCTTTAACATCATGTGGGTCTGACATAGGCTGACCTCTTCCACAAGCTGCTGCCTCATATTCACAGCTTTTTCTGTTACATTTCAGTGATTGGCATTAGCCTCTCGGCAGTATAACAAAAACTTGGCAGAGGATCTGAGCCTTCTAACTGCCCTGTAGAGTTCTGGCTTCCTTGGAAAAAGGAGAGGCACACCTTTCCCTCAACCTCAACAGCAGTGGGACCTTCACTGTAACCCACTAGGGCACATCTTATATTCTTAACTCTCAGAGGATTTGAGCTACAGCACTGATACTGTCATTGTCTGCTTTCAGCACTGGCACCTCCCTTCTCCTTCCTGCACAAGGGTACTCTCTCCAGACATGTTCTGGACACTCCTTTCAGCCTCTCCAGTGGAGCAGTCCACTCGTCAGCAGGATTCCCTATGTGCTGCACAGTCAGAAACTTTGAGGTTCCCCATGTTATGGACAGCCATTTTCATCCAGTCAGTTGACTGATGATGGAAAAAGAGTGGTCAGCAGAGGGTGAGGTCCTTGCTGCCTTTGGGATGAAGGACAGTAGGAGAGAGCAAGTCCATGTCTATAGCAGGCAGAGGAATTGTGGCACTGGAGGTGGAGGAGCCATGCCTGGAGAGATGTTTCCCAAGACAGACGAAGCTGCTGGGAATCTGGTGAACAAAAGCTGATGGCTAGGCTGGGACGGTGGGGGCAGGCCTCTGAGGACAGTCCTTGTGCCCTCCCTGGGCATGGAGAAGGGTCCAGCAGCGAGGCAGGGGAGTCCCTGCCTGAGCCTGGCAGTTTTTCCTTCATTGGGCTGCCTTTGTGGGTGGGGAGAGACATACACCTTCTGTTATTTTTACCCTAACACCAACCATGTTAAACAACAAAAGTGTGTTTATTATTTCATAAACAATTAAAACATCTGCTTATCTGGGCCCAGGTTAAAGATTTTCCATTAAAGTACAAAAGAGTGACAAACAACCCCTGAAATGTAATTCTAGCCCATTTTTAACAACATTACCACAGACAGTCTTGCAGATGTGCCAGAATGGGGTGCTGTGACCTTGTTCAAAGCATTCCCTACAGCCGCAGACGTTGCCTTGAGCTTTGGATGAATTATTTCCCTTTCTTCCCCTAATTAGACTAGATTTTCTGGTTCTGTTCAATGAGACTGTAGCATAAGTGGTTGCTCACACCTGACCCTACCAGTGTCTATTCAGCCCCTTCCCACTGCCATTTTATCTGGCCCAGAATTCATTCTGAGAGCCTCTGGCATTTGATAATATTTAGCAATAGATCATATAGTAGGTGTTTTATAATTAATGGTATTTGGAAAAATGTCATACACCCTGAGAGGTTTTACACCCTCTCTATTCACATGCCAGCAAGTGAAGATTTGCAGAGTGAGGTAATGTCTCTTATTAAACCAACTGATACAACTGGAAAAAAAGAGAAATGCTTTGGAGCATTCAACATCGTCTTCAAGTCTTAACCAGAAACTGCAAATTTCTAGCTAAGTTCCAGCTGAGAATAGCTGTGCTGAATTTCACTTAATTTTTTAAATGAGATTGAAATAAAAGGATGGTTGGTGAAGGTGTGTTGACTGTTGTGGGGTACAAGATACTGCTAGAGCAAGGAGCAAGTATTCAGTGGGAATTCAGAGTCGGTCTCTGAATTAGCTCCACGGTGACCCTGCGGACTGATTGCCCACCAGCAGCTCTAGCCTATCTTTCACTTTCAACCCATGGGAATTTTCCATGCTCCAAAATTGCAATGCAAGCCAGTCTCCCAAGGGAGGACAGTCAGGAGACTTGCATTAAAAAAAAAAAAAGTGTTCTTGATTTGAACTAAAAGTAGATGCTCCTGATGAAGCCAGCTTTTCCTCCAAAATTTCTGAAGGGCCCAAGAGTTCTGATGAATTGGGTTTCCCCAGAAGCTGAACAAAAGTGCTAAGCCTCCATGCTCTCCTTCAACGACAGATACAGACAGAGACAGCTCTTACAGAACAGCAGATTTTTTTGGGGCAGAATCCTTTTAAACTGCAGGTCAACCTAGAAAGAAGAGGCTGGCAGCGAAGGAACCTTGGTGTGGATCATCAAGGTATAAGCCAAGCTTCACCTACCACCAGCAAGAGCTGGACTCAGATTCTAGGAGCTGAGAACGCTGAGTTGGTCTGCCACCTGCACATCTGAATGAGGGAGATTAAACTACATATTTTATTCTTCAGTGAACTTATTTCCTGAAGTCAGATTTGGACTCTTGTCACTGATCCCACTGGAAAGAAGGCCCCATGCATATTCTGGCCGACAGCATGTGATGACAGGCTGACCACATGCTTTCACTGAACCCTCCAGCTACTAGCTCCTTCTGTGTTTTGCTACATCAAGACTGCACATGGCACAAAGGTTTATGTATCCTTGTAGCTCACAGAAGGCCTCTTGAACAGACTTTCCTAACCTTTTTCTTAAAAAAAAATTATCTGACTTTTGTCTAAGGTTATGACCTATTGCTCTACTCTGAAGTGGCTAATTTCTCAAGGCTAATTCCTTTTAGGAAGAAGAGCCCTGAATAAGAGGACCTGAAGAACTTCTCTCTCGTTAAAACACACTATTTTAACAGGTATGTCTCCTCACACGACATAAGAAAATTAATGGATACTAAACCCATTTTAGGTCTTCTCCAGACTCTCTGAGGCACAACGCTCTTCCACTTGGTGCATATGGGATAGTTCTTCTCTCCAGAGGGAGGTAGAGGAAGCTCCTCTCTTGGGAGAGAAGCTAAGCCAAGAGTGGAGTAATTATTCTGTACTTTTCAGAGCAGCGAGATTCAAGGACACTGCAAACTGCTGAGGAATAGAAGTGTGAAAATGTCTTGCCTTGCCCTATTGATATCTCTTCTGAAGCTCCCCGCTGGTAGATGCAGGCACGTGCTGAAAATGAGCGCTGCTTGCCCATAATTGCATGTCACATTATGGTGTCAGGACTCAGGACTGAGATGAGCAGGTTTATACTGCAGCAGTGTATCGTCAGCGTATATTGCACAGAGTTTCAGTGGGCTGGTTCTAGGAGCAGACAGAAACTGAAGGTGCACTAAGTTGGCCGCCACTTCAAGAGGTTTTGGCTCCCATTTCCCAGTAGAAAGAGGGTGAGAAATGGGAGGTAACAGGGGAAGTTAAAGCACTCTTCCTTTCTCTTGTCTGTGCCCTGGCTTACAGAGTCTGCACTTACAAGTTGGCTGTTGTGGTCCTGTCTGCTTGTGATCTGCCCCAATCTTTCAGAGCAGGTTGTTCTCCAAGGAAGGAGTCAGCTAGAGATCCCAGCACATGAAAGCTGGGCGGCCAAAGCATTCCCAGTCGGTCAGTAATGGGGCTTGGACATCTATTCCAGGCCCTCTGGAAGAACTGGGAAGCCCTGAGACCAAGCTTCAGATCCTCTGTGTGCTGGGAACTGAGGCTTTCTGTTGTTAATCAATGAACAAAGCCTCAGCTAGTGCACTTCCAGACTGCTACTTCTGCCAAACAGCTTGTGTGTCCTGAGATTTTAATCTGGAGGGCCTAGCAATTTAGAGCTACACCAAAGCCAGTGTTTTCCAGCAAAAATAACATTTAAATAAAAGATCAGAACTTGAATAATGAAAATGACTAAGCAGAGGCTGAATGGAGTTCATAATATGAGTGTGAACAACCATTAGGATGCAGCTGTGAGAAAGGAAAGTGAGATTCCAGGTCCTATCTGCCTTGTCTTTTGAAGCATAAGGGCTCTCCTTTTAGAAATGTCCCCTGTTGGGAGTGGTCTGTCCATTTCTGAAGACAAATGCAGAACAAAAGTCAATGTTTTGAAGCTTTGGGAGCTTCAGAATTGTGGATCATATTTTCCCAATGAATGCAAGTGGTGCTAGATCAACTAAAACTCAGGTGAAGTCTCTCTCTGTCTTTGGAAAGGAAGATCAGACTGAAAGGGAAGTGTAGTCCCTTTGCATTACAGGCAACAATGAGATAACTACAGACAGAAGGGACCACACACCGCAGGGCACAAAATGCTGACCAGCATGTCAAACTAAATATTTTCCTGTGCAAAAGCCCAACAGTTTCAACATGTAGTGTGAGAAGAAAAGAGTCATTGATATTTCACTGTCATGTGTACATGCCATAGGCAGGTATGCACAGTTCCCAAATAGCTTCAGATACTGAACCATGTATCATTCTGCAGAAAAGACAGAGCATCCCTGACAGTTTTTGACAAATTGGTGAGAGAGAATTCCTTCCTGAGGCTCCTGGAGTAATCAGTGTAATCATGGACATTGGCCCAGGATATAAAGATGTGGCACCTTGGAGGCATAAGTGCTCCTGGTAGCCCTGCTGCACCCATCCTGGGCTCCAGAAGACTTTCTGGAGGTCACAGGAGCTCTGGGCTTGCTAGGAGATGCTTTATTGCCTGTGAATCAATGAACTAACTCCCTTCCCACACATTAGATATTTTGTTGTACAAAGTCTACAAAATGAAGTTTAATGATCTCCTCCTATGCCTAATGGGAAGGGGGTTAAATGTTGAATTCCATAACTCTTTAAAAAAATTTTTATAAGTACTGACTGGGGTGGTTACAAGTAGCCATATAAACTGTGAAACTGCCCAGTCCCTGCTTGAAAGTTCTGAATTTACCAGGGTTGCAAAATCTCAGGGCAATAAACTGGTAATCTGCACATGACTGAAACCACCTCTGTGTAATGATACTTCATGGCTATGCATGTTTATATCTATGTGATGCAAGCCATGCACACATGGATCATAGTGACTCTAGACTGATATGCAAGTACAGATGGACAGTGTGTCAACTAGTCAAATTAATAAAGCAAATACAATTTACAACTGTTAAAAATTAACAGTGATGTCCTGTGCTTGGGACATCCTGTGCATTTGGTCTCTGTGTCCCTACTATCTCAGGAATATTTGCACCTCTGTTTGCTTATGAGACTGTCTAAAGTTTGTGGACTGGGTGGGAGGGAGTTTTCTTTTGGGAGTTTTCTTTGCTATGGCAACGCCTGAGAACTCACAAACTCACAGCCTGGGATATCTCAGATCATAGCTCTTCAGCTTAAACAAGGTCAACTTCTATCAGCCTTTATGTTTCCCATGCACATTCACTCTTACATGCACTTTATAAACAATTCTATAAAGTATATCTGGCCTGTATTGGAGTATTGTCACCTTTGAACAACTCAGTTGCCCAAATCACACAATTTGAATGCAGCAGCAAGAAGTTAGCAGGAATCTCTCCCAGCGTGTCTGGATCTCACTTAAAGAAGTGGAGGTGGTGATAAAGGCTCAGCTGGTTCCCAGACGGTACTGGAAACATGTATCCCAAAAATCTGTTTGTTCCTCCATGTGCAAGTACTGTCCTGCCATGACCACCATCTATATATCTGTGCCAGCCCCAGGACCTCCCCCATCTCCCTGTGGACTGGTGCTGTCTACGGCCTAGGAGCTGTATTAGGGGCTCACGCCCAGTGTGTTTGAGGCATGGTGAGTGCACGTAGTGATAATAAAGACTGTTCTTTTAAGTGGGACACTGGGTTGTTTCATCTGTCCAGCAAATCTGAAGGTTACTCCCCTTGAACTTTGGAGCCTGGAGATCTGTGTGCATCAGAGGGCAGGAAACTCACTTTGTCACCTGCAATGAATGAGCTGAGACATCCCAGAAACTCTTTTCCGTTGGCTCTTGCTTCTGTTTACAATAAAGATGTCGGTCTGAGGCCAGTCTTGGTACAACCTGGTTGCTCACAGAGTGAAATCCTGTTCAAAAGGAAAGGCAAGGCAAAACAAGGGGCTGGAAATTCAGAAAACAAGCCTTACATGACACGTATCATTGAAAGATGCACTGAGTGGAGGGACAGAGGTTTCCCTTTATTGTGAACTCACTATTAATATGTAATAATTCCAGACACAGGGAAGGAGCTTTGAGGACAGAGAAAGCATTCAAATTTTTAACCTATGGACTGTAGATAGAATTAGGGTCTGTCCCTCATGCAGGTACTCTCCATCCTGCAGCTGATCAGCACATGTTCATAGTGGATCAGCAGTTATGTTGCCCATCCTCTCATACTGCTCTTGGTGACAGATTGAGCAGATTGGGTGTTGCACGCAAGGTGAACTGCTGGCAGGTCATATGACGCAGCAGTGTAGCTTGGTACAACTGCTTTTTTTATCCAAATGCAAAGCTGGAAGGATGGTAATTACCTTCTGCTGATCCTGGCCCATTGATTTCTCCTGCTTTAAGTCAGCCTACTTTGAAAACAGGGAAGGGGTCAATCAAATGAACAGCAAGCCAAGTAAGTTCTGGGAATGCAGAGGCATTGCTGGGGAATACCCTGGCTTAGCAGGACCTGCCTTTAGTTTGTTGGATCAGGCATCTTTTTACCACCTTTCCTTGCCTGAAACAGAGGGTGGGAAAGAAGGGAAGCGTCTGTCTTTAACATCTCTCCCCACAGAAAAGTGGTTTTGGGTACCACAGAGCTATTGCAGGTCCAGGAAAAGAGGTGTAAATTCATGATCTTTGCATGTGTAGCTTGCACATTGATGGGTTGGACAGAAAGGCAGAGGCAAGAAAATATTTCAGCAAAAGATCCCACACAGGGACAGGAAAGAGAGGAGGAAGGGGATACTCTTACAGTAGGTTTTACTGACTTCATCTTTGCTCATTCTGAGCTGGACAGGAATTTAATATGTTTTACTTTGGGAAGTTCCATTTTGTAACTGGTATAAGAGAAAAGTTTTAGAATATTATCCAAATCTTATCCTTTGTTCCTAGGTAGGCTAAGATTTAGGTATACGAAAAGCATTTATGTTTTCTTCCCATTTCAAAGACATAGGTGGGTAGACCACGAACTCATGGTGTAAATGGAGTAGATTTATCCAGCAGCAGATTTATCAAGGTGCCTGTGTTAGCATTGCTTGAGCAAGAACTAATGGAACTGGCTAGGAACAAGCACTCATACTTACGGTCTTTTCAATAGCATTTCAAACCTTACTTCTGCATTAGAGCTGGCTAGGAGATGCCAGTCTGAGAACTAGAAGGTGAGAACCCAAATAACTAGTGATATTTCAGTCCAGATTGATTTAAATGGTTCATAAGAAATTAACTAATTTTCTTGAAAATATCCTAGTAGTCATTATTTATGGTAATGTGCATGCTGACATAACAGATTTGGGGTTAAAGAAGAAAATATACCACCTTCAATATTTCCAATGTATTTTACTTACTTGTCTTGTTCAATTGGTGCCTCATTTTGACTGGGCTTCATGTGTAGATGAGCATTATGTTGAAAAGTCTGTCTATAACAATAGCTTAACCATTAATAGCCTAACACTTTTTTTTGAGCCCAAGAAGCACAAATAAATTATTTCGGTGTTAGAACCCCTTTGAAAAAAAGACTGAGGAGCATTTTGCCTGTTTCTATGTTGTTGTTGTTGTTTGTTTGCTTTGCTTTTTAAGAAAAGAGCAGAAATGAACATTCAAATTCCCTCTGTAACTTTGGGTTTGCTAATGCGTCCTCTCGTAAAAATCTGTCTTGAGGGTGTTTGCGCCTCTCTCCCAGGAGATGGCAGAAGAGTCCTGATGATGGCGAATAACAGTCATCGCAAGGTGTCATTTTGCTGGGTGACTGATGTTTAAGCAGTGCGAAAAATCAGGGAGCTGTTGAGGTATGATACAAATGATCAAACCCTTACAGATTTACAACCAAGGCTTTTCATGCTGTCTCTAAATTTATGCCCTCATGCCTTGCTTATAGTGATGTGTTATGGCTTGGTTTCATGTCATAAATCCCTCCAGCTGAAGCAAAATGAAAAATCAATTATAATGCATCAGCTGAGTGCAAAAGAGGTTGTAAAGGGCTGGGCTGTCTGTCAGGAAGATCTTTGGTCAGGAATGATGGGATGACAGTGTCAGTTTTTAGCTTAGAATTCAGGCTGCAGGACCGAATTCCTCAAAAAGAGGTCACAATAATCACATTTTACAAGTCTGTGGGTGGGAGATGGCAGAAACGGGAGCTGAGGGAGCCACAGAGCCGCGCAGTTCAGACAAAGCTCCTGCACCTGCCTGCATTCGAAACGGGACTGTGTATGTCAGGAACAGGCTTCCAGGTAGCAGCACTGGCACAAAGTGTGTTGGACTGGCTGAAAGCAAGTCAGAGCTGCTCCAGCTCAGGACTGACACCTGCTAAAATGTCACAGTGTGATGTGGAGGTACCTTGCAGGCACCAGGCTGCCTGGTCATCCACCAAGCAACCGTGGCAGCACACCATGTAAGATGCACCCAGCCCATGGATGGGGGCGGGGGGGTCAGATGTGACACAGCCAACAAACCAAAGGGCGTTTTGGATGGCCAACATAAAGGACATGGACCTCAACCTAGCGGTTTCATAGCTGGAGTGCTTTTCTGCTGCACGAGAGACCTGGTTCAAATCCCTCTCTATCCTGAGCCAGATGTCCCACCTCCTGGAAACACGCCCTCAACAGCAAGTTACAGGCTGGTTTCCAGCAAGTTGCTCTTGATCTGCCAGACTGAATAGTCTCTCTTTAGCTCCATGAATATTTAAATACTTCATAGGAAGCTGCATATCTTTAACAGGCCGGCGAGGAAAAGCCTTATTGTAAGATATCTTTTTCATGCAGGGGAGCAAAGATCAATTCTGAACAACTTAGTTGTCTTCTGCTCTTAGCTATCAGTCAGCTACAGTTTCAAAAGTAAGCAAAGACTGATATTACAGATCTTACAGATATTACAGATCTACCCAACAAAAATAAGGAAACTAAATACTAAGGGCATGTTTCAGACAAGTGCAGAGTTCATAAAGCAACAATTGCCTTAACTCTGCCCTTGAATGGTGCCATGATGGAGGAAGAGTAAAACCAATCTTCTGCATGTTTTAAAAATCACGTCACCTGAAACTACAAAATCTGCAGTCATAGCAGTAGTTGTTCTGTGGTTTCTTTGTACAAGAGTTAAAGTTTAACCAGGTCACTTAGTTATGCTGCGTTATTTTTTTAAAGTGTTATTTTTTGTCTTGTTTTGTCCATGAGGTCTTTGCATTTACTGCTGCACACCTTACTCAGCTTGTAGTCTAAATTTGATTAATTTAAGAGTTTTCCAGAACATCAGAGGCAAAAGGCACATACTGAATGATACAAAAATCTCCTTTTCTTTCAAGGTATTTAAATAGCTGCCCTTTCATTTTAGCAAAGACCTTCTATCTCATTTGTCATAGATAAGTATAACACTATTGCAAATAAAGATCATGTGTGAAAAAAATCTCACTTACTGGATCAAGAATCTAAACTATTTGACTGTTTCCAAGATTACCGTTGAAAGTGAATTAATACTTAAAAAGGACATTAATCTGTCTATGACCCTGAAATGCTGTAGTGAAGGATTTTTGTTGTTATACATTAGCTCTGCCCAGGAATTTCTCGAAGCATTTAGGAATTCAGCATTACTTGCCTCTGATGGCGAATAAGCCATGAAGTTACCTCCACAAACCCTCTTGCATATCAAACTAGCATACAAAACTTAAACAAAAAAAAAGAGATTTTTCAGTCATTTCAAACTGTAATTCGCATGATGCAGGTGCAATTAAATCTGGTGTTTGCTTGGAAATATTTCTGCTAGAACTTGATTGGCAGCCACAAGCACCAAGTTCAAAATCTAGCAGCCACTGGATTGATCTCTGCTAAGAAGGACCTTAAGTTTAAAGAAATTGAAAATAAACTGGTGTTCACCTGGCTCAGTCTCCCTACTGCAAAACAGTAAACAAAAGAGCTCAATGAAGAGCATCTTTTAAGTGGGAGACAAGGACAACAGAAAGATAACCTGCTTAATATATAAAAAATAACAGTTCTCTTCTCACAGTAACACTACTTGGTTGTTTTCTCTGGTGTTATGATGAGGCAAACCCTAGTCCCTCAGACTGCTGTCCCCCTTGAGCAGTCACCCTTCACTGACAGCTGGAAACCGCAGGACCAAGGGCTCTAGTCCAGATACTGTGGGGCAGAAGGCACCATCTGAGCTGTGTGGACCTGGCCATGTCACTCCAGGATGGCTCAAGCAGCTTGCTGCGTGCCCTCTCTGCAGCTGGATCTGTTCCATTAGCAATGCAGGCAGCAAACAAAACTCCTCTTGACTACAATGAGAAAGCATCCTCTTCTGTCCTTGCTTGCTTTCTCTATTGCCTAAGGCTAGAGGGACCCCTCAACATAGGTCCATGCAAGCAGAGGTAGATGGCCCACGCTTTATACATCCTTTCCACTTCAAAATGTCTTCTGTGCTCTTGCAGGCTTCCTGTATATACATATAGACCTTTTTAAAACATATTTTGATTAATTTCTGCTTTCTTTTTTCTGGCTGCTCTCCCAGTCAGGGTAGACTTCCTCTGCAAACTGCTCAGACACCAAAACAGAAAAGTATTTTCTGCTGTCAGATCCTTCCACTGCAACCTCAGCTCTGCTAAAGGAGTAGGGCAGGGCAGAGCTCTGTACAGACTTTTCTGTCTCTTGCTGCCCCTGGGTTTTCTGCTTAGGAAGATAAATTTCTAGAATTTATTTGAACTTAGATTTTTCGTCTGGATTTAGCTTAAAAGCATTCCCATCTTCCTGGAGTAAGAGGTCAAAGCTGTGGCCAGTGGGGGGACGTGCCACGGGATGCTCTGAGGCTCTAGGCAATTCATACCGGAGCAGAAGATTGGCCTACCTTCAGGAGGAGATAAAAGTTTGCACGGTAACACTCGAAGGTGTCAAAACTAAGACGATGATGTTGTATAAGGGGAATATGTAAGAACAAAGGTCAGAAAAAAGGCTGAACAGCACTAAACAATTGTCAGCCCGGAATGGCATTTGCCTTCCCTCTTTCTTCTGCAGAAATTGGTCTCTGCTGGAAATGAGGTTAATGGCCTTCTTCACCACAGCAGGGATCTGGGATACAACCTGCCTTTCACCAGTTCAGGGAACAGAGTAGTACAGGAAACCACATTTGTAAAAGAAGATAATTTGTCTCACTATGTTAAAAATGAGCTTATTTTGCCATAATACAGAATTCTTAATTACCATGTCACTATTTTTTCAAGGAACAACTAAAGCATCTGAAGTATTCCTTAGGACCCTTGTCCTAGTACACTTGGAATTAGTTATTCTGAAAATCTTGTAGAGTGAAAACAGTTCCCTTTGTCTGTGTGTATGTGTATGCACATACACCGGTTCAGCCGTGGTGGTCCTTCTGTATATAGAAGCTGTTCTTCAAGTTACCAAAAGCCTGGGAACCATATGCTTATTGTCATGAGTACCATGAAAGTTACTTTCAGAAATTTCATACTTGACTTGGCTGAGCACTTTGGGATTCAAAATATAAACACACCTTCAAGATGTACAATGTACTCCACTGAGTGGTTTTGATTATTCATTGATTATTTAAATAATTGGTTATTATTATATTTATTAGTCAACCCTCAGATAAAAGAAAGATTGACACATGGTAAAAAGGTTGCCTAGCAAGATTACTAGCCTGTTCTTGTAATACACACACAGAAGATGTGCAAATATAGGTAGTGGAACATGGATAGAGTTGCTGTGATCAGCAAGGGGACTTTGATGTGCAAACTCTTATGCTGTCCAGGACACTGTAATGCAAAATGAGATCCTAGCCCCCTGTGCAATCTATGGGTGAGTGTGGCAACTGAAAATGGGGTAAGAGCAGTGAGGAGAATCATAACTACCCAACCTGCTTTCCTTTGGGATTTTGCACTGGTTGCTTCAGGCTCTCTTCATGGATAGACAAGTGAAGCAGCATTATTCATTCTACTACCTGTCCTGCAAATGTTGAAAATGACTTTTTTAAAGGAAAAAATTAATCTATTTTTAGTTTTCAATGGGACCACTTAAAATTAAACTAGGTTGAAAACAAGTGATTTTGTTGTTGCTCTGTCTTTGGGAAAATGATTTTTTTTAACTCCACTGTGGATTTTTCATTATTTCACACCAAAATCTTGCAAAATACAAACAATGCCTTTTTTTTCCCTTAAGGGATTATGTGTCTGCTTTTCAGTAGACCTTTGCCAAAAGCAGCCTGTCACCTGCTGGAAGTAAAACAAATGAACAGAAACCTTTTTGCAGTTAGTGGTCACTTCTCATCAAGGAAGTGGATGTAAAGAAAATATTTCAAAGCATGCCTTGCAAGATCCACCAAACTCAAATGGCAGTTAAGTCTTCCCATGATCTAGCTAATGAAATATACTTTCCTCATGGATGCTACTCTTCTTCATTAGTCATGTGCTGTCAATGAAGACCTTGCCCTCCACATTTTCAACCTAAATGTGCCGCATCCAGGCTCTCTGGTGAAAAGTTACCAAATCTCATCTGCTGATCTCTCCCTGACTTGTTCACAGCCAGCCCATAGCCCAGGCAGCACAAACATAAACCTGCTGCCCCACTCCAGACCTCTGTGTGCTCTGTGAGCCTCCAGACAGCTATGCATGGAGCAGGAGGTCATGAAGGAGGTGAGATGCTGAGACTCTGCATCTGACCAGAGACCCTGACTACAGATCTGGTTCTTTTTCTACAGCCCAGAGTTGCAGCAGCAGATCCCTCTTTCAGCATCAGAAGATCCCCTTTGGGGGAGTCTTATGCTAGCAAGCAATAACAAAACTCGGATCATTGGCATAGCCTGTGTCATGGACCAGACCCACTTGGCTTCTGCTGTTAGTGGTAGACAGCGAGCTGAGAAAGTCTGGGTCAGGCATTATTCTCTGATACCTCACATTTTTATAAAGGTGATTGTAAATGGGATATTGGATTCAACTGGCTAATCATTTTCCCGAAGACAGAACCTGATACCTCATACTTCACCCTGAGTGTGAACATCTGCAGATTACTTTACATGATGGGAACAGCAAGTCTACAAAAGAAACATGCAGAAAAGTAAACAGGAGCGTCTGCCTCTTTTTGCACAGATGGTATTTTCACTGCAAAATGGGAGATGAATTTTGTTTTTTGGTTTTTGTCTTTGTTTTTTCCCCCCAGCTAGGTGATGATCATCAATTCATCATTTACCAATTCTATTACTGCTGATGGAGATTTATTCTGAAATAGCTCGTCAATGCTCACTGCTGACTGCAACTGTTGGAAGACCTTTCGTGTCTTCCTCTTGGCAAGATTATACAGGCTGGGAGCTGACAAACTCAGTACCTACATAGAATCACACCTGCTCTAGCCCAGAAAAGTTGTATTTTTGTTTTTCTACTAAACTGAAATTTCACCTGTGCATCTATCTACTGAGATAATGAATATCATTACATTTTTCCCAACAGGTCCCTGAGATGACCTCCTGAAAGAAGATGACCTTGCATAAAAAACAAACAAACAAACAAACAACCGTTTTCATTTTTTTTATTTCAGCTAAGGTGAAAAATCAAAGGGAAACTGGGAAGAGTATCCCAGGGGGTCTTTGCTCAGACCTATGGTGAGACTTGCAGAAAATCTTTCTAGATGGCAGCATTATTATTTAAATCTCTGTGGTGGCATTGTTTAAACAGTGAAGCTATTAAACCAGCTACAGAGTAGGGAGAGGCAGAGGAATGTGCATTTTTTGTGAAGAAGGGTGACATGAGATGGAGATAGGAAAGGAAAGGCAGCCATCATGGGCTCATGCTTCAAGCACCTGCTTCCACAGTGCTTCTCGCAAGGGCCCTGAGCCCTTCTGAAAGGGGATTCTCAAATAATTAAAATCTGAAATCTGCTCACTGGGAAACCACCAAAGAATGAGTTGGCTCTTACTCTCCTCTTTGGCATTCTGGCTGGGGGGCATTTTATTTGTATAGCAGACTGTGATGCTTGTCAGTTGATATCCTGGGTATAGATGGAATTTTCCAACAAAAGATTGCATTAAACCTATATTAAAGCAGAGTTCGGACTGAAAGAACAGACCAATTGGGGAGGGTTAAAAACCACCACAGGGATGTTGTTGTTGCATGTGTGATAAATTCAAGAAATTCCAAGTGAATACTATGCATCAAAATAATCCACCCATAGTTAGGGAAGAAAAGATGTTAAAGCACTTCAGATTGCCCTAAATCTTTTCAAAAGTGATGAGAAGTATTTTTTGTGGCTCTGCTGCCAGCTCATGCTATCTTTAAAAACAAACCCACATGTTCTGCAATATTTTGTGCCTAAGTAATTCAGCTGTGAAAAAAGCCTTATCTGGTTGTGTAGATTGCATACTTCCCACTTATCTGTATTTGAATGTCTTTCAAATGTAACCTTAACTGAATAATTTGAGTTTATTGTGCATCTTTTGAGAAAATTATTTCATCATGGAGTAATTACAACATCCTTGCAAGACTGATTGGAGAAAGACACACTCAGAGGGGAGTTACTGATGATTCACTGTCAAACTAGGGTGTTGTATCAAGTGTGATTCTGCAGGATTCTGTGTAAGCCAGCACTATTCAATATTTCCACTTAACACCTTGTATTGAGTGGATTTTGCTTACATTTGCGGATGAAACCAAACTGTGAAGGATCATTTGTACACGGAGACACTTTGGAGTAAGAGTGGTCTTTCCTGGCAGTCCTTTATTTTTTAATGAATACTGTTGAACACGGGCAGGTACATGCCGTGTAACTTCAGCAGGAGTACGTGGCTCCATGTAACCACATGGGAACTACTGGCTATGGAGCAGTTTTGAAAAAATCTGGGGATTATTATGGATTACAAATTTGATATGAGATGTGAAATTGAAAAAAAAAACAACAAGGCAAATAGTATAACCAAGGGCTGCAGAGGAAATAACATTTCCTTGGCCAGGGAGAGGAAGGAGGACAGTTCAGCGACAGGTGAATGTGCAGGTCAGGCTGGGCTCCTGTCCGGTGAGCACTTACTGAAGGCACGTACCCAAGCAAGGCCAGATCTCCCTGGCTGCATAGGACAGCCTCAGCCCACAGAGCTGGTGGTGATGTGCTAACTCTGTGCAAAGCCTTTCCAGATGTTAAGACCGCCTACTGGTGTAAGGAGTATTTCCTGGCAGGTGGTGGAGAAGAAAGGGGGACCTTAGGCTGGTGGACCAATGCTTGAGGCAAGGCATTTTCATGGCCTGCTCATGCTGAGGTGAACACCTTCTTCCAAGCCAGAGGAGGGCTGGCCATTAGGAAACGCAGACCCAGGTGGCTACTTTTGAGTGTCAGATTAGGCATCCCGATGCCAGAAAGTGGTGAGATTTAATGTGGCATTTCCCACTCTCAACACCAGCAGTTCAGGATCTCATTTTGAAACACCTCTATCTCTTCATGTATTGGGCAGATGCTGTGTCCTGACTCAGCCTCACAGGATTGCCACCTGTAGCTTGGCTTTAGTCATTCACACATTTCTGTAGCTAGGAAGTCCCAGCTACCCTACTCATGGACAAAACTGAGGCTCTTTCAGGGCTTCACAGATCGTGAACATCATCACAAGATAGGCTGTGTGCATGTTGGCAGCCCAGCCACGCTTCAAGTAGATGCATACTAAAGACTGCTTTTGCACTGAGTGTTCTTACGCAGCGTTTCCCCAATGTTCTCTTTAGCATATGTCTCAATGTGGGTTGACGCTTGTGAAACATGAATTTGGACTTGCATAGGCTCTGCCAAGTATTGCTCAGTGTTGCCATCTGGACTGGAGACAACAGTCTAAGACAGAGGCAATTATCTGAGTTAGAGTGGAAACCACCCCTGTCTGGGCTGCCCACGGCCCAGGCTACCCTGCCAGACAGTGCTCTTACCAACGTCAAGAGCTGGGCCCTCCAGTTCGTGATGGGCATGGAGAAGGGTCACCAAGACAGTCAAGCCTGAGACATGGGGCCTATGAGGAGAGGTGAGGTGGGATGAGATGGGCTCTGTTAGCCAGGTGAAAAGGAGGCTCAGGGGGATCAAGCGGTGGGTACAACTTGAAGGTAATTACACAGGGGGACAGAGCCAAATGGTTTTCAGTGGTGCCAGAAAACACAAAAGGAACAACAGCCACAAGGTGTGTTTTATAACATTCAGGCTGGACACTGGGGGAAAACTGTTTCCTCAAGAGGATGGTGCAGCCTTGGTACAGGTCACCAGAGAGGTGGAGGATCTCTGTCCTTAGTGAGATTCAAGACATGCCTATGCAAAGCCATGGTTATCCTGATGTTGGGCACAGTACTACTGTGAGGGAGAGACTCCAATGATCCTGTCCCACCAGTACTGTTGAGATCCTGTGATTGCGTTCTTTGAGGTCACTGTATTTTCAGGGCTATGTCACAGAACCACAGAATCACATTGTTGCTGAGGTTAAAAGGCACCTTTGGAGATCATCTTGTTCCATCTCTCCACTCAGGACAAGGTCAGCTAGGCAAGTTGGCCAGGACTGTGTCCACTCAGGTTTTTAATATCTGCAAGGAAGGAAACTCTACAGCCTCTCTGGATAATGTACCAGTGTTTGACCAACTTCACAGTAAGAAACATTTTATGTTTAAGTGGAACTTTCTGTATTTAAGTTTGTGCCCATTGCCTCTTTTCCTGCCACTGGTTCTACTGAAAAGAGTGTGCCTTTATCTTGTGAACTAACTCCTATCCGATATTTATGTACATTGATGAGACTCCCCCTGAACGTTCTCTTTTTTTAGACTAAAGAATCTCAGCTCTCAGAGCTCCTTGTAGGCATAGGGAGTGCATGAAATAAGGGAGTTGGGAGCAGAATGCTTGCTGCATACATCCTTATTGTCAAAGCATGGGATGGGACTTGTGGGACAGGGTGTTCCTACAACATGCACAAAGTGTGTTCATCCTTGCAGGCCCTGAGTATGACAGTATGGATATGAGGTCCTCTGCAGCACTTGGCCTGGACTGACAGCAAAGACAGGAGAATGGAGTCTGGTGCTCTTAGAAACAAGCAGATGCAAGGGGGAATATTTCTAGTTTGTATTTTACCTGACTGAAAAGTTCAATGAGAAAGGAAACCCTTGGTCTTATTTTTCAGTGCAGAAAATATCTGTAGAAGAGGAGTGAATTGGCTGAGATTCAAGGCACCTGAACTGCAAAGCAATTGCACACAGATGTGGTGTAAAAAGGACTGAGTACTGTATGACTTTTTCTGTTTTATTCAGTGACAGAGAACAGTTTGGGAAACTGTTCCCTGAGACAAACTTAGAAGACAAACTTAGAAGACCCTATTTTCAGATTTGTTTTCAAAGAACAAGCAATGACTGGATAGGATCCTGTGACTGAATTCACATTCACAGCTGTACAAAACTGAAAGAGCTCAATAGACTTCATGGGATTTAACTGCATGAATATTCAGAGAATGCACCCAAATAACTTAGAACAAAATCAAGAATCAGGATGAATCTTCAGACCCTCATTCATAGCAGAGAAAGGCAGCTTGCACTCTCGAGACCACTTTTTGACTGTGCTCACAAATCTATAACTGATGTTGACACAGCAGTAGATGATATTTTCTTCAAACCTGTACTCTCAGCTGTACCCCATGGAGCCACCTTTAGTACATGCCACCCCTGACAGGAGGAACACAGTGCTTGCAAGTCTGCAGCTTTTACTGGGGTTGTCTGTGCAAAATCCCAGACCTGCAGCACTGCAGGGATTAATGAGGAGAGGGCTTCCAAATCCAGCTTTCCGCATAGTGATTTGTGTCATCTTCTGTCATCCCCACTTGGAAGCTGCTGCCACTCTGGCAATTCCCGAAGAAATCTGAACCTGCAAATTGCCTCATGTAAATATAATCCTCAGAGAGAGAGGCTCATAATATCATGCCCTCCCACAAGTCCTAAACCTGTGAGCTGAAATTCCTTGACATCATAGGTAATGCTCCCCATAGCTCCCAGCCTATGTGACCCTCTAAAGTGGAATAGCACTCTCTCAGTAGTTTTGGACTTTGAACACTTATTTTATGGTTTTTTTCCAAAAGATGGAGCTGAAAATCACAGTCACAATGATCTGTTTCAGGTTCTGTAAAGCTCTTGCTCAGTGAAAGTTGGGCTGAAATTTTAATTTAATCCTTTGTGGGGTTACACAAGGCACATCTTCCCAGGGCAGTGGAGCACACCATTCAGGAGAAGTATTAATCCTAATTTCGAGGCCAAAAGGAATGTGGGGCACAGGTTTCATGTAGGTTCTTGACTGTGTACCGTGATATGTCACAGAAGATCAGAAAAGTGATCTTTCCTTGGAACAAATGAAAGTCATCCATAAACCACTGGGGCTTTCATATCCTCAGAAGCATCAGTTCAGAGCACAGGTGGGCCAGAGTGGGTCACACTCTGAAGTGGTCACACAGTGAAGAATGCATCTCTGATATCCCCAAATCTTACCAGCCTTCCCTTGCGAAGCGTAGCATCAGGGACTTCAGGGCCCTGGGGCATTTGGTGAAGGGGGTAGGTGCACAGGTTATATTCTCTTCAGTTCCTTCGGTGTTAGGTGAAAAGAGGGAAAGGACTATGAAAATACAACAGATTAATACGTGGCTAAGAGACTGGTGCCATAGGTGGGATTTTGGGTTCTTTGACCACAGGGCGGCTTTTATGGCACCGGGCCTGCTTATGCCGGATGGGGAACACCTGAGTCAGAACGGGAAAAGGGTTATGGCCCAGAAGTTGGCAGGGCTGATCAAGAGGTCTTTAAACTAGGTTCGATGGGGGAGGGGGATAAGACCAGGGCAACAGCAAATGAACCTAGGGGCGACAGGCCTGCGTCGGGGGCAAGGCCTCTAGCCCAGCTGAAGTGCATTTACACCAATGCACGCAGTATGGACAACAAACAGGAAGAACTAGAAGCAGGAAGGTTATGATGTGGTTGACATCACAGAAATGTGGTGGGATGACTCTCATGACTGGAGTGCTGCTATGGATGGCTATAAGCTATTTAAGAGGGACAGGCGAAGCAGGAGAGGTGGTGGAGTAGCGCTGTATGTTAGGGAGTGCTTGGACTGTGTCGAAATTGAGGAAGATGGTGAGGATGACAAGGTCGAATGTCAATGGGTGAAGATCAGGGGGAAGGTCGGCCGGGCGGACATTATGGTGGGAGTCTGTTATAGACCACCCAACCAGGATGAGCAGGTGGACGAGGTGTTTTACAAGCGGCTGTCAGAAACCGCCCAGTCACCAGTCCTTGTACTCGTGGGCGACTTCATCTTGCCGGATGTCTGCTGGAAATACAACATGGCAGAGAGGAAGCAATCTAGGAGATTCCTCGAATGTGTGGAGGACAACTTCCTCATGCAAGTGGTAAATGAGCCCCCTAGAGGAGGGGGCCTGCTTGACCTGTTGTTTGTGAACAGAGAAGGACTAGTGGGAGATAAGTCAAAGGTAACAAAAAAGGCTTTTACAAATACATCAACAGCAAAAGGAGGGTCAAGGAGAGCCTCCACCACTTGCTGAATGAGGAGGGCAGTGTAGTGTCAGGGGATGAGGAAAAGGCAGAGGTGCTCAATGCCTTCTTTGCCTCGGTCTTTAATGTCAAGACTGGTTGTCCTCAGGAGACTCGGCCCCCAGAGCCTGAAGTTAGGGACAGGGGGCTGTGTGAACCCCCCGTAATCCAGGCAGAGACGGTTAGTGACCTGCTGTGCCAGTTGGACACCCACAAGGCTATGGACCCGGATGGGATTCACCCCAGAGTAATGAAGGAACTGGCAAATGAACTTGCCAAACCACTCTCTATTATCTACCGGCAGTCCTGGTTAACTGGAGAAGTTCCAGCTGACTGGAAATTAGCAAATGTAACGCCCATCTACAAGAAGGGTCGGAAGGATGATCCAGGGAACTATAGGCCTGTCAGCCTGACCTCAGTGCCAGGCAAGGTGATGGAACAGATAATCCTGAGTGCCATTACATGGCACATGAAGGACAATCGGGGCATCGGGGCCAGCCAACATGGATTCATGAAAGGCAGGTCCTGCTTGACCAACCTGGTCTCCTTCTATGACCAAGTGACCCGCTTAGTAGATGAGGGCAGGGCTGTGGATGTAGTCTATCTAGACTTCAGTAAGGCATTTGACACTGTCTCCCACAGCATCCTCCTGGACAAACTAGCTACCCGGGGCTTGGATTGGTGGACTCTTCAATGGGTTAAAAAACTGGCTGGATGGCCGAGCCCAGAGAGTGTGGTGAATGGGGCAAAGTCCAACTGGCGGCCGGTCACTAGCGGTGTTCCCCAGGGCTCAGTTCTGGGGCCGGTGCTGTTCAATATCTTTATAGATGATCTAGACATAGGGACTGAGTACACCCTCAGCAAATTTGCAGATGACACCAAGCTGGGTGGGAGTGTCGATCTGCTGGAGGGTAGGAAGGCCCTACAGAGGGATCTGGACAGGTTAGATAGATGGGCCGAGACCAGCGGCATGAGGTTCAACAACAACAAGTGCCGGGTCTTACACTTTAGCCACAACAACCCCATGCAGCGCTACAGGCTGGGGGAAGAGTGGTTAGAAAGCAGCCCAGCAGAAAGAGACCTGGGGGTGCTGATCGACAGCCGGCTAAACATGAGCCAGCAGTGTGCCCAGGTGGCCAAGAAGGCCAATGGCATCCTCGCCTCTATTAGGAATAGTGTGGCCAGCCGGTCTAAGGAAGTGATCGTCCCTCTCTACTCGGCACTGGTGAGGCCGCACCTTGAATCCTGTGTCCAGTTCTGGGCCCCGCACTTCAAGAAAGATGTTGAGGTGTTGGAGCGAGTCCAGAGGAGGGCGACCAAGCTGGTGAAGGGTCTGGAGGGTCTGACCTATGAGGAACGGCTGAGGGAGCTGGGGGTTGTTTAGCCTGGAGAAGAGGAGGCTCAGAGGTGACCTTATTGCAGTCTACAACTACCTGAAGGGAGGTTGTAGTGAAGTGGGAGTCAGCCTCTTCTCCCAGGCAACTAGTGATAGGACAAGAGGACACAGCCTCAAGCTTCGCCAGGGGAGGTTCAGGTTGGACATTAGGAAGAATTTCTTCTCAGAAAGGGTTATTAGACATTGGAATGGGCTGCCCAGGGAGGTGGTGGAGTCACCATCGCTGGATGTGTTTAAAAAAAGACAAGACATGGCACTTAGTGCCATGGTCTAGTTGACATGGTGGTATCAGGGCAATGGTTAGACTCAATGATCCCAGAGGTCTCTTCCAACCTGATTGATTCTGTGATTCTGTGATCATACAAAGGCTTTCAAGGCTGATCAGTTTGGATCAGTTTTACTGTCTACTCAAGTTGCCTGGGAAAAGGGAAATCTCTCTACAAATCCCCAGCCTCCTTGTGTTTGACACCATGTCTTCATTGATCCCTGGAGACGTACACCTTTGCTTCATCTCAAAGGAGCGTTTCTTCATGGCCTCCAGCTGTATTAACAGCTAATAGTGTATGTTTTACACCCTTTTCCTGGTTTCCTGACCTTGAGGTTTATGGCTGGGGGTTCCATGGAGTTTGGAGTTTCTTTAACACAGGCTCATGTTCTGGCAAAGATTTCCAGACCTTAACTTCCCCCTTATGTTTCACACACTAGTTTGAGTCTCCTCGACGGAGATGAAGTGCTGCTGACTTGGGAACCTCTGAAGACGCTGGTCACACAAGGATTTCTCCCTGTTTCCACAAGGAAGTTTTTCCTGGGGCAAAAAGATGAGCCTGAATGGGAACCCAAATGCTCTAACTTCTTTTAAAGCAGAAGTGCCTCTTCTCAGTGAATTTTCCCTTTCCTGTTGGGGTGAAAAGCTCTTAAGCTCATTAAGCAGTGTTTTCTATGTTGTTTTGGTTTCTAGCACAGGTAGGGAGAGCACCACATCCTGCTGGTTCCCTGGCCAGAAGACCAGATGAGGGAAGATCACAGTAGAACAACTTCCTGCTCACCTAAAAAATGCATGATGGGGGTGGGTACAGGAGCGTGGGACACCGCAGAGGCCCCATAGCCCACAGCACATGTAGCGCAGCATGCCATAGGCAGGACTATGTTCCTCTTCCTTGCCCACTTGTGCATAAAGACAAGGGATTAAGCCTGGAGATAACACTGCTTTTCTCATCTGTCTGCTGCAGTAGTTCCTGTAGTGAGTTCACAGGAATCTCTGAAATTGCAGTCGTGAGATCAGGAGTGAAATCACAAGTGGAAAATTCTGGGAATTCCAGAAATAACATGCTGTTGTATTATCTCTGTAGTGAGCAATGTAAGTAACAGCAAACAGGTGCCTATAT
Organism: Nyctibius grandis; assembly: GCF_013368605.1. Taxonomy (NCBI): domain Eukaryota; kingdom Metazoa; phylum Chordata; class Aves; order Nyctibiiformes; family Nyctibiidae; genus Nyctibius; species Nyctibius grandis. The sequence continues at coordinate 141,395 of NC_090674.1, forward strand.
CATATTCATCCAAAAAAAAATCCCAAACCCCAAACACCTTAATAGGAATTTTTTTTGTCTTCAAGAGACTATATTTACATCTATTTACATAAATTTACAGGTTTTTTACACATTTATATCCGCATACAAAATATTTTTGAAAATATATTTACTACAGTATCTAGCAGTCTACAAAGGAATTGGGTTTGTTCTCAGCTTCCAAAAAAAAATAAGGGCCATTGATTCAACAGGAAATGCTTCTCAGTTGATCAAACAAAACAAGCATTAGCAAAATACAGCCTAAACAAAAAACCCCTACATCTTTAAGCAATGTGATTGAAATCTCTTCCCATTTTTGAAGGTGTGGCTTCATTGCCTCAGTACCTAGTCTTTTCTTATATTGCTAAAAATCAACACAGATGGCACACAAATTTCTATTGTCATGTATAAATAAGAAAGACGTTACTGTAAAACCTTCTATGGTTTTTTTTCACATGCGCAAAACACAAACATTGAGCCTTGCCATACATATAATCAAAGGACTTCTCACAATAAAACTCCCGTAACTTGTTTGGAGTTCCATGGGGAGCACACACTGCTTTTCCTCTCTCCTCCTCTTCCTCATGTCTCTCCCACAGGACCTCCAACCTGACCATGAAGTACCATGAGCAGCTATCTGCCTGGGCAGGGGAGCTCAGGAGACGTTTTTGTGGGAAAGCTCACTGTTGACAGCCTCTCTAACTCTCCAGATTCATGCTCGCTGTAAAAATGTAGAGACTTTTTGCCATCTAAATGGTCTCTCTGAGGATATCTGCCTACTACAATGCCACTTCAACCTTGTGCCATTTTGTTGAATTATATGGTTCAAATGTGCAATACCTCTAGAGCTGATGGGAAAAGTGAGATAGTTAAAGTTTGTCAGGTTAAAAAAATAAAACACACCAGCCTGTGAATATCTTCCTAGGTGCTAAACTGAGTTATAAATCTTTAGAAAGACATGAGTCAAAACTGTAAAAAAAAATTCTGTATGAAAGATACTAACAGAGGAAGGATGTTGTACTGACTACGATCATGGGCGTAGTTCCAAAAGCAAGATGTCCTAAAGTGGGATGATTTACTCTGTATTTATGGTGCCTGAACAGCCACTTTGCCAGAAATCTGAACGGTAGAAATTACTTTGCCAGTATTTTAGGTACAGGGAGTGGTAACAAATCTGTTCTATTACTAAGGAATCCTGTATTTTGCCTGCTCATTTTTTAATTAAAAAATTTTAGGGAAATGCCTGCCTTTGCCAGGAATGTCAAGATTTACTCTATATCCACAATGAATAATAGAAAATAAAATAGTCAAAAGCTTGCAAAATTGCCTCAGATGCAATCAAAATAAATTGTTTATTATTAAACTCTTTCATATAAAATTCATCTAATAAAACTGACTATTCTTCCACGAGCCCAGTGCAGTTCCATTCCAATTAGCACCTGACTGGCATTTCACAACATCGCATGAATTGCAAAGAGAAAAGGTTGGGGAAGCAGGTACCTGACAAAGCATAAACCCATCTATTAGGGAAGAAACTGTTTTTTCTGGCAGTGTCAGGAGAAAGCTCTTCCTTCTGCTGCAGCTGTGTGTTCCAGCCTGCACTGATGACCTTGATTCCCAGTGTAAAGGCACGAGCATGGTGAGACCGCTTTCAACACTGCCTGAAATATGGAGCTAGATCTTCAGCCAAGAACAACTGGAAGGCCTCCAGCCACTCACCCCAGATGTGTCTGACATTTTTTTTTTTAAGTAAAGAGGCTGAACCTGACTTATAGAAGAGAAAACACATGGGCAGTGTTTGTTCTGCTTCCAGGAAGGTTTGTGAGATCATGTCCTGAGCATTGCCAAAATGCTGTGTACCTAAGTGGGTATTGTCCAGTAATTTTTCATATTGGTGTGAGATGGGTGGTGTTGAACACATGTACTTCATGATGGTCCTTTCCACAGAAAGAAATACTTATGTAGTGTGAATACATTATCCAAAGGCAAAGAGCAGAGGATCTCAGTCCTTATCTTCCTGTACCACATCTACGCTTGTCATGAATGTTCCAGTCCCAATGTTTTAGAAATGCTCTTACTGTTTATTTCAATTCTAAGTATTGGGCTGATCCAACCTGACCACTGGGCTGACAGAAATTTCTGTGGACGATGGACGTCCCACTCACAACAGGAGAATGTCCCCTACACTAGGTCATGGTGGCTGAGGCTTTGTCAATCCAAATCTTAGAATACCTCAAATGGTGGAAATATTACACCTCTTTGGTGACCTGTCCAATGGCTGCAGAAACATTTGGGGAGCGAGCTTTTCCCAAGGTACAATTTGTGTTTGTTGTCCCGTCTGGTACCACTTAGTTTTCCTCAGCCCTCTTCATAATTGTCTTCCAAGTAGCCATGGATGCAAGTAAATCAATCCTTCAGCCCTCTCTTCATCTGACTTACCCAGCTCAGATCCCACCATTTCTCCTTATAGTTCCTGTGATCCAGGCATGATCATCCTGGTCATCCTCCACTGAATTCTCCAGTTTTTCAGCATCTCAGGATCTTCCTGGTCAGTTGAGAAGAAGCCAGGAAAGATACATTAGAGCAATGAATTAGAGAAGTCTTGTCAAATTGCTGAGAAATTATGGCCCTATTCACCTGGGAGACTTGACCCAAGTGCCCTTCAACACTGAGCAGGGGGCTGAATTTGTGGCCTGCGTTGTGGTCTTGATCTCTTCTCACACAAGAACCCAGCTGCTCTGCACTGGGCATAATTAATGCTTAGGGCCTTACTTGCAGGCACGGATTTGCTATTTCTCTGCAACAAAATATATAGGAGGTCTATAGTCCCTTTCAGAAACCAGCTGATATTGTTCAATCAAGGCAAAACAGCAGTGCTTCTGTTAAGCTGGCTGGACATTTTTATACAGCACTTCTGGACATTTTGATGCTTTACAAAGGTCATACTGCTTCCACTACACTTCCTTTGTTAATTGGAATGGGGCCTATTCTGGTTCATTTATTACGATGTGTATTTTTCAAAGCTGAGTTGTTTATTGTGCACCGGATTTTCATTTGCTTAGTAGTTTCCTGGGAACCTGAGTTATGTTATTTGTCGGGAAAAGGTCTTTTTAAAAATATAACTACTGGGCCCAACAAATTCCATGGTGTAACACTTCAGTGCTGATATGCAAAGATCACAAAATAATCAGTCAACGCTAAACCAGAGCATTATGAGGTTATAAGTTCCTCACAGCAACTGAAATAGGAAGCAATTTCTTAGGGAGAAGCTGTAGACAGCTGTGGGTGACAGAAAAGCAGGTCTTCAATGTACACATGAATCCTCCCTACACATCAACCCTGCATTGCTAGATGGTGCAAGATCACCCTGACATTCTCTGCTGGGACTGGGACAACTTCACATCCAAGAGTCTTCAACTGTTGTATGACAAAAGCAATGTTTTGTCTTTCTAGATGATCTCAGTATCTACAAAAAAGCTGGGCAGAGAAGCCCTTCTAACTAGCAGCTATTATTACCCCAGCAGGCCAGGAATTTGTATGGTCTCTTACCTTGAAAAGAACACCATAAGAGGGCATGCAGTCCTGAACAATTTCTGAGGACAGGATGGAAATGGAAAAGACGCAGAGGAGAGATTAGTCTTCAACTTCTTGTTGGGCGAATGGAGTCTGTGGGACTGAGCAAAGATTTTACGCAGGGATTGTTACATGATTGTGCTGTTGAAGCACTTAAAAGATTGCTGTTGACTTCCAGAGGTCACCCAAAAGTTTCTGAATGCACTGAGGGACCAATAGAAGCAATGGCATCTAAAAAAAGATTATTCTCTGCAAGCTTGCCCCAAATCTAATCACATTTTTAATTATTTTATTTTTAGAAAAAGCCCCCACAGCAGAGCACCAGCAATGTCAAAGAAGATAACTGCCATGCCCATGAGCAGTTTGCACACACCAGGTCTTCCCTGCAAGGGTATTCAGGATCTTTACTGTCCTCACAAGCAGCCCTGTATGTGCACCATGTCAGACTCTGCTTCTCTAAAGTCTGCTTTCACTGCCTTCCCGTTCTCCCCTATCTTTTCTTAGCTTCTTTGTCTATCTTTCTTCTTTCTACTTCCTTTCACCCTCCCTTTTCCTCCGTTGGTGGAAAACTCAATGACACATTAATTAGATGAAAAAAAGGGTGCTGCAAGTGTGTTCATTTTAAGCATTTCTTTGACTGTTCTGAGTGGGTTCCAGGGGGCATCCTTGCAGGTGGTACATAGTCTAAAACCAACACGTCAGCACGTACAGACTCTAGTTACATAAAAGCAATTGTCTGATGTGTCTTGCCTTTGTGTGGGGGGTAATTGGTGATTGTACCCATGACTATCTTGAGTATTTGTTTTCTGCACCAGGGAGCACTGGGTGGTTTCCAGGACATGTAGTGTGGACTGGCTTACTTCCATACTGATCATGTTCCAGGCTATTGGAGCGACAGATTAAATCCCAGCTGCACATCAACAGGAGCACACTGTGGTGCCCTAGCTACCCCAGAAGACTGAATCTTTACCACAGGTGTTCTTTCATATTCATCCTCTTCCCAGTTCATCAGTGCCATGTGCGCTTTGTGAACATGTTCATGCTCTGCTTAGCCTTGCACTCACATTGCAGATAAGCTCCTGATAGCTGCCAGCAGCACCACAGCTTCCACTGCAGAGGATCACTCTTGGTACATCCCCCAAACATCTTGCAAGGACCTCACTCTTTGTTTCAGAAGCAAGGGTGTCAGGACAATAGGATGTTACTGGTGCTTTCTCCCTTCAAGCACATACAGGAAAAGACCGAGGACAATAATCCTGTTGCCAAAACCACTGCCGCCTGGAAGAGTTAAATCACTCTCCATATATAGGTCAACCATAGGAAGCCTGCCATCCTGGGAGCCATCCATGAGACTGTGCACACACTTCTTTATGGGCATCTCCCATTTCTGGATGCATTGCCACGGCAAAAAGTGACCATTACCCCAGCGAAGTCCGTCCCCTCCTGACTCATGCAGATCAGTCAGGAAACCACTCAGGATAGATACAGGACTTTCTGTGGCATCAGATGGCACTAGGATGGGGCCAAACCTTGGGCTGTCATCTTCCAGGTTGGACAAGAGAAAGGGAAGCTGGAGGCTCCTTTTATTCCCTTATTTTGCTATGTTTATTCCTCTCCAATCCCCCTTTTCCTCCTTTTCCCCTAAATAAGGATTCCTCCTTTTCCCCACCTCCCCTAAATATGCCATAGTAAATCTTGTGCAATCCTCAAGTGCTCTTCCCCCGTGTCCTGTAATGCGTCCCATGCCCCCAGTCAGTAACCCCCCTCAGTCTGTAAGACGATCCAGAAACAGAGTGCCATTTTTTGTCCCAGTTTGTCCCAGCTTTCCTGGCATGCACCAGGGATCACACACACACATGGACAGTGTTAAGTTACATGATAAAAGGCTTTTCTGCACACTCACAAGAAAGGAGCACAGAGGTGCAACAGTAAGAGGTGGAACCAGAATAACACCCCTGAGGAAGTTTGTCTCTTACAATAAGCACAATGTCAACAGACTTTCAGGGATGATGAGACTGAACTCAAAACAACTGCAGTCAAACATGCTGGTCTAGGAGAATCTGCATTGCACGCTATCGCAGTGAAGAGTTTGCCAGCTATTACAGGAGGAGGTATGGCAGTTTAGCATTTTTCATTCTGGAATTGGCCTACAATTGTCAGCAAGAGATTGTTTCACCCACAGTTTGTGTGAATGCAGAGTGCAATATGTTTCAACTGCCTATTTGGGAGTACATTGCTCCTATCTTTCAGATTTTCTGTTTAAGCGATTACTTTTGTTACGTCTTCATCAGTATATTCAATAATTAGCTAAATGTGATTGGAAATTGTGACTGGACATTTTTATTCCAGGCAGCATCTCAGAATCCCTTTACATCCAACTCCCTCTTGTGCCCATTTCATCCTCCTGCTGACTTCTCTCTTCCCATGTTTTTCCACAACCTTTTGTTAGCAGGATGCTATTGCATTAAGCCATCTAATCCGTGGTGCTCAGGTGGAACTGAAATTAAACAAAATGTGCTTGACCATCTCTAGCAGAAATATCACTCCTTAGAGGAATAAATTGTGAGCTAAATGAAAGGAGACAGAGCAGGTTCCAGGAAGAGCTGGCATTAAACCATGAGTCTGATAATTGGGCTCTGAAAAAGGAACGGCTATCAGGGGAGGCCCACCATCTGCCTGAGAGCAATTATTACCAGATGACAAGTGGGTAGGATGGAGGCATCCCTATTTCCCTCCTGCTTTCCTGCTGTGGCACTGTACAATGCAGAACCTGTGATAAAGAGGACAGCATGGGAATGAGGGAGAAGTGCAGAAACTGGGAGAGATGGACCACTCCTAGAAGGACTGCCAAGCTGAGAATTGAAGCAAAGTGGGGGACATGTGACATCTCTGTGAGAGGCTGCATGGCACAGGTCAGTCTGGATTTGCAAGCTCCATCCAATTTCCTTACAAACACCTAGTAAAAGTGGTTTGGCAGGAGCAACAGGCAGGAGGACTGTCCTGTTATGTAAGTCTTTCTCTCTCTTGTAATGATCTTTGTGTTTTGATTTGGGATGAATGACCAGAGCTCTCAGTGGCCAAATGCTTTGAAGATAAGTGAATTTGGGTATTTATCTTGCAGGCTCTCAGGACACAGGTCTATGAGTTTCCCAAGTGGCCATGGTAAGTAATTAGACTCTTAATTACAGGTTAAGCACACCATTTCAGTGTTGGCTGGTGACTGCATTGTATACTTGAACTATTGTTGCATTCTTACATTTCCTGTTTGTATGTCTGCCAAAGGGCCTTGAGACCTCCTATCCAGTTAGGAAAGTGAATTGTTTTTTTTCTGTTCTGAGATGTCCTTGAGTATATTTGGGCATGAAAGATCCATTAATTCTTTTCTTATTTTTAATCATTTTTCAATGTGGCTGATGCTAGAGACTGTAGTATTACTGTAATTCAGTCTGGCAATGCCAGCACTGTGTGCAAGAATTCTACATTTACCATGCTTGTTAGCCATGAGGGGACGGATTGGGTGTGCCAGAGCACAGCAAGTTGAGAAGAAAGTACTTTCCAGGACAATGTGTAGATAATGTGAACTTGGAGGATATGCTCCACTTCAGGCTCTGAGAAGAAAGAGGTGGAAGGTGACTACTCTGTGTACTGGAGTAACCGGAAAACACACAAGCTTGAGAAGTGAGTGCTGGGGATAAATGAGACATATCTGTAAAAGAGAATGGGAGAAAAGTCATCCCTATGTGCAGAGATGGCTGTTGTGAAGAGAAGCTAAAGCAACTACGCTGAGTCTGAAAAGGAGTGAGAAATCTGACAGAAAGTTGAGGGCAATGAGCAGACAAATAGCTGGAAAGTTGAGTAAGCTGTTTATTCCCAGCTGGCACATGTTAGGTGGTCTCTGGGTAAAAAAATGAACCACCCAGGCTAGGGACTTTGTAGTCTCTTTCTGTACTGATGATTCTTCAGCTTCTGGCTGGTAGTGATCTATTTGCCTGGCTACCAGGGATCCAGCATTGACCAGGACAGGGAAGAATGTCACTCTTCCTGAACAGGGAACTGATCTGAGAGAAGTGCATTCAAGCTCCTTGGACTCATTGCTTCAATGAGAAAAAGACACCTTGTTTCAAAGGAAAGCTGTGCCATTGGCACCTCAGTGCAGAAACAAAGTTACAGAGAGATGTTGGTAGAGAGTTGTCCAGGCTGAGAATGAGAGTTTTAGAACATCTCCTGGCTTTAACTGCAGGATACGTAATTTGGGCACGGGCTTCAGGACATGACACAGCATTTCAGCTTTGCTGCTGTGAACATTGCAGTACCTCCAGCCCTTTTTGGATCAGATCGTTTGTTTTTTCTTACTGTAGTCCTCAAAGAAAGCAAAACATGCATTTTTCTGATGATTGATTTTTTTTATCTGTTTAGGGGAAACAGACAAAAAAAAAAAATCATGAATCCCGTCCTCCTAAGAAGCGTCAGATAATAAAACTATCTGAGAAGATGTGCTTCATTCAGTAATTTTTCTCCTTTCCTTCATGAACTCAGCTTTGCCAATTAGAGTCGGTTACAAAGTTTTAAGATGCAGGCATCTTTCCACACACTTCTTATGACTGGTCAAATCATCCAGGGGTGGTGTTGTCTAATAGCAGCAAAGAAACTTTTTTAAGGGTATTTACAGAGAGGACAGATTTAATTTCTTTTTGATAGAAGTAGACAATACCTAAGAAGCAACAACCACATTGTATAGGGAAATTCAGGTTGGACATCAGGAAAAGTTTCATCTGAAAAAGGTAGTGCAATTGGCATTTGGGTACCAGACCAGTAGGGAATCTTTGTCTTTGGTGGTTTTCAGGACAAAGCCATTGCCAACCTGATCCAGTGTTGGGGATAGACCAAGTATGTTATGATCAGTGTTCACGTCAGATGACTCATTAGTGGACTTTGAATATTATAATCTGTGCCATTCCCATCACCTCTCTCCAAGGTATTTACTATCTCTGTCTTCCTTCTCTAAGGAAGATAGAGGAATCTGTCATATGCATTGTGCTGAAAACTACATAGATCTATAGACTGTTTATTCATAGCACTGCCATTGACTTCTTTGTCCCCATGATCATTATCACAGTGCTCTGCCTGATAATTGACTGCCATCTCACCAAGGGGCAGCTGTCTTTGAGGAAGCCAAAGAGAAGCAGAAGAAGATATGGAGATATCAAGCTCAATACCCACAGGAGCAGCAGAAGGCAAAAAAGATCAACAAAATGTTGTGTAAGCAGCCAAGAGAAGATACATGAACCTGCTTGATCTCTTGGGTATGTTGAGATCTTGCATTTCACAGTGACAGCAGCTTTAAGTAAGATGTTTAAAGAGCAAATGTTAACAGCTTTTCAAAATATTTTGGTAACTCTCACTGTTATCATGCCCTTTCTTAGTCTGAATTTTGACTTAGCATTGCAAAACGTGTTCTGGCTTTCTCCATCTTGTTTGCATTTTAATAGGGAGAGAAGATCTGTGGAACTACCAGGGCCTGATGTGATCAACTTTTATTATAGCCCCTTCTATAACAATATCTAATCAATCTCAGTCCAGCTGTTTCATCCCCAGGTCACTGGATAACTCAGTGAGAGGCCACACGCCTGCAGTCCTTTCTCCAGCACAACTATCTGCCCAATGGTTTTGTTCCTCTACAAGCATTTTCCCTGCATTCTGCAGCACTCCACGTACGTTCTGCATCCTGAGGCTGGTCTAATAATTTCTGACATCTAAAGACCATCTGGTAATTGGACAAAATGGCAGCTGGTTTTTAATAACAATATCCTAATCTTGAGATTTGAACCAAGGGATACCTCAACCGCCCTATTCGACACATACCTATATTTTATCTCCTTTGTCCTCAAAATTGCTACCTATGTTAGCTTTCACGTTTGAAACATTGGGATCATCATTATAACTTCCTAAACAAGTACTGTGCTTGGGCAGGCACACAGTCTGGGAGCTGTAAGACTTTCTTCTCTCTGGCAGTGATTACCAAGAGAAAGCAAACTGCACATTTCAAATACCGAAAACTCTCTGTCTCATGCTGAACAACTGAAAAACATAAAATAGACTACCCACTATGGGGCTTAACTGCCCCCCATGGGTCACAGAATGTCTCTTGTATGATATTCTGGGAATATATACCTGGGAATCCTGCCTGCTACAAAAATTATGAATAACAATGCCCCAATTTATGAAAATAGGCATCAGTTAATAGCCTGTTAAGAGAATAATATAGAAATGCCTGGTTCATATTATCTAGAAGCATTTGACTGTCAGGCTCATAGTCATCTGAAACACTTTCCCTCAGTTCCCTGAGGACACCCAAACCAGGACAAATCCTACTGGGCCCAAATCTAGGCAGCTCTTCACTGCTTTCAGACAACTAGGGCTCAGCTCTTGCTGTACTGCCTTGTTCAGACTGTGGTGACACATGGAAAAGTGCCACTGGAAGCACAAAGCAGAGCCTTTCTTGGGCTCCTCACTCATTTTTCCCTTTTACTTCCGACCTGAAGACTCTAAGACCTACTTTCCTTTATCCCTATATTGAGACCTGATGTTAGGATCAGTCTAGCAGACCTCTACTTTCTTTCTAGGGAATGTGGAGTCCCTTGTCTTGCTCCCTTCCCCTCCAGGCTTTCCAGTCCCTGCTGGGTGATAGTCTTTTGTGGCCAATTTGTTACACTTGTCAGTCATTATATTCCACAATATGAAAACAAAGCCAAATGCCTGATTAAATAGCATCAGATGGTTTGAGCTGCACTTCAGCTTGTCCCACTGGATCAATCTCTCACCTAACAGCATGCAGCTTTTTTTGCCCAGGGTCCCTGGCAGTCCACAGGGACACTGCTAACAGTGTTTCTTAGCCAGTCCTCTCTGCTTTTGAACTCTGTTTTTGTTTAACGGTTTGTCTTGCTTTCATTTCCTGATTCCTCTAGTCTGCATGTGTCATGGTAGTGGTGTTCATGACATGCTGGATGGTGCTTGAGGCAGAGAGGCTGCTGTGGAGCTCTGGTGTCCACTGGGCAGTCCTGGTGCACATGGTCTTCCAGGGTGTCGACATCCTGCTAAGGACTTGCATCTTGAGTTCTAAGACAAATCCTATCATCGACAGCCTCTTTTCCTCTCATTTCAATAGCTACTACCAAGATCTGGTCTGCTGCTGAGCTGGGTGTGCAGTTTCCCCCTCCCTTGGGATTCACTGCAAGGTCAGGACACCATTACAAGATGCTTTTCACTTGAACACAGTGTTCATGTTGTAACACTGGACTTCGGATACTAAGTAGGTCTCTTATTGATATTGTTATAAATATTTGAAATTAAATGAAATTTAGTTTAAAATCATAAGAAGATAAGTTTAATAGAATAGGTATAATAATAGAAGAAGTGCTGTGTTCTGCTTTAGACTCTATAGAGTTAGCTATAGGATTGTTAAATTTTAAACAGGTAACCATAGACACCCCACTAGGTAAGTTACTAGACTTTTTGTTTTGTTAGGAGACCATCATGGATACTCATTAAATACAATGAACACCAGTAATGCTACTTGGAAATCCCCTTATCCTTCCCACCTTGATTTAAATATCAAGGATAACGATCAGTAGAGCTAACCAATGATTACAGTAAGATTGGAATATTGATATGATCATGTGATGGGTGAAACCAATCAATGTAAAGGTTATGTAACAGTGACTTGACTGAAAAAGTGTATAAAAACCCTTAAATTTTGATACTAAGGTGGTCATGTAGGCGGAGCTATCCCCCATGTCCCCAGCGCTGCAATAAAGCTGTGCCTGCTTCTTAATACTACATTGGTGTTAAGAGGTTTTATTCCTGATTTCGGTGACAATATTTCAAACTGCCCACAGAGTGTCCCCTCCACAGTCACAAGATCAGGAGCCCAAAAGTAAGAGAGGCCTGAAACTAAGAGCTCTTTCACAGAATCATAGAATCACAGAATGGTTTGAGCTGGAAGGGACCTTAAAGATCATCTAGTTCCAACCCCCCTGCCATGGGCAGGGACACCTTCCACTAGACCAGGTTGCTCAAGGCCCCATCAAGCCTGGCCTTGAACACTTCCAGGGAGGGGGCAACCACAGCTTCTCTGCGCAACCTGGGCCAGGGTCTCACCACCCTCACAGGAAAGAATTTCTTCCTAAGATCTCATCTAAATCTACCCTCTTTCAGTTTAAAAGTGTTACCTCTTGTCCTATCACTACTTGCCTTTATAAAAAGTCCCTCTCCAGCTTTCCTGTAGCCCCTTCAGGTACTGGAAGGCTGCTAGAAGATCTCCCCAGAGCCTTCTCCAGGCTGAAGAGCCCCAACTCTCCCAGCCTGTCTTCAAAGGAGAGGGGCTCCAGCCCTCTGATCATGTTCACGACCCTCCTCTGAACTTGCTCCAACAGCTCCATGTCCTTCTTATGTTGGGGACCCCAGAGTGGGACGCAGTACCCCAGCTGGGGTCTCATGAGAGCGGAGTAGAGGGGAAGAATCATCTCCATCGACCTCCTGGCCACGCTGCTTGTGATGCAGCCCAGGATACGGTTGGCTTTCTGGGCTGCAAGCGCACGTTGCCAGCTCATGGTGAGCTTCTCATCAACCATCACCCCCAAGTCTTTCCCCTCAGGACTGCTCTCAATCCATTCTCCGCCCAGCCTGTATTTGTGCTTGGGATTGCCCTGGTCCACGTGCAGAACCTTGCACTTGGCCTTGTTGAACTTCATGCGGTTCGCACGAGCCCAGCTCTCAAGCCTGTCCAGATCCCTCTGGATGGCATCCCTTCCCTCCAGCGTGTCGACTGCACCACACAGCTTGGTGTCATTGGCAAACACTCAATCCCACTGTCCATGTTGCTGACAAAGATGTTAAACAGGACCGGTCCCAATACTGACCCCTGAGGAACACCACTCATCACTGGTATCCACTTGGACATTGAGTCATTGACTGCAACCTTTTGAGCGTGACCATCCAGCCAATTCCTTATCCACCGAGTACTCTATCCGTCAAGTCCATGTGTCTCCAATTTAGAGACAAGGATGTTGTGGGGGACAGTATCAAATACTTTGCACAAGTCCAGGTAGATGGCATCAGTCACTCTTTCCTTATCCACCAGCGCTGTAATCCCATTGTGGAAGGCCACCACATTTGTCAGGCATGATTTGCCCTTTGTGAAGCCATGTTGGCTGTCACCAATGATCTCCTTATTTTCCATGTGCCTTAGCGTAGTTTCCGGGAGGATCTGCTCAGTGACTAGGGCCCACATTTTCCCTAGTCTTCCTTATATCACTGATGTACCTACAGAAGTTTTTCTTGTTGTCCTTGACATCCCTGGCCAGATTTAATTCTATCAGGGCTTTAGCTTTCCTAACCTGGTCCCTGGCTGCTCGGACAATTTCCCTGTATTCCTCCCAGGCTACCTGCCCTTGCTTCCACCCTCTGTAGCCTTCCTTCTTGTGCCTGAGTTTGTCCAGGAGCTCCTTGTTCATCCATGCAGGCCCCCTAGCACTTTTGCCTGCCTTCCTTTTTGTTGGGATGCTTCACTCCTGAGCTTGTAGGAGGTGATCCTCGAATATCAACCAGCTTTCTTGGGCCCCTCTTCCCTCCAGGGCTTTATCCCATGGTACTATACCAAGCAGGTCCCTGAAGAGGTCAAAGTCTGCTCTCCTGAAGTCCAGGGTTGTGAGCTTGCTGCGTGCCCTCCTTGCTGCCCTATGGATCTTGAACTCCACCATTTCATGGTCGCTGCAGCCAAGGCTGCCCTTGAGCTTCACGTCCCCCACTAGCCCCTCCTTGTTGGTGAGAACAAGGTCCAGCATGGCACCTCTCCTCATCGGCTCCTCTATCACTTGGAGAGGGAAGTTATCATCAACGCATTCCAGGAACCTTCTGGATTGCTTGTGCTCAGCTGTGTTGCCCCTCCAACAGATACCAGGGTGGTTGAAGTCCCCCATGAGGACCAGAGCTTGTGAATATGAGGCTACACTTATCTGTCTATAGAGGGCCTCATCCACTTGGTCTTCCTGGTCAGGTGGCCTACAGCAGATGCCCACTATAATGACTCCCGTCCCTGCCCTCCCTTTAATCCTGACTCATAAACTCTTGGTCTGCTCCTCCTCCATCCCCAAGCAGAGCTCCATGCACTGCAGCTGGTCACTGACACCCCCTCCTCGTCTCCGCTGCCTGTCCTTCCCAAAGAGCCCATATCCTTCCATTCCAACACTCCAGTCATAGGAGCCGTCCCACCACGTCTCCATGATGACAATAAGATCATAGCCCTGCAGGCACGTGCACATCTCTAGTTCCTCTTGTTTATTCCCCATGCCCCATGCGTTTGCATAGAGGCATTTAAGTTGGGCCCCCAATAAAGCTGACTTACTTGCTGGAATTCCTTTGTGCTGCTCTTCCAGCTCCTGTTTCATGCAAACGTGGGATTTTACCTGGTGAACTAAAGCAGAGATTGTCTTTGCTGGTGATATACTACATTGTGTCTGCAAGGATGAACCCTACAGAGAGCCATTGTCATGTTAAGCCAACAGCTCATGCTCAGCTGGGCTGCACAAATGCCTATTAAATGTAAATGGAGATTGTCTCGCTCCTCTGGAGACAGTGTTAGAGATTTTCTGGCATCTATTTTCTCCGCGACTGCGGAACTACAGCTCTGTAAACCAAGTCATGAGATGTCAGACTCTTCATAAAGGCAGAAGTGAAAGGACAAGAAAGGATTAAACTTGCAAACAAGCTTCTGGCCTGTGCATTTTGAAGCATATACAACCTTATCTAGAGTGAGAATGGCACCTAATAGCAATATATGTTGAAGCTTCCCTGCTAACTGTGGAATACTTAAACATTTGTTGGTATTCACTTCATGGGTGAAAAGGAGACAGGGACTTTTTTTGACCCAGCAGCTCTCTTAATCTCTTCTCTCTCTTAAAGGGTGGATGCTGACATTTCTTTTTAAACAAATCCTACAAGCTCCTGCAGATCTGAAAAGTCAAAAAGCTTGTACTTCAAATCACAGGGGCTTAACACATCCCTTTGTGACAAAAACATCAATACATTTCTGAGGAAGAAAACAGGGAGCCTGGAGGTAGTGTTTAATAAACTTTCAGATTCTGACACCAAGGCCCAGTCCTTGCTAGCCTGACTTCATCCTTTTTTTCTAAGTCCTGCTCTGCTGCTGGCTGCCCGCAGATAGATACATGATCTTACTCCCATCATCAAAACAGAAAAGCTCTGCAAAGACACTGTCCAGTAAACAACTGGGCCACATTGCTCTGGTTGAGAAGAAGTCTAAGTACGAAGAAATGAAGCAATGTAGGGATAAATTGCTGTTTTCAAAATGTAGGTTGAAGCTTAATATCATCCTCACTTGAGCTAATATTCCTGAAGGTGAAGTTCTTCTAAAAGAGAAGTTAAGTTACCTTAACATTATGTTAACATGGGACCACAACAAACATGACCATGTTTTGCTTTGGGCCTGCTAGTCAGTGAACTTCAGGTCTCCAGGGCAATGTTGATGCAACAAACTGAGAACTTGCCCTTACCTGGCAGGCAGATTATGAAAGTGTTTCACTTCTAACTGAAGAGTTGCTTGTAACAGCAAGGGTTGGGTCCACCTCAACCAACTGGAGGCTGGGGATTCTTAGGGTGTGATTCATCAATGTATTCTAAATATGTGCTTTAAGATGAGATGAATCCACTCTGCTGACTAGAGTCATTAAATCTCACTGAGTAGAAAGATGTTTAAAGGGGCTAGCTCAGATGTAGCTGTTTATATTTTGCCAGATTAATCTCATTCTTAGTGGCCCAGAGCCTTTTAACTTGTAGACTAAATACATTTTTCAGGGACACTATTACAATATTATGTGGTTTCATCAGGGCTCCTTAGAGCAGAATTTGGTGTCCTGAACCAATGAGTAAGTTTTGTTCTTGTCTCTTTTTGATGCTGGGGATGCTAATGAAGCATATTCTATTTGTTTGGTTCCCTGATGAGTAATTATAAAAACATTTTTAAGCACACTATTTCTATAGGCTGCTGCAGACACATCTAGTCACCTTTTAAAACACACACTTTTGTGAAAACTGAGCAGCTGGGTAGATTTTTACATGTTTGTTGTATCTGTTGTTGGAGCCAGTCTCTGACATGAATTAAATAACATTGGGATATTTTTAATTCAGCAACAAGCATGCACAAAAGCTTAAAAAATTACTCAGAATGGTAATTTAGATTCTGTATTAAAATGGTAAGTTTATGAAGGACTGTTAAAGCTGATATAAAGCACTTGCTAACATGAGTCAGCTCACACCAGGTCACAGAAGCTGATTCTGCTCTTCTTAAGAGCATGTTAGGCACAAAGTGACAGAAATAAATTGGACATTTGTGTTTGTAGCATTGACTCAGCATTGTGAGTCTGGCTGCTCTCCATGGATGGCTGAGGTCCTCCAAAACTCCACCTTATGCTGCCTGCCACACACAGCCTCTCTGAAATCCTCTGTACATGAATTCCAAGGTCTCCTTTCTCCTCTCCACATCAGGTAAGGGTGCTCTCCTGCCTGTACAAAGGGGCAGTGGAGGAAACTCTTGTTCACCTTCCCAGTGTGACCCAAGGTTTGGTGAGATGAGCTTTTCTGCAGGTGTGGGTTCATGCTATGAACAAAGAGCTCTACTTTGCTGTTATGGGAATGAACAAGAGCACCAAAAAGAGTCAGTGTACAGGTTTGAGGGTGACTCACTAGAAAAGGAAAGACTTGTTAGTGTCTGCATTACTGACGGGAAAGGAAAACATTCTAACCTCTCCATCAGACAGATGGAGACAGTTCACTGTGGTGTTTCATACTGACCAGTGTGTGACATGGATATAAATCCTATTTTTTCTTGGAAGTTTTAAATGTAGATGATGGGTAAACAACCACTTCTTTTGTTCCAAAGCAAGAAAAACAGCCTCAAACTGACACTCAAAAACACCAGGGTTAGACTGCTTAAATATCTTGCAATCAGACATTACATCTTGTGAGCTCAAAGCCTGAAGAGCACTGTTGTGTCAGGCATGCCATGACAGAGTGTAGGCACCTCCACAGGAAATCAACCATGGTGCAACATATCTACCTGCACACATACCTCTGGGCATGACCACACATGACAGCAGCAAGGATTTGCATAGAGTTTATTGCTCTTGCTATAGCCCATATTAAATACGTGGACATACAAGGCTGTACAAGGTATGAAATGTAACTATCTGTCTTCAAAGTCCAGAGGAAACCAATACAGCAGCAACCACGACTGCCTGTAAGGCAAGGTTTACATTATTTCATATGTTTACCAGGGAACTTAAACTGTCTGAAAAAAAGGAGGGAACCAAGCTGGCGAATCATAGATTTCTAGGTCTTCAGTGATGGTCTCTCTACTCAAAACTGAAGCTGAAGAACCGCACACAGAATGAAAACAGTGAGAGACAATGAGAGAGAAGGGTGGCGGGGAGATTTATTTTCTCATCCTCTCTGAGACGTGCACTTTCAAGACTCTGTGTGGACAAGCAGCAGAAGGAGGCCACTCCGGAAGAGGATCCAACACCATACCAGTTATGGTATGGGAGAACATGCACTTTGAAGGGTCTTTGATTGTGCTAGTATGCCTACCGTTTTGCACTTCCTTCAGGATTTCCATGTTGTACAGCCATTGCCATGCTCTGCAGCTAGGCTATTCATTTTAAGGTAAAAGAGTTGTCTTGTCCTGACCCTCTGCTCACTTTTGTTTCAGGCTCCAATTAGGGCTGCAATCACAATACTCTCCTAAACTTGAAGGGGCATTGCAGGAGCCAAGACTCCTCAGTCGGTGATATTTGCCCTGATTTGCACTGGTGCCTGACACTGTTCCCATCACAGTGGTATGGTGTTGGCCATTAATGACACATCATCTGTCCTGCCTACTTTGGCATTGAGTGGGCACAAGAAAGAAGAAAATGCACCTATGGCTTTGTAGATTGCTTGCAGGTGCACCTGTCCTAAATGTAGTGCTCCCCAGGCTAACGCACTTTCCCTTAGTATCCTCCCTAATACCCGCATGGACACAATGAGTTCATATCTATACAGACGTCCTGCCCAAAACACACATAAAGATTCCTATGCAATCCTGTACAACAGGTGTGTAAACACCACAGTCACACACTTGCCTATATACTGAGATAGTCACAAACCTGAGTTCAGATGAAATATACCGGTATGTGTTCATATGGCCCTGCTCACAGGAGTAAGCTTCAGCTTCTATACTTAAGTGCTACAATACCCTTTGTGTGACCACCGCTTTTGCAGAAATCCATGGAGCCAAGACATAACCACATTGTTGTTTGATCTTTTCACAGTTTCCTCGTTATGACCCAGAAAAGAAATGTACCCTCACTTCCCAGGTGTCACAAGCAGGGCCTGGTATCAGGCTGGTGCCATTTTCTAGCACATAATGTTTTTGGCAAACCCAGGTGAGGAATCTTGTTCTTGGTAGGTGTGCTCCTGAAGAGTCCTGGAAAAACCCTTGGACTGAAGAGATACTTCCTGAGAAACACAGGGAATTCTCAGCCCTTTGATGATACCAGTCAATAACCAGAATGGTCATCAAACAGATAATGTAAATGCGGACACTTAAGTGCTAGGCTTTTTTTATGGCATCCGAACACCATCCATCCAGCACATTCCCACCTTTTTTTTCCACAGGCATCCCCAGTTGTTAGCTGGCCTGTCACACACTGCCAGGGATCACAAGCCATTGAAGTAATTTTAGAAGTGGGATATGACCTATTTGTTGGGCAAAAGATTCATTTGCCACCATCCTTCCCTTTTAAATGGCATTCATAAAGCCACACAGACAGGAGAGTCTGGTAAGACACAGGTTTGGAGCCACGTCCCAGAAGTGGGCAGAAAAGTGGAGGGGACTTTTAGCTATAGAATACAGGTTTACGAAGTACACGCACCACATTGTACGTGTTCAGCCCCGGTGCATCAAAGCCAGGAGACAAACCCTTGCGATCGAATGGATAAAAGTTAAAGAGCTGCCCATTTTGGGTCTCCAGTGAGATGGAGGCAGAGCCCAGGTGCAGAACACATGGGAACTCCTTGTCAAAAACAACTTGGAAAACACGATCTTCCAGGTGGTGGAGCTTGATTGTCTGGTACTTTTCAGGAATCAGCTTTTCCACATGAGGCCCAAACTGCTGCATGACCAGCACCCCACCAGGTCCAACTTTAATCTCATAGAAAGTCAAGTTAGAATAGGTATAGTAGCCAACATAAGGGCCTGGACTTGGAGGAGGAATCAAGCTTTTCTCTGCCCCTCTGAATGCTGTCTCCATGGCAGGAATAAGATACTCATATGTCTGAGTCACTATATCTCCACCTTGAGGCCTGGGTCCTGCCATCAGCACAATGAAGCTCAGGCAGAGCTTGGGGATAAGGGAGAAGGTAGCCGAATAACCGTCAAGGTCTCCGTCCTTCCTAATGACATCATATCCCAATTGCTCGTTAATCTCCCAGGGTGTGCCAGTCTTGTTAGCAAAGTATTCAGTGGAGCACTTAAACATAGGGGTCAGCATCGTCTTCACTGTGTCAGGCTCTAGCAGACGACGGTGGTAGGTGCCTAAGAAGACCATCGCCAGCTTGGCAAGGTCAGCAGCTGTGGAGTACATTTGGCCAGAAGGCCTGTACCAGCCGAGGTCATAGAGAGGGGCCGGCTGCCCACTGCCGTAGAAACCCACAGCCATCTGAGAGCGGATTGGTGGCGTGATGTCGAAGCCAGTATCTTCCATGCCCAAGCGTTCCAGGATGTTCTCCGAGATCCAGCGCTGGTATTGCCCCTCAGCTGCATAGTCAGCTAGCACGTGCGCCATCAGTGAGAAGGCCAAATTGCTGTAGTGGCATCTGAAAAGAAAGGGGAATGAATATATCTGGATCATCCTTACCTCAGTGATTCAGTGTGGATCTGACTATGCAAAAATAGTGGCTAGGTCTCTCTTCTCTGGGAAAAAATTGTCATTTTGTCAGATGACATGCTAAAGAGAGAGGAGAGATGAAGGAGGGACAGAGAAAAACTGAATGTTGTTCCTTGATTTGTTGTTAACTCAAGAAAGAGAAATTTCTTATGGGAACATCACCAGAGCTATTTAACTACTATGTATAGAAAGGGAGTTGGAGATGGAAAACTAAAAAAAAACTTTCTGCAAAAACCTATATGTTTGCTTATCCTGACTTACTGTTTATAATTGTTCATCGAAGAATATATCCACTCTTTTTAAGAGCAGAATTGAGAGTTACAGGTGCTTATCGTAAAGGTCTCAAAATCCCAGGTAAGCCTTTTTGGAGATTTAACATGGTACAATCACTTAAGCACCTAAGCTGCCTTAAGATAGTAAAAGTACTTTAAAAGCTCTTAAACGTCTACAAAGCAGTGCTGAGTCATTAAAGACACCTGAGTGCTTGAGTCTTTAATGTCCCTAAAGTCATTTAAATCTTTGTACTTGAACGAAGTTCAATGACATGAATGGGCAACTTTTTTCCAAACACATTTTCAAAATTCATGATGTTTTCAATCTTGTTTGTTTGGGTTTTGTTTTTAATTATGAGAAGTCACACATCTCACTGAGGCCTATTTAGATCATAAATTTGGTACCACTTCAACCATTTTCAGACCATCTAACTGAATAAAAGCATGATAAGTATATATATTTCTACCCCAAGAATAAATACATTCTGGGTCTAAAATTTTTATCTGAAATGGAGCTGAAATTCAGCATACCCAGAAGAATATGTTAAAATTTCTGTATCAATGAATGGCAATTTTCTTTAGGAAGAATGATCTGTTAGCTGTGAAGTATACCCAGGAACAGGGAGACAGAGTTAAAACTATCAACATGTCAAGTAATAAGGGGTTGAGAGACTACAAGTGGATGTCCTTATGTATCTTAATGATGAGCATAATATAAATACCAAAGAAGATGATGGTATTAAAGTCTTAAAATCCTTTAAGGAACATCTGTTGTAACCTCCTACATGACATTGGACAGAACTAATAGAAGGTTGCCAAGATTGCCATTGAGTTTTCTAAGAGTTTTCTAAGCTTGCAGACTTCAAGTCATCGAGAATCCTCAGCAACCCTAGGAAAATTATTTCAGAATGTAATTCTATTCCTAAAAATTTTGCAGACTTAGAAAGTTTTCCCCAGTAAGTCTGAATCCTTTCCCTCACCTGCTGTCTCCTGGATCCTGTTTGTATTTTTGAGTGTTTGCAACCCACGTAATAGATTTTTAACAGGCTATATAAATTGTAACAAACATTAATACAACTTGTAGATAATTTAGAGACATGCAAATGTCTGCAGACATAGCACGATTTTAGGAGAAATCTACGATGGTTTGAACACATTAAATTAACATGCCTTTCCACTTTTGAAAATCTGCATCTTTCACAATTTAGAGCTCATTAGACCTAATAAAGCAGTTTAATTTGCCTCATCTAAGCTTCTCACTCAGGCTCTATACACATTAAAAAAACCCCTTGCACCTTCAACAGTCACTCTTTCCAGCCTAAGACAGGTGTATGGGTAGATGGCTGAAGCTCCCTTTAGGAATGGGTGTCTTTTATCCATTGGCCATGGAGACTCCAGGTGGAGCTAATATCAGTGGAGAACACAAACCCATACCAAAAGCTTGTAAGTGAATATATCTGACCTGGTTCCAGGATCAGCGACCAAGACATCATCTTTCAGGAGAGCTAGAGCGTCTTGTGTAGTGCCCTTCCACAGCAGGCTGGTAGATCGCAGCCTTCTGGGCAAACCTGTGTCATGGAAAAGAGAAGTTAACAATTTGAGACAAATCATGGTCCAGGAAATTTTGAGTCTGGTGAAGAGTGAGCAAGAGGCAAGATTCAATGGCAAGATGGAAACAACAATGATGCATACATGTGCTTTATACACACAGCAAATGTGCTGCAAAGACCTGTTCATACTGGACCACAGGACACAGTATTCAAGTCATGGACCACTGAATCTATGTAATGAAAGTCCTACCCCAGCACCAACTCTGGATTGATACATTTCAGTAAAAACACCTTGATGAATGATTAAAAATACTGTGTATCCCCACGTGTATTTTGGAAGAGAAGGGCATATTGGGTGTTGGGGAAACCCCTGTCCCTATTTCCATGTGACTGTATTCCCTTGACTACAAAGGTGTGTAACAGCCCCTTTAAACAGGGGTTTGTTCTTTACACCTTGCTACAGAGGGCTTGAACTTCTCTGAACCGTTCCAGGCTTGGCCTAGAGTATTTTTAGCTTTTTTTTTTTTTTTCCAGGTTTAGCAACATTTATTCAGCATTTCTGAATGTAGAAAAATTGAAGTTCTTTTCACTTTAATTCAACAACACTGAGCACGGATTCCGTAAAAACTTTTGGCAAGGACTTTTTAAAATCTACAGCTCGCCAAGTCCAGAACTTGGATTACATCTGGAGTGAAACTCTCATTGCAGTTTACAACTGATTTTGATTTAGAGGTTAGGAGAAAACCAGGAAGGGTACATGACAGAAAAATAACTTGCAATGGCCTGCTCAGTGAGCATGTGCTTAATCAGGGAAAAGCTGAATGAGGCCCTATTCTTTTGTAGCAACAACACCTGTTTTTCTCAATTGGCCAGACCTTGGGATTTGAGCTGGGATTAGAGCACTTCTTCTGCTTCTGGTCTGTGGTTATTTGTGCAGCTGAATGACCAGATAGGAGATGCACAGAACTTCCAGTACACAATGGGCTCCTTCATTTCCTACTTGCTACAATGGCAGCAAAGAAAATATTGCACCACTGGGAGTGCTCAACCAGCGCCATGACAGCAGCGCAATGTCTCTCTTGAGGTTCGTTAGAAATGATAAACCAGAGAATGCATGAGCATAACAGAAAACCCACAGTCATTGATTTATACCTCATGGGCTGCTAATTGATGTGAAAAGCATGCTGTTAATAATTTACAATAGCATCTCATACTGTTATTCATATATATTTGAAAATCATAGTCTTAACAAGCTAGAGCTTCTCTCTAACAAGGTACCCATCAAGTGTTGAGGAGAAAAATCTTTGGAGTTACTTTTGTAATATGCAATATAGAAAAGCCCAGATAATGAGGATATATTATAGATCAGTTTCCACTGGAAGAATTTAGATGAAAAACACTTTATGATATGTCATGCAGTGACTTTGATCTTGATGCTAAGCAGAACCTGTTCCTTTTTTGGTTTTGGCAGACAGGAAACGTAACACGTGACCTCAACATTCATTTGATTTCAGTTGGGATTTTGAAACTGTGCTTCTCTGTCTACTAAATTGTCAGGGTCCAAGCTGGTAGGTGTGTCCTGCTGGTGTGGTCTGGGAAATTTGCGTGACATTCTCAAAATAAAAGACATAGGAATCTAAAAGTTGCTAAGCAGGGGCACAAATCCAGCACAGTGATGGAAGCAATGGAATGGCTGCACATTACAAGCAAGGTACACTTTTCACATATGCTTCCTACAAGTGTCTCTAGGGCATACCTGATGCCTCACTAGGTGACAGGGAACTGCAACAGGGCTGGGAGCTGCAGACCCAGCACACACTGCTCCTGGAAGGAGCAGCCAGACTAGCTTCAGGTGCTCCTGAGAGTCAGAGGGGACCAGGCAGAGTTCGTGCCCCTGAGGACATCATCAGGCTGGCTAAAGCAAGACCTTGTCTGCAGGTACAGGGGCTGGGCAGGGTTGTGCACACATCTTTCTTTCTGCCTCCTGCTGCCACTGGCCACTTGAGGTTGTTTGTTTGTTTCCAGATTTCAGTTACATCATTCCTTTATAGGGAACATAATATTGATATTGGCTTGCTTCAGGTGATGCTGTACTCTGTCCTGAGGTACTGCAATTTACCTACATGCTATTTTGATCCTAGGTCCTAATTTTAGGGCATTTTTTCCAATCTGGAATAATGCAGGTGCTACAGAATTTAATCAAAATGCCACATAAGATATCAGCACAGTCTCTTTGGCCATTAAATTCTGGAACCTCTGAGTCAGGTATTAGCAGCTTTATTTCTGAGAAAGGTTAAAGTTCTCCTGAGTCCTGTGAACTCCTTCTACCTTAATGTAAGAGTTACCCAATTATTAAGGTAGCAGCAGATTAATAGTCTTCTGCCAGCAATTACAAAGCTATTAATAGCTCAGGAATCCCAGATCAGGAACCACACTGACAGCTAAATTTGGCTCAGTGATCAAGGTCTATCTGTTCAAAGCAAAGAGGTTTGGTGCCACTTTGACCCTCAACTCTATACCTTAGAAAAAATGAGAACACTCTGGGCTGGAGTACAAAAAACTGTTATGCGATTGGAGCCTGATTTCAGGTCATGCTACTGTGTTAAAAGAAATATTATTCACCTTGCACGGGAAAAACAATTCCCCAGCCCACAGTGCAGCTTGGACCCCTTCCTAGCAGGAGGCCTGGAGAGGAGTTTCCTTTTAGCACTTCACAGAATCACAGAATGATTAGGTTTGGAAGGGACCTCTGGAGATCATCTAGTCCAACCCCAAACTTCATGAAGATGCTGACAGCTCCTTTCCAAGGGTCCTGCCTGACCTCTGGGAAGTGCAAAGGTGCAGGGTCCATACTGGGAAATGGCCTCAACAGCAACCTTTTTTATTCCATGCTTATGGTCTGTTCTCTCTGTGGTCTCTTTCAAGTTGCATAGTGGTGGGCAGAGGGTAGCAGTGTTGCCTCACCTGAGAGTTGGCTGGCCATTCTGCGCAAGGTGACAAGTGATGGCTTAAGTGGCATTGAGCCTTTTTCCGAAAAAATCAGCCCATCTGCTGTGTATCTCTGTTCTGATTCCTTGAGCCTTCCCAGAGGGTTCTTGATAACAAAGTTCTGGGCGTAACGTTCCAATGGGTCATCAAGAGACGTGACTTTTCCTTCTTCCCACAACTTGTACAACATAATGGTCGGAAAGATCTTGGAGACACTGGCAATTCTGTTAAGGAAGAAACATTTATGGAAATTAAGCATTAAGAAACCCATGAATCAAGAGGAAAGATGCTCAGTACATGACATCACCCAACTGACCCACTGCCTGTAGTTTTACATGCAACACCTTTGCTAATTCAGAAGGGAATTGCTAAAATGCAGGTAAGAAGCTTGAATTAATATCCTTAATTCTGGCCTTTATGGACTGCAACATAACCTGCAGTAGTATCTGCCCAATAGTGCAGTGGGCTACAGAACTTCTTCCATTCAGTTAGTATTCATAAGATGACATATTTTGTAAATTATTGCTTAGTAAATACCATAACAAGTTTCAAATAGTTTACTGGAATTTTAAGGTTCAAATGCCATAAAGTTCTACATATCAAATTTAGTGTTGATATTTGGGTGGCTTCAGAACAGAGTCAAATTTACATAAGGTCTTCTTGAATAGACTCCGGTTCTATTTTGTTAGTTTTTGGAAACTGGGCCATCATTAAGAGGGACAGTCGAGGGCATTCATATTGTGCCACTAGAGGTGAAATTCTTGGACTGGCACATGACAGCCTAGAGTGAAAGCATTTGCCAAGAATGTTTTCATTAATCAGGAATGAAAGTCAGAGGTTCGAAGACGATCAAATATTGTCATAGTTTCGACCATAACTTATGCTTACTGGCAATAAATTTTTTGGGGGGAGTCTCTGTGGCGCAATCGTTAGCGCGTTCGGCTGTTAACTGAAAGGTTCGTGGTTTGAGCCCACCCAGGGATGGGTTCCCCTTTCCCTGCCGATGACCTTTAAGGTTCCTTCCAACCCAAACCATTCTATGATTCTGGAAGAAATAGCATGAGGCATCTGTGCAGGTATTTTACCATGATACAGAGGGGAAAAAAACATGTAATCACAGCTGCTGAAACTTTTCAGAATTGTTTATTCTGAGGACAACATTTGATAGTCAGACTGCAGCTCATATGTTTCATATATAGCACAATTACAAATCACTGAAAATAAATCTTTAAATGAAGTTAAAACTGCCTGTTTGTTTTTGTTTTTTAACACATACTAAGAGCTTGATTTTGTCTTCATCTAAAAAATAATGGCCATTATGGCTTTGACTTCACTGGGAGAATGATTAAGCCTATAGGTCTACTTTATATGTTCAGTAGGTACTCTTCCCAAACCCTATTTTTTGCTAGATTGAACTTTATTTTTTTTTAATCCAATGGCACTGCCTCCTTCCTACTCACAAAATCTGTGCTAGCTCTCAGTCTTCAGATTTATGCCCCAGGCCTCCTCAAAGCATGGAGACATTCTTATGTAAGGAGTAGTATGTTTTCAGGATGGTCACTACTATTCCAACTTAAAATACTGTAAGATCAAATTAAAAATTAAAAAAAGCCAAAGTAAACAACTTGGTAAGCCACAAGCATATGATGATTTAGGGACTAGCTGAAGCATTGTCTCACAAAGTTTCAGTGTAACCCAGAAGAGGTTTCTGCACTTGGATGTAAGCCAGTAGAAGATGTCGTTTCTGACAGTGGCGCTATTCCCAGATATCAGACCTTCATATATGTATCTGCTCTTTTTCTAGCTCTCATGCCTGCAATACATCTGTCTCACCTGTAAATAGTGTATTCATTGGGCACCACTGAGGAGGGGTCCGAACCATTCTTCTTTCCGAAGTTGCCTGTCCAGAGCACAGTGTCATTGTAGATAACAATGGCAGACATGGCAGGGAGACCAGAGCTATGAATCTTTTGGCGCAGCATCATATCTACCTGGAGAATGATGGGAAATCAGGAATGTCCAAATGAAGAGTCTTGTAACTCATCTAGTCTGTAATAGGCAGCAGAAGACCCAGATAATCAGCCCTCCTTACTTCTAAGCACTTGAGAGCTATTTTTTCAAATGCATTTTGGCAAAAGAAAATACTTTAACCATACTATTCTTTTGAATTGCTTATGCTGAATTATGCAGCATCTTTCTTCCAGTCTACACATCCACCATGTAGAAGAATGTGGTGTTTATCCTTGTGATACTTGTGATGCTTACATGATTAAAAAAAATGCTAAAACTTAATAATTGTAATTTCTTCCTTTTTAAATTGTACTTTGCACATCTGTTCTTTGTACTAGTATTTTAGGTTCAAAGATGTATGCGAAAAAGATCCAGACTTTTCAAATATCCCATGACACTTTTCCTGCCATGAAGCATGCTAGAGCCAGGACTCCTGTTTAAACTGCAATCTGAGAAACAGCACTGAACAGCTAGAGGGCTGTGATTGCTCTTTGCTCCTTGTTGTGCCAGGGTTGTGTAGACCTAATCAGCCAGCTGTGCTCCACTCACCTCCTGCATTGGTCTTGCTCTTTTATGACTTTTTTCAAAGCCATGACATCATCATGTATAAGTTATCTATCTTTTGCACAGAAACGTTAAGATAAGTAATGGCCTTCCAAGCCCAGAATTTGAGACAAGAAAGGCCAAGCCAAGTCACTTCCTCAGGACCTCTTCACTGGATGGACTGGTGAGGTGCACTGACAGCCAGCAGTGGAAACATCCAACTTACACCAAGTCCTTCTGTAGTGGTCCTTTGCCCTCCTCTCCCCATGTGCCAGTGGTCTATCTAGTATGGTTAACTACATCAGCACCTCCAGAGAACAGACTGGTCTCATGCCAGCAAGCATGGTCCTCCTTAGAGTTTTCTCAGAGAGAGTCTGGCGTGTGGACCTACCTGGACCCGCAGAAAGTTGACAGAAATATGTGATGCTCTTCTAGACTCAAGTGTCTGAATCCAATACTCAGTGTTTGAATTTGGCCACTAGCAAGACTCTTCTGAGGAAAACATAGGCCTTTCTGACAAGCAAAAGTATTCGCCCTTAGAATAGAAATGTTTCCTTAAGCCTCACGCATGAGTGAATGTCACTGTCCTGTTTCAAGCTGCCATGGGCTAGGAAAAAGTCTCTCCTGTATGCAATATAATCACATCTGGTACTGTCCAGAGTCACAGTTCCGGGGCCCCTGGCCTGGCATAGGATTGTAGTTTGTCTCAGGTAGTGCAAGATCTTTAGTGTGGGTTCGAGTGTCCACGGACTTAGGCAGAACCTAAGGGCAATTGAAAATACACTTTTGAGGTGCTGGTGCCTAAGCCCCATTCAAATACCTATGTCTTCCTACGTATCTAGTGTTCAGGTTCTCTGTACCTTATTCCATCTGCAACACAGGAATAATTTCACCAGCCTACTTCAAAAAAGTGCTTGGATACTTCATTTCTGAGGAGCACAAAGAAGGGAGGTTAGATGACTCTCTGATGGACACTCAGTGTTCTGCACATTCCCCCAACTCTCTGACTTATCCTAATTGGATAATAAAATACCTATCTACAGTAACCCCAGAGACAGCAGCAGAGACTTCATAAAAATGAATGCGAAGTGATAGCAATTGAAATTCTGTGTAGATAAAAGTGATGTGTATGCAGGAAAACAACCTTAACTTCACAACACATACACACAGATGGGCAGTGAGCTGGTCATTAGCACTCAGGAACAAGACCTTGGGGCTATGATGGATGCTGCTATGTAAACATTTGCTCAGTGCCCTATGGCAGAAAAAAAAGTATATCAAATATGAGGGATTATTAGAGAAGTAACACAAAATAAACCAGAAAACACCATTTTATCACTGTATAAATCCCTGATTCACTTGCACCTTGAATACTCTACACAGCACTGATTTCCCACACCTCCACAAGAGTATCCCAGAGCTGGAAAAAAATTAAAGAAGGGTAAAAAGAATGATCAGAGCTGTGGGACAGCTTCTAGTATGACTAATTAAGCTACTCATGAGAAAGAGACAAATGAGAGGGTAAATTATATGATAGGGGTCTACAAAATCAGGAGTATCATGTCAGAGCATCACTGTCCTTATGGTCCATACAGTTAAGGCAATGCTGCAATATTTCCTCATTGCAAATATACCCTACCAGAATTTCAGACAGTGCTAAAATTTCAGAGACAGTATATCATATTGAGGAAAACTGGCCTCTCTTTTGTTTCAGATGCAGGTCCCCTTTCTCTTACCCTTCCCCTCCATTCCCTTCCTTGAAGTTACCTCAAGTAGCTTTTTAATTTTTAAATGGCAGCTTGGGGAAAGCCAGCAAAGCAATAAAATAAGGAATTGGCAGTAGGACCTAGTTGCATGAGTCATCTGCTTTCCAGGACATGAGGGCTGCCTAATAGTGGACAACATGCCAAGAGCCATCATTTTGTGCTGATGTGTGCTCACCAGACCTTCTGATGGACAAGCAATAATGTTTCTTCATCATAGCTTACCCTTTGGACAAGATAACTGCTTATTGACCTGCTCTGTATGTACAGTGAAGGGATTTTATATACCCATTTCTAGATTCACATGTTCTTCACCTCCTCGATTCCCCACCTCCTTCCCCAGAGACGCTCAGGGACAAAATACATATTCTCCCCTTTACACCTTCAGAGAAGCAGTCGTGAGCTCTGTCTCACTCTGTTCCCTTCTCCTCACAGACCTTCTCCAATGCATCCTTCAGAATGGGGATTGGGTGGTCCAGCGGTACTGGTTCAGGATAGCGGGGGCACATCTGCACAGCTTCTGA
Organism: Nyctibius grandis; assembly: GCF_013368605.1. Taxonomy (NCBI): domain Eukaryota; kingdom Metazoa; phylum Chordata; class Aves; order Nyctibiiformes; family Nyctibiidae; genus Nyctibius; species Nyctibius grandis. Next base: position 170,637 of record NC_090674.1, read on the forward strand.
TCTCACTGCCATCACAGATGGGCCTGGAAAACATTTCAAAGATAGCATATGTGACTTGAGTAGACACACTAACAAGCTTTGACCTCATCCAGCAGTCAGCACTAGCTTTCTTGCTTGTGTTGTCCAAAGCTGAAGGACACTTCTGCATAGGCAAAGAGACAGAACCACAGAATCCCAGACTGGTTGGGGTTGGAAGGGACCTCTGGAGATCATCTAGTCCAACCCCCTGCCAAAGCAGGTTACCCTAGAGCACATTGCACAGGGTCACATCCAGGTGGGTTTTGAGTATCTCCAGAGAAGGAGACCCCACAACCTCCCTGGGCAGCTTGTTCCAGTGTTCTGTCACCCTCAAAGTAAAGATGTTTTTTCTCCTATTTAGATGGGAATTGACAATGACAATCTTGAATTGTTTCTGTTTCACATAACGATCTTGAATTGTTCCTATCTCACATAAAACAGGACTTGAAGAGGGCACTGTGCTCTGCTATTGCTTATTCCAAGACAGTATAGCACACAGGATGGACAGGAGCTGCAATAGGCTCCAACTGACTCTGCACCCTGGGAGAGTAAGGAACTTGGACTATAGAAGACTCTGTAGGGTACCTGATAGTGGGTTTAGACCCCATGAAAGTGCCCTGCCCATGTCTAGGGAAAAGTATGAGTTGGAGTTCAGGAGGACAGAGTTGTCCTATGCTTATTGTAACCTCAGAAAATGTATGTAGACGTCAATTGTGAGTGCCATCTGAAATCTAACACTGTAACAACAGTTGATAGGCTGCATATCTAGTATATTAGCTGTCTTCTGAATTAGCTGTAGCCTGCATATGCCAGAGACATATCTTAAATTTCTGTGGCAAGCAAAGACCTTGAAACTCAGTGAGAGATGGGAACTTTCTTACTTGGAGGCACTATTTTCCCAGTTGATCACAAGGTGTTCATAAACACAGCTCCTCTGCTCTGTAAGCTGTAACAAAATGTTTATTCATCTTGTCGCTTACCAACTGAGCATGAAGCATTAGAAATACAGATGAGAAGAGAAATAGCAGTATTAAAACTTTGAGATGAGTGGGGATGGATACACAGGAGCCTACAGGCAGCCTCTGATATTCTGTAATAAAAATGTAGGGTCTGAAATCTTTTCAGACATTGGTCTATGAAGTAACTCCAGCACCTTCACCATGGATTTTATGCAACCTTTGGGCTACTTAAAATTCTGATCCAGTTACACTGTATATATTTCATCCTCGCACATACAGTGCCTTGGGTCTATCTGTTGAGTTTTCTATAATCAACATAAGGGAATTCTAGTGTGAACTGGGGGCTCGAGCTGGTTCAAGATCTAAGATTAGGGGAACAGGAAAGGAAGCAAACCCATAAGCTGGAGTACATGGTGAGGTGTAAAACAAAACCAGTTCTAAACTGGAGTTGCTTTTACAACAGAATGCTAAAGAAAAAGATAGAGAATGTAAAATAAAATTTCTCCTTGGTATATCAATTAACCTAGGTTAGCACCAGAAGTAATGTAGCTTCTCTGGACACCAGCAGTTACATGGTACTCCATCAACCCAGTGTTCATCTCCTCTGTGTCCTTGCACCAGCTAGGAGGAGGTAAATTTGTGTGCTGTTTGGGGAAATGCTATTTGGGGAAAAATGTCCACATAGGGAGAAAGGCGTTTATTGGTCTCATAAATTTCTGTGCCAAACCACAGCCAAGCTTAAAGATGACTACTCACTGGTCTCCACCTTGGGGAGGCTGTACTGCCACAGAAAGCAGCCTGTCATTGCAACTGACAACAGGAAGAAGATGATGACCAACACGTGAATCCACTTCACTTCCATAACGCTGAGCTTGAGAAGGCTCCGGCTTTTGGAAGCCTGCTGTAAGCAGAAAAGATATGATCTCAGAGAGTGAAAAACTGCCTCTCATGCATACCAGCTAGGTAAAAGAGGCAAACTACATCACAGAATAAAGTTACTGCAGGGACATGGACTAATACCAGTACTATTGCAGCACCAGAGCTGAGCATACCAGACCACATTGAAAAAACTGGAACCAGAGATGACTCTTGTCTTCCAATGAGGTTTGCAAGATATTACTCTCCTTACCTTGGTGGTCTTGTTTGTTCTTGTAGAAGAAAACCATCCACTCCTTTTGCCTCTTCCTCTCCCTGCAGGTGAACCTCATCAGCCCAGGCTGGCAGGATTCTCTGTTACAGCTCTCATTTCCTCCCTTCCCAACTGTCATGACTTATTCCTGTATATTTTTCCAGCCCCCTTTTTCCAGAGTCCAGCATCTGTTCATCGAAGCCACCAGCCAGATTGTCTGAGCAGATCCACCTTTTACAGATGAATGGTGTTTTTTTTCACCATGTACTGCCCTTACCCTTCTATTTTGTGCCTGTAATTCCCATTATATCATGTACCATCTGTAAGTTCGGCATTTACAGATGCCATGTTTTGGAAAACTGGCTAATATTTTGGGTTTGTGCAGCTCTCAAAACACTGCGAGACCATCCAGGTTGGTGATACTACCATATAAATGTTGAATAAAAACAAAGAACAGATGACATGATTAGGTGCCTAAGGATGAGCTGTGCTCTTTCACTGTCTGTAGGAGGTCAATAGGGTGCTTTTGAAAGTTTGGCAATTGATGTTATAAAACATATGGCCTGCCATTTGCACCCAATATGGTCCACATTCCAAAGCTGTTTCAGGTTGTCTGGACTCACTTGTAGGATAGACAGACTAAAATACTCCCTTTAGATTTCCACAGGGCCCCGTTTTTCTTTTTTGAGATACAGGATAGTTCATGGAAAAGCTTCTGCAAGTCAACTGAGTCTTGTCACTCACAACAAGGGAATCTGCAGATCCACTTCTAGACTTGCACATGGCTCTGTGGCTCTGTAAGGATCCAGCTGGGGAATCTAGCCCCTGCTGAAACTCCAGGTTGCAATTCCACTTTCTGTATAATAACAGAAATAAGTCACAATTCTTTCTGAGGCCCTTTAGACTGTTCAGGCATTCCCACATAAATTTCTGAAGGCAGATTTATTCAGGTTCTTCTATAACATAATTAAGACCTCAGGGATGGCTTAAGACCATGCAGGTGCCTGCAGACCCACTCAGACCTGAGCCTGCCAGTCCACATTCCAGCTATCAGACTAAGTGACACGTGTTCCTAAATAGGGGAATGACATTTTGACATCAAAATCAGCTTGGTTTAGATATACACAACCTCATATGGTGCCTTAGTAGGCAGGAGATCATATCCATACAGGAAGAAGCCTGTGTATTGAGATCCCTTTAATCATCCCCATGCCAGCAGGCTTCAGTTTATGCTGAAGGATGTTGCCTAGAGCTGCAATGAGCTGCAGTTTTCCTGCAGCAAGGAGTGGGATAGGGCCCTCTTTGCCCTGGGGTAGTCATGGGGTGACTTGCTTGGATTTAGTCACATCATAATAAGGTGACTCCCCCACCAGCCTGCAGTCCCTCTGAACATTTTTCTGCCTCTTCCCTTGTTTCACTGAGAAACTCTGATTCCTGGATCCCTAAAAGCAGGGTGAAAGGAAAAGATTTTCTGGTATATGGCTCATCTCATGAACTCCAGACTTCCTAGACCACTAACCGAGGACCCAGACATACCAACACTGAACTCTCATCCTTTAGTCCAAACTCCCCTTTACCTCTTGTGGATGATGAGTGCCCTGAATGTCTCTCTCATTCTCTGACCCATAATCTAGTAGCAATGCAATGAAACTGTGGCAATGATATGAAACTAGAGACATGGATCTCTCTCTCATTGACGGGGCACCAAATATGCAAAAGTGTGAGGAATATTCATCACCCTGCAGAGATGTCTACCCTCTAAGCTTCCTTTCAGGAAAAATACCACTATTTCTCTGTACCTGGGAGACTGTCAGACAAACAGATGGATAGATACCTATAAACAGACTCCTCACAATTCCCACTCCAGGACCTGTCTGGTCTCACCTCCCTTTCAGCTGCTTTCTCCGTCTCATGTACATTGCTCAATGACAGTCACTGCTAACAGCATAAACACAGCAAGGCAGGTGGAGGGAGGCTACCAAGCACTTAGATGCATGCAAATGAATGCAAACACATGCAGGAACAAGTGAACACAGCTTCCCATGGGTAGGTTAGCTATATGCTATTTTTTTTCCCCTGAGCTTTGAAAAATTATGATGGTGGGGGCGGGGGGGGGGGGAAGAAATAGGGATTTCACATAGAACACCTAGGTACATTGTCCTGCCCTCCCCCCCGCCCCCCCATGCTCATCTAGGCAGACTACCACAGACCCTGCAAGACGCTCAGTCAGAGACACATCTCAACACCAGTTAGGGAGAGCCAGAAAGAGCCCCAGTCCCCTGCACATACCATTGCCAGAAGCTGTCTCAGTCCCAGAGGCCATTGTCAGGCACCTCAGCGTGTGCGTGCCATAACAAAACCACACCGTCTGATCTCAGCCCCAGTAAGCAGGGAGCAGAGCACCTTGCCATGCTTCTAAATGCAGCTGCTTATCATGAGCAGGTGCTGCTCAGTCACTCTGGCTGAAGTGGTTGTTTTTATCTCCCTGACAGTCCTGCTCCAGGTTTCCCTGTCCGTTTGACCCATTTAGACCCTCCAGAAAGTGCTGCTGACCTCCCCTGGGCAAGGAGATTAAGTGACAGGGACAGAATGGCATTTGCTCTCAGGAAAGTGCCTAAGCAATTGAATGTTAATTCTTCCTAATGCTTCTCTTCCATGTGTGTGAATCACAGCTGAAACCATGAGGGCTTCACAATCTATTTATAGCAGCTTCATCTCCTCCTGACATCTGAACAGAAGGTGATTAACTCATGAGATGGACAGGCCCTGCATGCCTCCAGCTGCCATCCCTGGACTTGGGAGGGGGCGGGCTGGGCTGTTTGCAGGAAGGGGAGATGGGGAGTTTAAGCCTGATGCTCAGGCACTCTCTGGGCTTAATCCTGAACAGCCTCCTGGAGTTCCCTGCAGTGATAGGCAAGGGAGTCATTTACAGCTAACAGCTCACTAGACATAGATGGAGATGGTAATTTCTTTCCCTTTAGCTGTTGGGGACTCTGAAGGATGGTGGAAGGTTGTGAATTGCGTGAGGCGATCCTTACCCGCAGCTGTAACCCATCCATGGTGGCTCAGAAGTCTCTTATCCCCTGTGCAGCCTGTGTCCACAAACAAAAGGCTCATAAAACCCTGTGATGAAGAGAAACAAAAAGTGCAGGAAAAAAAATGAGTCAAAGCAAGGAGAGAAGCCCAGAGTAACAAAGCCCAGCTCAGATAAGCAGACCAGCAGGGAGGGACATGAGATTATAAGTCTCCAGTAACACCTTCCCTCTCTCTACTTCTGGTTTGACATCACCTTGTGTTTACTGCAAGGTCTGGACCCAAGCTCCGGGATTTGCCAGGGCCGGCTATCCTCATCCCACCTCCCAAGCACAAGGAACTGGAGCTTTGAGACTTTCAGGGCTGACACATTTCCGTTGTGCCTGCTCTGCAGGGTCCTTCCAGCCCTCTCCCTGGCTTCTCAGCCTTGCTCCCTCTACACAGCCAATACCACCCTCCTTAGTCTTGAAAATCACAGACACAGCCAAGAAACTGTATGATAGATTTGGAAGTGCCAAGATAATGGCACGGCTGCCACCTCTCCCATAAAATCTCCCTCTTGTCTTACTACCTGGCAGTGGCAATTCAATAGACAAAACCCCCCAAAAGAGCTCTTACCCGCCTTGCTGCTACCCTCCAGCTTCCAGTGCTGATGAATTTGGGGCTGTCCTGGAGCTGCAGATGTTAAGAGCATCTGAAGCACTAATCCCAACAGTGAGCCTCTCCGAGCACAGATTAATCAGCCATGCCTCACCCCTCCTCAAGCAATGCAGCATCTGTCCAGGGATGCAGCCAAAAAGGAGTATTGCTGGAGATTTCATGTCTCAAACAATACAGCAGAGTGGAAAATAAGGGGCTGGGGAGAAGGGTATCCTTAACACACAGTGAGCTGGAAATGTTAATAATGAATTGCCATTACAGAATCACAGAATCACAGAATGTTAGGGATTGGAAGGGACCTCGAAAGATCATCTAGTCCAATCCCCCTGCCGGGGCAGGATTGCCTAGACCATATCACACAGGAATGCGTCCAGGCGGTTTTTGAATGTCTCCAGAGAAGGAGACTCCACAACCTCTCTGGGCAGCCTGTTCCAGTGTTCAGTCACCCTCACCGTAAAGAAGTTTTTCCTCATATTTAAGTGGAACCTCCTGTGTTCCAGCTTGCACCCATTGCCCCTTGTCCTGTCAAGGGATGTCACTGAGAAGAGCCTGGCTCCATCCTCTTGACACTTGCCCTTTACATATTTATAAACATTAATGAGGTCACCCCTCAGTCTCCTCTTCTCTAAGCTAAAGAGACCCAGCTCCCTCAGCCTCTCCTCAGAAGGGAGATGTTCCACTCCCTTAATCATCTTCGTGGCTCTGCGCTGGACTCTCTCTAGCAGTTCCCTGTCCTTCTTGAACTGAGGGGCCCAGAACTGGACACAATATTCCAGATGCGGCCTCACCAGGGCAGAGTAGAGGGGGAGGAGAACCTCTCTCGACCTGCTGACCACACCCCTTCTAATACACCCCAGGATGCCATTGGCCTTCTTGGCCACAAGGGCACACTGCTGGCTCATGGTCATCCTGTTGTCCACTAGGACCCCCAGGTCCCTTTCCCCTACGCTGGTCTCCAACAGCTCTGCCCCCAACTTGTACTGGTACATGGGGTTGTTCTTGCCCAGATGCAGGACTCTACACTTGCCCTTGTTATATTTCATTAAATTTCTCCCCGCCCAACTCTCCAGCCTGTCCAGGTCTCTCTGAATGGCTGCGCAGCCTTCCGGCGCGTCAGCCACTCCTCCCAGTTTTGTGTCATCAGCGAACTTGCTGACAGCGCACTCTAATCCCTCATCCAAGTCATTAATGAATATATTGAATAGAACTGGTCCCAGAACCGATCCTTGCGGAACTCCGCTAGACACAGACCTCCAACTGGACTCTGTCCCACTGACCACTACTCTCTGGCTTCTTTCCTTCAGCCAGTTCACAATCCACCTCACTACCCGATCATCCAGACCACACTTCCCCAGTTTAGCTGCGAGGATGCTGTGGGAGACCGTGTCAAACGCTTTACTGAAATCGAGATAGACCACATCCACAGCTTTACCATCATCTATCCACCGGGTAACATCCTCATAAAAGGCTATCAAGTTGGTTGAGCAAGACTTCCCGTTGGTGAAGCCATGCTGAGTGCCCCTAATGATCCCCCTGTCCTTGATGTGCCTAGAGACAGCGCCAAGAACAAGTTGCTCCATCACCTTTCCGGGGATGGAGGTGAGGCTGACCGGTCTATAGTTACCCGGGTCCTCCTTCTTGCCCTTTTTGAAGACTGGAGTGACATTCGCATGTAAAGTACACTATTAATGCTCTCCAAAGAGGAGTGCATGGTCATGCTCCAGTTAAGCACCAAGTCCAGGGGAATTATGCATCTCAGGGGTCCTGCCATGCTATTGCCTTCTTCAGATATTCACAGGAAAGGGTATCCTCTTCAAAACCATCCCCTCATTTCAGTATCTCCAGTAGTGGCCCAATCTCTGACAGTGCTCAAAATATTCAAGTGGAGTTTAGGCAGCCATGTGCCTGTGCCCCAGAGTTGGGCCCAAATTTTGGTGAATGGGGCTGCAGATGACCTCCTTATTAATTAGAGTAGAACCATCTCCTCAGTTTTGTTGCTCCTTGTTTCTGGGAGCTTCTATTTCCTTCTGTCCCTGCTACCAGCCTTCCCAGGCTTTCCTTCACAGTCTTTACACTGATCTCCCCTCAAAGACAAAGAGAAGAAGTGCACATGTAGGTAACTCATGCTCTTTACATGTTACACATTGTCATCCCATTCCTTCTTCATTTTCACTCCATTTTTGCAGAGTTCATTACAAAAAATTGAGTTTTTCAGTCTCCAGCTCAATGTGATTTGCAGCAATTCACTCATTATCCCTGTATTTCTTGACCTCTCTGAGCCGTTGGCTCTGTGCTTTCCCTCAAAAAAAGGACCTCCATACCCACAACCATGATGGAGTCTCAGTCTTTGTGTTTCATAAGTGTTTCGTAAGCTTCAGTTCCATGTTTTTCAGTGCCTCCTTGCAAATGAATGGCCTTCCACTGGCTCAGAGAAGGGTCCCATCTTAGAGAAAACTCAAAAGTGGCAGAAGCAGGGTAAGAAGAGCTCGTGCCCGCTCTGTCCTGTGCGGGTTTCCAGGGCAGTCTCTCCCCTCTGTCCTGCTCTCTCAGAGCATCCCTCTGACTCAGAGAGCCACAACCAGGAAGGTAAAGAGCAGTTGTCCTCCCTGCTGCCTGATCGAACACATACTGCACATAAGTGACTGCATACAAAAGATTTTGTGTTTCATAACACCAGACACAGCAAAGCAACACAACCCCAGGCTGCGAAGGTCAATCCATGAAATAGCTTTGACCTGGAAGCACCCAGGAGCCCAGCAGGATAGGGAAGGACCAAAACAGACAGCTGTGAGAGGGCTTCTCTACCCCACCAGCTGCAGATCCATGCAAAGACCTGTGCGTGTCCCGGTCCGCCCTGGCAGACGGTCTGGCTGCATCCCTCTCCGTTTCCAGCTTGTTTGGAGCCAGCCAAGCACCACTGCAATCACAGGCACTTTGCACAGGGCAAGCTGTTCCTGGAGCAGTGAGCCAGAACGCCCAGCAGGCTCTCTGCAGCTGAATCAGTTGGCCATCCCTGCCCAGAAACAATCTTTGTCACTGGCACTAACAGGGCTAACACAAAGACATTGGAAATCAGTAGCGTGAGATATGACCCCCACACACAACCCCTTCCCACCTGCAGCATCCTGCTGGGCACCTGTCAGGGCCCGAGTTAGATTCTGGGCTCTGAGAACGTTCTTTGCAATCCCAGAGAGCGACATTAAGACACAAACGAGGTCAGAAGCTGCCACTCAGACTGCTTTGTTGAACAAGAGGGCAGAGAGAAAACAACAATTTGTCAGACAGAAATAAACTAAAACAAAATTAGTCTTCAGACATTAGTTTAAAATACTGCTTATTGCTTTTTCAAACAGAAAGTTGTAGGCAAACATAGTATTTATCTATCTCTCTCATGAAAGTTAGTATTGAAAAATGTGGCAGCCGTCATATGGAAATTTGTATTTGAACAATAAAGCAAACTTAAAAATACTGTTCCACACAACAAATAAAATAGGACATGCTTACATCACAGGTGGATATCTTCGTCCACCATCTTGATATGTATCTTAACAATCTTGCCAAATATTTAACAATATCTTAACAATCTAAACAATCTAAAAAGAACAGAAACTTAACAATAGCTCAACAATTGAAAGAGAATAGAAACGTATCCCAGGCCATGTTGGGGGCTTATGGCTCTGGGAGATCAGAAGAAGGAGGTGTTTGTCCACAATTGCAAACATAAGGCCAATGACAATTACAGAATAAATCATAACCATAAAAATCCAGAAGGTTAAGTATTCCAATAATGATTAAAGTAATACCTAAAAGGAAGAGTGAGATCAAAAACACAATTGCAGCTACCAGTGCCAACCACATTCTGTCCCTTTTTCAGTTCTTGTGATTCGTTTGGTTATTCGCAGATGAGTTCGCCACCTGCGCTGCGACAGGGAGACTGGTGGCTACGCTGTCCTGGTCTGCTGGAGTTGGTGTCTCCATACGCAGTAGGAAAATGGATTTCCACACCCCCAGCCCAATAAGGAATGTTCCAGCACCTTCTCCTGGAGGGGCTGGAAGGCGCATGTGTGGTTTGGGGAAAAAAATCTGTGCAATGAGACCTAACAGATATATTCTTTAGATTTGTCTTTTATGTCTAGCAATGTTACTTTGATCACCAAGGATACTTGCAAGTAAGTATAGGACCCTGACAATCAGGAGGATCTGTATTTTACTAATGTATTCATTTCACTCAAAGCTGTCAACTTGTGGTGCATTTCTTGGTTGGTTTAGCAACACAACAAACAAAAAAAGAAAAACCAAACAATTTGATGAGGTAGTTGATGTTTTTCATTGGAGAATTAAGCTTCAACATTCACCATTACTAGAAAGTTCAATAATTCCTTGTTTTGATGACAAACTAAAAATTGCCCATAAAGCCGAAGGGTCTTCACAATTATGATGATTCTGCCAATGGTTACAAAGATCCTCTTCTCTTTCAAATAACTGTTTACCTAAGATGCAGTTATAGCCTGCTTTGGTTGCCAGTTTTTTGGGCCACCCTGAGACCAATTCCTCCAGACTGTCTGTGGGTAACCCGTCCATGAGGTCCCTAGGGACACCTTCCTTCTGTCCCAGAGACCATAAGGTGTTTTGCCTATTTGGTATGTTTCTCCCACTAGGAGATCTAGGGGGAGGGAGCCTTGTGCTGCTGCCAGGGGATTTTATCTCAGTACTGCAAGCTCTTTGGTTCCGATCTCGCCAACGAGGTATTAACTGGGCCATATTTCCACCCATAGTTAATTAATTCCTGGGCAACCTCCCCCCATGTCCACACTTTTTGTCTCAGGGTATAGCAATGTGGGCTTACAGCTCTGGTTAAAGCAGCTGTCACCTGTGCAGTCTGAGGGGTATTTCTGATAGTGCCTTGTAATTGAATTCCTAAGGGTTTCAATGAATCAGGCAAACCTCTAATCAGGGGAGTCATCCTCTCAGGATCTACCGGTATCATCATTGGGGATTCCTGCCTAAACTTCAATTCCTGATCATACATCATCTGCAAACAAGCCGCCTTTTGCACATTCTCCACAAGCTGATCCACCGAGCCTGTAAGTGCAAGAGGATCTCCCCTTTCCAAGGGATTTAAACCTCCAGCCCAATAAGTTGCTCGCTGGGTGAGAGACCAAGGGGCTCTATGATCACCAGTAGTCAAGAACACTCCAGGTCCCCAATATCCCTCAGCTTCTCTTTCACTCAACATAATCTGATCTCTGCCAGGTAACGACACTCTCCACACATACTCTGTTTCAGACTCCCTCGGATTGCGTGAATATTCTTTTTTCAACTTAGCCAATTCAGTTGCTGTATACGGCACCTCCTTAGTGACCATTCTAGGGTTATCGTCCTCACTATCCTCATAAGCATATTCTACTTTGACCAGCAGTTGAAGGGGTTGCAGAGGACCCTGCAGTAAATCATATCGCGTCCTTGCTTCCTCTAGTTCCCTGTTGGGATACAAAACATCCCTTTTGTGACAATCACAATGGGACAGGGCTGAGTCAGTTCTCTGTTGACAATTCCATCCCCCCTTGCAGTCACAAACAAGTAACTTTTCTACCAAAGCCTCCTGCAAACACCTTACATTCTCTTGTTCGTTCCCTACTTCACTTTGCAGAGATTTAACCTGTTCCTCCAATTCCCAGTGTTTTTCTTTAAATCTGTCACCTGCTCCTGCAACGACTGCACCAAAAGCTTTAGTGCCTGTGGTGTGTGTGTCAGGTCTTCTAGTTCCTGATTTCTAGTTTCAACAGCCACAGCGAGACTTGCACCCAAGATGGCGCAAATCAGGGCTTCCCCCTTCCCAGACCGACATCTCGCGTCCTTAAACAAGACGTGGATTCGGTCGGTGACCGCCTGCAAATTGCACCAATTCTCGTGCACACACTCGGTACCGGGTACCAAGTGGCGTGCCTCATACCCCTTCAAAAAGTCAAACAATACATTAGTCTCCTCCATGCTTAGCGCGTGGCTCTCGATAACAAAAGGAAAAAAAATCGGTAAGCGGTTTTCCAATACACAAACGGTTTCACTACAAAACCCCAATCCACACGCAAGCTTCCAAAAAAAAATCCTAATGCACAAACAGGTTTCACACAAGATCCTAGTTACCAAGCAATTTTTCCACACAGAATTCGGATGCACAAGTTACAAAGTTCTGATAAAGTTCTGGTCTACAAACACAACAAGCCGGGGCGGGGGGTAATCGTCTCAGGGAGGCGGCATGTAAATCTTCACAAGGCTCTGGTTAAACAGGGATTTTCGTCACACAACCCCCACCCCAATCGTCCCTGAGAGGCACACACAGAAACCAGAACTCTACACACAAGAACTCCCATCCCTTACGTCCCTGAGAGGTGAACACGTGATACAGACACGTGATACAGATCAGACCAACCCAAGGTACACAGGAGAAACGAGGCAAAGTTAAAGCAGATTAGAAGTGTGTAAGCCAAAGTTAAAGCAGGCGAAGGGTGCAAGCTGAAGTCTAATGCGGGCTGGAGGGTGACCGACTACGACATTTAGTGTCAGGGCCCGAGTTAGATTCTGGGCTCTGAGAAGGTTCTTTGCGATCCCAGAGAGCGACATTAAGACACAAATGAGGTCAGATGCTGCCACTCAGACCACTTTGTTGAACAAGAGGGCAGAGAGAAAACGAAGCGATAGGAAAGGTAGGAAGTGAGAGGAGAAAACTAAGCAGGAGAGCGGAGAGAGCAGCAGGGTTAGTCACCACCACGGACCCAGCGGTGTTCCGTCGGTCCTCGTTGACTCTTGACACTCGGGGATGGGCCGCGCGTGGTGGGACAAAACAGCTTCTTTTATAGAGAATTTTTGCAGAATTATGTGACGTGGAGCCGCCAGTCACAGTTCTGGTTCCCGTGCTGTAGGATTGGCCCATTGCCAGGCTGTCGCCCGATATCCCGGATGGGTCTCTCCGGAGGAGGTAGCGGGCTGCAGGGCGGAGATGTCACTCACCCCTAGTCAGCGACTAACTTCTTGCCTCAGAAAATGTCATCAAGGTCAGGTAGTCATGTACACGATTGCAAACTTTGAGACATTCATCTGCCGTTTTGTGGTCCCCCACAAATTCTGGTTCTTCCAGAATCACAATCTTCTCCTCCTTCTTGAGTTCCTCTCCCATCTCCATTTCCCTAGCTGAATTTGGGGGATATAGCTTGACATACTGTATGGGGTATACGCAGAAAGGATTTAGTAGTGAAGGGTTGCAGACATGGTCTCTGGGGGCTGCCTCGTGCTGGTTCCAGTCAGCTCTGTAAGGGATCCACCGCAGGCCAAAGCTGAGCCCATCAATGAAGCTGGTGATGCATTTATGAAAACATATTTAAGAAAGGGCAGAAAACTCCAGAAGGAGAGGAGAAAGGAACAAAGTGAGAAACAAAAGAGAAACAGCAAGGTCAGAGGAGGAGGTGCTCCATGGTAGTGCAGATATTCTCTGCAGCCCATGGAGGACTCACACCAGAGGAGATATTCCCTGCAGCCTGTGGAAGGGACCATGCTGCAGTAGATACTCACACAGCAGCCATGGAGGAACACTCCAGGGCAAATAGATATTCCTGAAGAAAATGCAGCCCATGAAGGTTCCACACTGGAGATGATTTTCCTGGAGGACTGTAGCCTGTGGGGATCCCATGCTGGAGCACAGGAAAGGTGAGGAAGGAACGGCAGGGAGAAACCACTTTGTACTGACCTTAACCCCCTGGCCCCAATCCCCCCTGCCCCACTTTTGGGGGGTGGGTAGGGGAGTTTGGAGTGCAGGAGTGAAATTGAGTCTGGAAAGGAGAGGAGGGGGGGAAGGTGCTGGTTTAATGTTTGTCTTTTTGTTTCCCACTACCATAATTTCTAATTACATTATATTTTAATTTGCATTAAAGAAGTTACTTTTCCCCGAATTGTGTCTGCTTTGCCTGCAACAGTAATTGGTAAGTTTATCTCAACCCATGAGCTTTCTCACTCCTGTTTTTTTTCTATTTTCTCCCCCTTTCCTGCTGAGGGAGGAGAATGGGTGGGCAGCTCGGTGGGAGTTTTGCCGTTAGCCAAGGCTAACTCACTACGTGTGCATAAGGAAAAGCTCTCCCATCTGACGTTCTGCAAGATCTCTGCCTTGAAGGGTATTCCTGACATTTTCCTGCCACAGGCAGGAGAAAAAGATGCACCAAGACGTCTTCAGGAAGGTCCCAGCTGCTGCCCAGGCCACTGGTTCAGAGCAGATCCCTATACAGACAACTTGTCAAGGTTAGGTTTTGCTAGCTAGCAGGAACTGGTGTGAATTTTTGCCCTCAGAGGTGTGCTGGCTCCTAGACTGGGAGAAAAAGCACCTCTGAGCTATTCCTTTATCTACAAAGTAAACAGGCCCAGTGACTAAGTGGTGAATAATCATGTCTCCGTGAAATATGGCAGTGAAATGCACACAGAAGCTTGGGTTTAAGCAGACCCTGTCCCACTCTGGGAATGTATTTTTTCCTGCTTCTTGTGTCTGACCATTCAAAACCAACAGAAGTTGTCTGAGTGAAATTTTACCCAAAATACTTACATAATCTCAAATGAAACAGCCTGAGTGGATGAATCAGGTCCTGATGTGTGAGTAGCTTAAAGAGAAAAGGAATTAGAAAATGAACGGAGGCAGGCTCTTGAATGAATGGTCCGGGCACTTTCTGTGTGCAGGGGAGAGCAGTGAGCATGTTTCAGGGACATGGGCTCAGCCGCACTATCATCTCGTTACTGGGCTGTCAGTCTTTTAGCAGTGACAAAGGGGAAGCCGCAGCAGGAAAAGCAATTGGCAGCTCTAATTGCCTTCCTCTCAATGCCAGCCTTTGAACTAGCGTGGGGGTGAAGGGGGATTTTCCCCCTTCCGCAGTCCCACATTGCAGAGCTCAGCCAGGGACTCTGTTGTCCCCCTGGCTGTCCTTTGTGTCCTACTGGGCACCATTGTCAGCCTTTGTGTCCTGTTACCAGCTGGTTCATTTTCTTGATACGTTTGCATGGTTGAAGAGAGCTTTGAAAGTCAAAAGATAGAGCAGAGTGCCAAATGGGCTCCAGCTGCATATTCCTGTATCCAGGCATGTTAGCAATGGTGCAGACTCAGATAGCGATGGAGGGGGTGGCCCCCACTGCCATTTGCTGGCATTGCCCAACTCAGGAATTCAGAAAGCAAGAGTCAGAAGCCTCTGAAGAGATATTCAATATTGGAGACAGCTGGGACATGTTTTCAAAGGTTTTTCCAAAATAAGTAGTACAGAGGCACACTGTTTTTACTCTTGTTTAACGTGTCATGATCCCATGACCCTAGGATTTGGGAATTTATTGAAAAAATATTTATCAACAGATTTGTGATAAAATCAAACAAAAGTCTACAGAAATGGAGAATGCTACTCCATGCTACAGTATGGGTTATACTACATTATGTTCCATGAGGATTTGTTAGGGCCCTGGAAGCATTAATGGCCCAGACTAACCTCACCTGGAACCTCCACCTACATGCCTTGCCTGTTGGCCCAAAGGGCTGCATTTAAGCTCCAGACCTGAGCCTTTAGTCCTTGACTGAGATATGTTGTAAGACTGATGGTCCCCAGAGCAGCCATGCCCATTCCCATCCCTGGCCATGGACTCCACTGACCCTGATCCTGACCCTGACCCTGACATGTGGATTGACATTGGACCTGCCTCATCAACACCAGCTCCCCTGATGATGGAGAGTCTTGATTGAACCTGACCACAATGTCTGGTGCTGCCCTGGTACTGTGGGGCTGGGTCCTAGCTGGTGAGGTCCCTGCCTTGCTGGCTGGGATCCTGACTCCCTGTCCCCTAGGAAGCAGACAGCCCTCTTACTCCCTGACAGAGTAAACTCCTTTCAATACGTTTGATTTATTTAACTCATTTACAGAAAATGCATTTTTTTCTTCCTCAAATTGCCAAGATGTTGAGGCAAAAATATCCTGCTCCTGGAATTGTACACAGACAGCAAACATACTAGATGTCACAACCTTACTGAGTATCTGCAGGTTGTTAACACACATGAGGCAGTCCAATCTTTCTGCCACTGAAAAATCACAGACTGCCTACTGTGCATTATGAGATTTTTGACAGTTGCCTCAATCTGCAGGTCATGGAGTCATGTGATCAGTATCCACCATTTAAATGAAAACCTGTATTTCTAATCCTCTTGGTTACAACATGAAAATGCCATGCTAAAGGCTGATTCTAGAAAATAAATGAAAAGTCAGAAACTATTACTTCCGACCCCGAAGCGTCATCCATTTCTTTTATGTTTTAGATATGCTGATGGTTAAATTGTTTTTTTAAACGCTGGGAAATTCCCTCCACTTTCTGGAGCATAACTATGGCAACCGGCCACATCCCATTGTCTTCTCTATCTAAAGCTGTACCAAGTTACCCTGCATTTAGACTTTGCAATTCCAGGTATATAAAGAAGTTCAGCATCCCAAGCAGGGATCTTTAGCATGTCTGCTTCAGGGAGAATTTCATGCAGCCAGAAGGACCACTGCTAGCATGGGGTCTGTAATGCACAGTGTGTTTGCACTGTTAGTAGGACCTTGTGTGAGAGTGAGATGCTCAGAGGCATTCATTCACGGTGGCAGTGCCTGTCACAGCCTGTGCAATCCCTCCAGGCTCTGCCAGGAAGAAGCAGAGCCCTGGTGTTTTGGGTTTCCTCTCTTTTTCCCTCATTTACAAAGCAAGATGAAGACTTTCTCATCTCAGAAAAGGAAGGATGAATGTGAATTCCCATCAGTGCTCTCACCACACAAACAGAAAGGAAGAAAAACAGTAAAACTGAAAGCGTGATAGTTGCCTTATTTAATCCAGCTGCTTTGAGCCTCGGAGCAACTGTTTGTCCCTGAGGATTAGGCTTGACCACATGCCTCTGTGCAAGGACCTGTGCTATATCTACTGCAAGTTTAGTTCAGTGGAGAGGAATAGGAGGACCATGGCGTTTCCCTTGCTTCCCTTTTGCAGTCTGGTGAGATGTTTTTGTGCTGCCAAGAGATGCTGGTTGGTGTGTGGGTGTGCAGCTCCTCCATCCAGGCAGCAGCTGCATCCAGCTGGATTTGCTGCTCTCCCAGCTCCTCTCTGCTGCTGGGAAGACATGGTGAAGAGACCAAAACCAAGTAGACTAAAACCAAGCAAGTAGAAGAATGACTCTGTGATGCAAGAACTCCTTCACACCCTGTGCCCCGGCTCTCATGTGTGCTCTCTCATGGCTTAAAGACATCTTTGCATTTTCTTGTCTCAGCAGGATGCTGGTGTTGGCTTAGGCCACAGGGCAGAGCGCCTTGACCTGCCACAGGCCATCAGAGCCCCTAAAGCTCTGCAAAAAGCCTCCTGTGCTGGGTCGGAAAGGGGCTTCTCTCAGTCCATGGAGCAATGGTGAAGCCGCCACCACCCCACGTCTGTGCAGATCACAGCTGGATCCAGCTTTGGCTCTCTTTATTCTTTCATACACGTCTCAGAAATCTGCAGGGAAGCTGGAGTTTTACTGAGCTGTTTCAAAGCTCTCTCATTAACTGCTTGGCAGCAGCCAGTTCTCTGATAATGGGTATCGCCTCTGGAAATTGCAGCCCCATAGCAACAAGGAGTTTAATGGCTATTATTCCTAAATGAAGGACACAGGTCTAGTAATCCACATCTTGCCTCTAGCAAAGTCCCTTAGAAATGATGATTTCCCTTCGCAGGTAAGTCAGAAAAATACACACAATCACAAGTATGTTAAAAAGACACAACCTGGCCTGGCAGTGCAATTTTTAACATTTTGAAATACTGCTTTTTTTTTTTTTTCCAAGGAGTGTCAAGTGAAGCTACAAGAATCCTGCAGGCATTTTGAAAATTGAAAGGTGCTAATCTTCCTTAGGAGAAATGACAGAAAACCTGATTTCAAGGGTAGGACTCATTTCATCTGGTTCCCAACAGATACTTTTGGGACCCTGTTCCAGTGCTTGTCCACTTTCAAGTTGAAGAAATTTTCCTGTATGTCCCATCATACAGCAACATGTGCCCATTGCCACTGTCCTTTCTCTGTGCACCTGAATCTGGCTCTGTCCTTTCTCCAGCCCCTTCAGGCAGTGGAAGATGCTATTAGATCCCCCTCAGCCTCTTCTCCTCCCGTCAGACAAAATCCAGCTCTCAGTTCTCCTCATATGTCCTGTGCTCCAGCTCCAACCATCTCAGAGACCCTCCTCTGGACCCATTATAGTTCATCAACATCTCTCCCATACCAGGGTGTCCCAAAAGTGGACATGGTACTCCAGATGGGTCTTCATGAGTGTTGAGTAAATGGGAAGAATCACTTCTTTTGACTTGCCAACTATGCATGTGTTAATACAGCCCAGCATTAAGTTAGCCTCCAGTGACAGAGGGGCACATTCAAGGCAATGACAGAAAAAGCTGGAAAGATCATGTACAGCTCTTTGGCACCACCTTCATCCAGGCAGGCAGTGATGGGCAGGCAGCATGCATGACAGTGACAAAGATGCTTCGAGGCATCCTGAGGGGCTCTGGGCCTCATCAGGCACTCAGGGTATTTTTCTGTCCTCAGTAAGTCCAAGATGACAACTTCCCTCTCCACAAGACAGACACACAGACCATCCTCCCCTGCTGCAGGGACCCCTGGTGCAACTGTGCTCAACCCTGTCCCCGTGATGTCCATGCCACTGGGTCTCACAGATAAATTCCCTTCCCCATCGATTTCTACCCACACAGCAGCTCCATCACCCCTGACACGGCCAGCAGGGCTTTTTTAGCTTCCTCAGACAAGATAAGACTGAGCTTGGCAAGATGAATATCCTGACTGGCTCCAGCCAGAATGAGTTAAAACCATAGGTGGTCCCAGAAGTCCCTAAAATAGGTAGTGGCCTCACCCTGCACATGCCCAGGACCACTCCATTACCCTCCTTCCATGTGCCACCTTCCCCATTCTGTCACCAATGGGGAGAGAAATCAGAATAGTTTGAAGCTATGGAGAGGGCTGGTAAAATGGGAATATCAGCTTGCTTGGGTGGAGAGGAAGGGTTTGGAGAAGCTACAAGGTGGGAGAGAGTTGGTAGCCTGAACTGAAGGCATGCATGGATAAGCAGCAACCCTGGAGAGGGCTGAGAGCAACCAGCAGAGAAGATACTGGCTGGATGCAGTATCCAGTGTACAGTCTCCAACCAACCTTCTTCATCAACAGGGAAATCACAACACCCCAGGGGCATCCTTTTTCCAAAGTACAACTCCACCAGTGAAAGCACTGTCATCCTGCAGGCTGGGCCTGGCACAGGGGCACCTTGCACACGTGAGTCTCTGCCTGCCTGTGATGCCCCGTGCAGGACTGGGTGCGTGTGGGGATGGAGGAGCAGGTGACTGGAAGTACCTTCATGCAACCCTTGTCCTGAGGTGCACCAGCTCTGGCAGAGAGGACAGGATGCACAGCAGCAGTGCCTGATCCCTGTGGCCACCTGCACTCACCGATGGCACTGCGTGTCCTAAGAAATTTGCAGCTTGGAGGCTTAGAAATATGAATTTTCTAAGAATGTTTCTCTCTGCAGCTGACTTTTGGAGCTCTCAAGATTGCATGGCCTGCCTTTTTTTTCTGTGCCAATGGGGCTGCAAAAGTTTTCCAAATTTTTTAATGAGAGCAGAATTTCTCCCACAGTCATCATGGGACTTCAAGAGCTAGGAAACACTGAATATAAGAGGCATAATAACCTTTTAATATCCTTGTATATCCTCTGTAGGGTGGACAGAAGGCTTGAGCTCTGTGTTTCCCTGAAGAGCAGAGCCTAACCCAGCCAGGCAACTCCTGCTAGGTACCAGTGTGACCCCAGGGAGGGGGTTCATAAAAGCTGTGCATCCCTTCTCAACAGAGCAATATCATGTGGCGTATTACAGGATGCTGGAGCTGGTTTCTGGATGCCTCCAAGACTGACTTTCATGCCAATTAAATACCAGCATATAGTTAACCACTACAGCCAATTTCCATGGTTGTGCAAACCAAGACACTGCAAGTAAGAGGAGTTTATCCAAGTCTTAAAAGCAGAGCTTGAAAAGCTGCAGATTCAGTGGCAGCTAATGCAGGGAAGCTTCCCCTTCCCCAGCCCAATGAGAGTGGCGGGGAACTTGGACAGGTGCTGAGGAAGGATGCGCAGGGCTCCCCATAGCCTGAGTGCGCAGGCTGGGCTCTCTGTGCTGGGGAGCGATCCCCTAGCCTGGGTGCAGCTGGTGGTGGCCGGGCTCATGCAGCCCCATCACTCACCAGGCACTCCATCCTCTGCCAAGCACCACACTCACGGCACAGAGCCTGCCCAGGGGCAGGGGCAGAGCGATGCCGCCAAAAGCACCAGCTTGCCTGCTTGCACTGCTCAGGCTGAGAAGAAGGTGTGGGCATCCTGTTCCCTGATGAAGTGGCACCATGATGCCTTACCTGCAGCCTGACCCTGGCTGCTGCGGGCTGAATCAGCAGTGACCTGCTCTGCCCTGCCTCCGGGTACTTTAAATAGGTCAGCAGCAGGTGACTGGATGAAATTACCCTTCATTTTATTGTAAGGGAGCTGCAGACAAGGTCCTTCCCTGCAGCTAACAGCAGGGTTTTTCAGTGACAATGTAACGATTTTAATACAGCAGTTTTTATTAACTCCTCACATGCTGTGTGACTGTGCCAGTTCAGCCTTGCCCCGAAGCACCACTAGCCAGGTCAGGAAGATGTTGTCACTGCTTGTAAATGTGCACAGGGACACATCATGGTGGGCCACAGTGGTACAAACCCATCACTGGGGAGCTGGTGAAAAGCCTTTCTCTGTGCTCCCCTGGCTCACTGCAGACACCAGCAGCCACTGTGCAGGTCTGTAACAGTGAACTGCCAGTCTAGCCTGGAGATCAAAATTCCTCCATTTCTGCAGGTAAAAAGAGAACAAGACTGGTTTTCATGTGTCACTAGGTGCCAGTAGACTTTCATTACGGCAGAGAGCAAATGGAGCCACAGTAAAGGGCATGACTTGAGCATCAGGGTAGGGACACTGAGGAGGGCAGCAGGACACCAGGGGAGGCAAGGGTAGGGGTTGACTGGTGTACAAAACTAGGTCTGATGGTGGGTGAACATGAGGACAGGGACACCTCGCTGAGGAAAAAGATCAGGATGAGGACTGAGAATGAGCATAGAGCTGGAGCAGGCTTGTGGTGTCAGGTGCTCAGTGAGCTGCATGGGGCAGAAAGACAGTAAATCATGATAGTGTGAATCAAAGAGGATTGACTTGTCTTTATAACCCATGTTCTGATGTTGAATCTGCCTTCTTATTTTCCCAGTCTACTGGAGACCTCTAGGAGAAGCAGGGCTGACTTACCACCTGAGATGAGATAGCCCTGAACAGTGCTGCTGGGAACCATCTCTGGCTGTGGTCTTGGCTGTGGTCACTTCTGCTCCTACAGGAGCTAACACTCCAGTGGGAACCTCTTTCCTTTGCTTTCTCAATAGACCAGGTGATGGCTGAGAAGAATGGGGTCAATGGGGAAGATTCCATGTAGTTTCTTCCAGATATCTGCACCCAGTTGTTTCCACATGGCCTTGTCACTCAAAGTTCCTTTAGCAGCCAGCAGCGATCAAATAAGCAAACCCAGGGGAGTCCAGGGCACCATTTCCATGTTTCAAGGTAGACATTTATAGCAGGCATCTGAGTGATACGTTATGACTGGCCATAGTACTTAGAGGGATGGTCTCAAACTTAAAAACCTGTCTTCCTAAGAAGACAAAGAAGAGGGGCCTGTGGTTCCCACTGTGCCTACCAGGAAGGGTGGAAAGTACCCCTGAGGACAGCAGTGGCAAAGCCTTGAACTGTCAACTCCAGTTTTCGCCTTTGGATTTGTCAGTCAAAAGCAACATAAGTGAAATTCCCAAGGAGGTGCTCCAGCCTCTCATACTGCCCACTGTTGAGGCTGAGATTCATGCAACTCTCATCTCAACATTGAATGCTTGGCCTTGGCAAGTGCAGTCAATAAATGCTGTAAAAACACTCCCTCTCTGCAGCGAACATGTAGGATTTCCAGCAGAGACAGCAACATGAGGATTTCCAGCAGACAGCAACACGAGGGCCCCTGGTTTCGCAAGTGTGGCAAAGAGACAGGAGACTGTCTCTGAGATGGGCAGATCTATAGAGGAGAGTTACGGCATCCAAAAAATTGAGTTTATCGTGTCAGAAGCCGTCCCTGGCAAGATACTTAGAGACCCAGCACAGCTATCCTTTCACAACCATGGGCACAGGAGGCTGAGCTGACTGAAAGGTGAACAAAGAGCACTGTTACTGGTGAAGGTAAAGCCAAACTAGTTGACATGCAGAAGTGACCCTATGGGAGAAGTGCTCTGTTCTGGACAGGTCAGAATCAGCTGGTTTGGCCTGAAGACACTGGGAATGATAATGTCTGGGGCAGCAACTGGCAATTAGAAGGGTTAACTGACATTTTTGTCATCCTCCAGCATGCAGTGCTAAATTGCTCCTCTCATTGGGTTGAGGACCCCCTACACTTCTCCAGAGAAGTGTGGAAGCACCTTCAGCCATGATAGTTTATTTGAGACTAGAAGATATAAAACTGCCCAGGAGTATCTTGGTCATTGAGTGTGTACAGAGGCACAACCTTGTGCCCAGGGGATTTGCTCTGGATCTCACCTTGTACATTGTCTCCCTGAGTACCACCATGGCATGTTTTTACCATAGAAGTTAGCTTCTGGCTACTCTGACACACAACCTTTCAGCCTTGCTCAATTCCCTGGTCTCAGAAGAGGCATCTGCATTTTAATCTTTGATGCTGAGAATAAATAAGGTCCATAGCGACTGTGCAGGGCTACTGTATGGCAGCCCGCCTTGGACTGGAAACAGAAGCAGGCAAAGGAGTGACAGTACCTTCAGCTGAGGTGGCCCCAGTGTCAGACCAGACCATAAGAGCAGCTGTGTTGCGACAGTCCAGCACCTGTTTCTGAAATTGGGACACTCCCAGATCCCAACAGCTAGCCCATGAGACAGAGATGAAAGAGGATGTAACAGGGACAATTCAGCCAGTCTAGTGGCTTCTGCCACCAAAAAGAGGAGGCGTCCTCTCCTCTTGTTCCTCCTTCTGCCTCCCTGACTCTTTCTTGACCCTAGTCCCTCTTCCCTCCCTTGCAGTATCTCATGTGCTTCTCAACCTTTCTGCAAGGGTGTTAAACTCACAAACCTACTCTAGGAGAGCCCAGGACCACTGAGGTGTCTGCTGAGCACCTCTGGAGGAGTGGAAGGTAAAGTAAGACCTCCCCCTTGTGCTGAACTGTCACATCACCACATCTTTTAAAACTGCAGCCTTGGACAAATGCTGTAGATGTCAAATTAATAAAGGAATAGTCTTGCAGAATCCAAAGAAGAAAATTACTTTTGCTTCAACAGTTGGGACAAACTAATTCAGGTCCTGCACCCACTACCTTAGCACGGCTGTCTCCCCTCTGCAAAGACAGTCATGGTGTTGATACCACATCCAAACCTATGGAAACAGCGTATTGAGTGTTAGGTTTAGCCTTAGTAAGACTCCCACTAATTTCTTGTGCTTCACTGGTCAAACAGGTGTGTCAACTTAAAACTGGCGACACTAAGCTGTTTATCATTTGCACATGATAAAAATATTAATCACCAAGCAAACTGGGTGCAGAGGAAACAGGAGCCCAGTCATGGGCTCAATGTGTATTGCAAAATGGCTTTAGCTCTTCTTCAGCAATGGTGGACAGGTCTTAGGTTTTCTGACAACCCTGTGCAAAGTTCAGAGCTGGGACTTACAACTAGGTCTGGCCTGGGATCATTGAATCACAGAACAGTTTGAGTTAGGAGGGACCTTCAAAGATCATCTAGTCCAACCCCCTGCTGTGGACAGGGACATCTTCCACTAGACCAGGTTTCTCAAAGCCCCATCCAACCTGACCTTGAACACTTCCAGGATTTGGCCATCCATAGCTTCTCTGGGCAACCTGCTCCAATGTCTCATATGCCATTTCCAGAATATGGTTTTACTCTTTTTGCAGGATCAATACAGTTAACAGAGAGTTCTGTCTCAGATCAGAGAGATATTCACTCAGCAGGCTACAAAATGAAAGGAGCAGAGAATAAACTCAGAAAGTGAGCTGAGTTCCCTCAGATTAAGGAGGGGGGAAAGGCGGATGTGGGAGGAAATAGCATCCCAGAGGCTACCGGAGGAAAAAATTTGAACAAAGAGTCTTAAATGAAAGCTATGCAATTCTGAACAAAAGCAGCACAGGGGAAGGTGAGGTGAAAGAGCAGGACCCTTTAAAATTACTTTGAAAATAGCTGATACATTAGGAACCCTCTATCATCTAAAAATAGCTTTATCTGGATCATATATATGCAGTGGAGCTGGCTCTGGACTCCGCTTCCACTGCTTGCCTTCTAGGCACAGGTAAGGCATATCTAGATATTCAGGGCCAGGGCAAGAGCAGCAAGGCTTGTCGTTCTTGATTTGGACACTCACATGCATTTCCAAAGATGGGGCAGATTTAAAAATAATTTGGTCCAAGCCAGGTGTGTGCCACCAGAAGAACCTGGCTGACACCTTCTCTTCACATTCTTGCTTGTGTGAGCTGGTAAGCAGCATCAAGTCCCCCTGTACTCGGCACTGGTGAGGCCGCACCTCGAATCCTGTGTTCAGTTTTGGTCCCCTCACTACAAGAAAGACCTTGAGGTGCTGGAGCAAGTCCAGAGGAGGGCAACGAAGCTAGTGAAGGGTCTGGAGCACTAGTCTTATAAGGAGTGACTGAGGGAACTGGGGGTGTTTAGTCTGGAGAAAAGGAGGCTGAGGGGAGACCTTATCGCTCTCTACAACTACCTGAAAGGAGGTTGTAGTGAGGTGGAGGGGTGGGTCTCTTCCAGGTAACAAGCAATAGGACGAGAGGAAATGGCCTCAAGTTGTGCCAGGGGAGGTTTAGATTGGATAGCAGGAAAAATTTTTTCACTGAAAGGGTTGTCAAGCAGTGGAACAGACTGCCCAGGGAAGCGGTGGAGTCACCATCCCTGGAGGTATTTAAAAGCCGTGAAGATGTGGTACTAGAGACACGGTTTAGTGGTGGACTTGGCAGTGTTAGGTTAACAGTTGGACTCGATGATTTTAAAGGTCCTTTCCAAACAAAACAATTCCATGATTCTATTCTATAAATGTGTCTAGAGACACAAGACTGTGGCTCATGCCAGTGCTACCCAATGCAGACATATGCATACACGTGCCCATTGAAGCACAAAGCCTCTGCAAAACCTAGACTTTTACCTTTTGTTGTCCTAGCCCTACTAAGATTTTGGGGTGATTGAGATTTTGGGGTCCATTGGGATTTTTGAAAGTGATTGTCCATTAACTTGTGGCAGAGGAATGTTCTTGTGCCGAGAGCATGGGAGACAGATCTTCAAAACAGACATTGCCATATGCTGAAAGTACAGTTTGCCTGTGGAAACATTCCAATTCACAAATTCATAGGATAATTTGGGTTGGAAGGGACCTCAGGAGGTCTCTGCTTGAGCCTTCTGCTCAAAGCAGGGTCAGCTGTGAGGTCAAACAGGTCTTCTCAGGGCTTTTTCCAGTCAGGTCTTGAAAACCTCCAAGGACAGAGACTGGACAACCTCTCTGGACAACCTCTTTCATCACTTGATTGTACATATAAAAACAGATGCACATTATTCCTTTATCTGTGGAGCTTTTAAATGCATGCCAATCTATTTATTAAAAAAAAAAAAAAAGCCCTTAAAAAAAGTGCTTACTATTTTATAGGCAATTACAAATACTAGTTTCTTCCCCGTGGTGCTTCCAGTCCCTTCTCGTATCCTAACAGACAAAAATCTACACGTGAGAATCACAAGAGGTAAGGATAGGATGGTGAAAGGAATCAGGAAGATGTTCAGATGGTTGCTCAGTCCTCAAAGCTGAGTGTTGGTACTGACATACACTTTCCAAGCAGATGCATCCTGGTGGAGTTTATTGGTGTCCTCAGATGAGTAGCTTTACACATTTTAATACTTTGATCTCCCAGAACAATTCATACAAAGCTGTTTCAACAAACCAGAAGGAAGAAAAAAAATTAAACAAAACAAAACAAAACATCCCAAAACTCACAATAAGTTGCTATACTCCATTATAAGACAGGGAGAGAATTTTGTCCTATTGGATGTCACATGTAAGGACCACTGGTCTCAGGAGATAAGGGTGAAGCCCATAGTGATGAACATTCATAAATGTTTTATTCTGAGAGAATATTTAAAAATAAGTGCTTTGGAAAGAAAAGCAAAGTATAAACAACTATTAGTATTTCTTTATGTGGGTGTAAGGAATTATGTTGACAAATACAAGAGTTGAATCCTTAAATACAGAGAGTCCATAATACAGGAGAAACATGCATGGGAGGGTACAAGCACAGACACTTCTGAACGGGTCTTGGAGAAGCCAAAATATAGAACATCTCTGTTCACACAATGGTAAAACTACTGGAGGAAGAAGGAGTTGTAATGACCAGCAAATTCAACTGTACATATTAGTCCCCTGACTTGTTTCTCTGCCCTGTGTACCTGGCTTTCCCATGCTGTCAGTGGACAAAGTGAGGATATGCTGTTAATTTTGGAGTGAGAAAAGGGCAGCAGAAATATAGCCCCAGCCTTTTCTGTGTAAATGCAGTCTATCAGCTCCTGTCCCAGGGCTGTGGATCTTCACTGTAATGTACTGCAACACTTATATTGTTGCTCACTTTTAACTTCCTACTTAGTCATATACAGTCACTAAGGCACAGAGACATTGGGTAACTTGCCAAGAGACTGATGGTATGTGCTAATTTTCATGTAAATTTACGTGACTTTGCATACATCTCCCTCTCAGTTTGCATTCATTCCCTATGATGCCTTTAAGAACAAGTAAAATATTGTCATCTGAATGAGTCAAAATTTCCACTTCTCTTAACGTTTTCTTTTTTGCTGATACTCATTTTTCAGCTACTAGTTGATTTTCTTCCGTTTATACTGAATTTTCCACCCACCTTCCACCTTTAGCTACCATAGTGATCTATTCTCTTTTTACATTCTATGAATATTTTTATCAAAAATTATTCTATCAGTTGCTCACAAAGTAGGTGTATCCCAAACTGTGGCATTGACTATCTGATTTACACAGCAGATTGTTCGCAGACTAATTTACATATATTGCTTCATTTTTCATTTCCTTTCTTGTATAAGCAGGTCTCAAGTACGTGTCTGAAATTTGCTTGGTGAAATGTTTCAGGTGTGTAGAATTCCACACAAACAAATATTGAAGAAAGTTGATTCTAGTAGGCATTTGCAGATGAGAGTGCCGTATGCAAGATCGTAGACTGGGCATGTCCATTGTGCGTGGAGCAGTGTGGGCCTGGGGAAAAGCAGATGTTTTGGCAAGTGTCTTAGAGCTGGGACCTGACTGAGCAAGAGCTAATGCTATGTTGACATTTTTTCCTCGTATCCTACCTGAACCTTTGTTGTCTCTGTGGCCCTTGTTTTATTGTTTGATATCACTAAGTGTTTGCCTTCACTTGCGCTGTAATTGCCCTTCAAGTACTTGTGGGCTCTGATTACCAGCCCCTCAGCATCCTCTTTGTCTAACAACACAAAACAGCTCTTTCTACCTGTCCTCAGGTGGTGTGTCTGAGACCCCTGACGTCTCAGCCACCCTCTGCTAGACCTTTTCTGTTCTTTTTTTCATACCCTTCTTGTTCTGGGTGGAGGGAGGGGGCTTGGGGTGATGGGCAAACAGAGTATTCAAGACAAAAAAGAAGCACTGAGTAGAGGGATATGATAACTCCTCCCTTCTGGTCGCAGTTCTAATGTAGCCCGGTTTGTGGTTTCCCTTATTTGCCATGAGAGTGCACTGTTGACTCATGTTCAATTTGTCCTCCTCTTGGTCTTTCTCAGCAGGGCTGATCCATTGCTTCCCAGACTGCACTGATGCCTGGGGTTATCCCGCCCCGGGTTCAGAGCTTGGCCCTCCTAGCAGCTGAACTTTGTGAGGTTCCTGGTGGCTCAGGCCTGAAGTTTGTTGAGGTCCCTCTGGACTGAAGATCTGCCATTCATGTGCCAGCTGCTTTCTCATATTTAGTGTTGTCTACAAATTTGGTGTGGGTGCATCTGAATTATTGTCCAGAAAGCATATGAAAATACTGAACTACATCAGTCCGCTGCTTGACCCTGGGATGCTTTGATTGTTACTTGAAGTCAATCATACTTCAGTCTAATTGTACCCACTGATTCCTGCCCTTTGATATCATAGAATCATAGAACGGTTTGAATTGCCAGGGACCTTAAAGACCATCTAGTTCCAACCCCCCTGCCATGGGCAGGGATACCTTCCACTAGATCAGGTTGCTCAAGGCCCCATCAAGCCTGGCCTTGAACACTGCCAGGGAGGGGGCAGACACAGCTTCTCTGCGCAACGTGGGCCAGGGTCTCACCACCCTCACAGGAAAGAATTTCTTCCTAAGATCTCATCTAAATCTACCCTCTTTCAGTTTAAAAGTGTTACCCCTTGTCCTATCACTACTTGCCTTTGTAAAAAGTCCCTTTCCAGCTTTCCTGTAGGCCCCCTTCAGGTACTGGAAGGCTGCTAGAAGATCTCCCCAGAGCCTTCTCCAGGCTGAACAGCACCAACACTCTCAGCCTGTCTTCAAAGGAGAGGGGCTCCAGCCCTCTGATCATCTTTGTGGCCCTCCTCTGGACTCACTTCAACAGCTCCATATCCTTCTTATGTTGGGGGCCCCAGAGCTGGATGCAGTGCTGCAGGTGGGGTCTCACAAGAGCAGAGTAGGGGGGGAGAATCACCTTTCTCAACGTGCTGGTCATGCTTCTTTTGATGCAGCCCAGGATACGGCTGGTCCATTACTGCGGCCTTTAACTCAAGACTTTTCATTGTATTATCTCAAAGGTGTTCAGTCTTTCCTGAAACTAGTCTTCTATCCTACTACCTTCATGCTACCTCCAGTGCCTCCCATCCCACTCCCTCCACTTACCACCTCAGCTAACTCGACACCTGTGGGATGAACCTCTTGGCTTGAGTCTGACTCTTCCTGTCCTGGGATCACTGCCACATTGTCTGCGTCTCCGGGATCACTGCCTCTTCCTGTGATTTGTGATTGTTTGTCCTGGCAGGAGATGATGTTGATAACACCCCCCATAGCCTTCCCTCCTAGGAGCCCCCAGGTACAGTCAGGTTTGGTGAGACATGCATTACCCAGCCATGTTCTGGGGTGCATAGCTGAGGTTTGGGAAGCCTGAATGCATTCCCATGTGGGCCTGTTTTCTCCGGCCAGGTATTATCCCAGCTACTTGCCATCTCAGTGGAGGGTAGCATGTGCCTTACACTACACCTGTGCACTGATTCATATGCTTCAGGGGAAAGGCAGGAGCCTTTACAAAGGTATCTGTACATGGCCTATTTAGCTAATCTTGACAAACAATAAGAGGGAAAATCTATTTCAGTGACCAGGAA
Source organism: Nyctibius grandis (assembly GCF_013368605.1). Lineage (NCBI taxonomy): Eukaryota > Metazoa > Chordata > Aves > Nyctibiiformes > Nyctibiidae > Nyctibius > Nyctibius grandis. The sequence continues at coordinate 199,986 of NC_090674.1, forward strand.
GGGACTATTTATACTGAGTGGGACAGAGGAAAAGAGATGGTTATATTCTCAGACTTTTCCCTTTATATAAGATTGTTGTCACGCTAAGAGACAGTCTTTTCCTGTTTTCAAGTCACAGGTGAAATACATGCTTATTTGTACATATACTCACTATTAACTATAAAGCACAAATCTAATCAAGTACCTAAATTGTATAATCAAACCCCTAAGTAAAACCTAAACATTACTTCAAGCTTGGCGTATAAATTGATGCCAACAGAAACAGGTGAGGCCCTCTAAGACAGGACTTCCTTCTGATGCAGGGGACTTTGCACAGGGAGTTTTGCAAAAGGTGTCATCTGGGGAGCTCAGACTCTAGCAGAAGTGAAGTTGTTCCATTGCCACAGAGGGAGAGCAGATTGGGAATGATCCTGAAGGATGTGAAGCTGGAAGAGGACCTCTTTAGCCAACCCCCATGGAGGGGAGTGAACAAGTGCATTTCATCTGTGATTAAAGAATGAGAAGGATATTCTTCAAGTTAACTTTCGTTACTCTCATGGGATAATATCCAGACAAGGGGAACAGTGAGCTTTTACTGACAGTACTAGCAAAGCATATGTTACAGCCAGGACATGATGTTCAGGAAGCCCAGCATCAGCCACCTGTGTGATAAAGAAATATCTTTGACTTTAATTAAACCAACTGAATTGAGAAAGAAAAACAGAGAAATTTGTTAGCATGTAAATACAGCTACACTTAACTATGCAAGCTTCAGCTACAAACAATATTTAACAGATATTTAGAGTTAGTTTTTCAAGCTATGTACCTTTTAATTAGCAATTTGCTCTGCTAACTGGTTTTAAAACTCTAGGAGAGCAAATTCTAAATGTGATCTCTATCTAAGAAGAAAACATTATTTATAGCCCTACTCGGTCCTCAAAATCCATTCCTCCTCCTTGTTTGGAATCAGACTTTTTTGGTTTAGGTCAGTTCACTGCCTTTTTTCCTGTTTCACCTGCAGAATTGCTCAGGTTATTAGCAATTTAGTGTCTTCCCTCATGCATATTATAGCAGGCAATGTACCAAGAAGGGTTGAACAAAGCCTGCAAGTGTGCAGGGAACATGCTTGATTTTCATTACTGGTTATGGCACGTAAGACAGAGAACCCAGCATGTCCTCTTCAAAGCAAAATTGTGTTCCTCTGCCTGCTTTAAGTGTGTCAGCAAACCAGTTGTGAAGGATGCAATTTACTTAGTCTTTCAAAAGCCTTTGTCAAAGTTCCTCACTGAAGTCACAGAGAACCGAAGGCATCTCATAACACTCAGTCATACGACAAACTCCAGCTAGCCAGGGACTACAATCAGGGGGTCCCCTGACGTGGTGCTGTGGACTCACATGTGAACCTAGAAAATGGGAGCCCGCTCTTCAAATCAAATGCTTTCTTCCAAATGCTACTGTCTGTAGTATCCATCCTGCCTTTGCTCACAGAAGAATTGTATGAGTTGTCCTCAGGTACGCACAGACTGATTAAAAGGACATGACTGACAACAGTAAAAGAGAAGAGTGTTGCTTGCACAAAGACCAATGGCTCAGGTGACTTTTCAGCAAAAAGCCTGTCCTCTGGCAGCTCTGGCAGCCATACACCACAATGTATGTGCCATTTCTCCTCCTGTTACCCCAACAAAGAGACCAGATTGACAACAGGCCCAAAATGAGGAAACACAGGCAATGAAATCAATCTCACTTGAGACTTACAGAGGGTGAAGAAAGCAAAATTATAAAGCAAAAGATCAAATTGCAATAAATCTTGACTCAGGGGTCAGAACTACTGTCCGAAAAACACTTTTCCTTGCCAATCAAGAGCATCCAGGGAGGCACTGTAAGGACACAGTAGCTGACATCTTTTGTCCTCATGATGCAAACAGGTGATCTTGTTGAGATCACCTGGGCACAAGTGTCCTGGTGTTTGTAAATATGCATGTGAGGATCCAGGTGGACAGAATCAATTTCTTTGGAAAGATAAATTAAATCAAATCCTTTTCTGCTTCCTTACAATATCTCATTGAGTTTCGGTACACTCACAACATACAGACAGCACCAAGCTCCTTCCTAGGCTCTGCATTAGCTTGCAGGACAGAGCCTTTCTTTTGCATTCCTGCAAAGGTATGATGCTCCTTGGGGCTAGTTTGCATGGCTGAATGGAGATATTTTCTCCACAAAGGTCTCTGTCCCTCTTCCCTGAACCACAGGGTGCTTGTTCCAGCTTGCATGAAATCTCAAGAAAGATGTATTTCTGCAGATGTTTTCTGTGAAAAGCTGAGAGGCGAGCAGGCCCTGTGCCTCCCAAGGGGTTAGGAAAAGGCCAGCCTGTCTAGTCTGAAGATACCTGACAGCACAGGATGAAGTAGTAGGTCTATAGGGAAAAAATAAAGCCTCCTGCTTCCGAACTCCTATTTGCCTTTCTCTGCTTGTAGACAGCAAGCATCTGATGGGAGAGATGAGAGACAAGGACTTGGAGAGCAGGAAGAGAGACAGAGGGCTTGGGTAGGGTTGGAGACACTGCCAAAAATCTGTTTCTCCAGGCAGCAGGAAGGGAGTAGTTTAGGCCTAAGACACATATTTTTCTATGATAAGGTGGCAGATTGTCAGGGGGCCAATCAATGTAAGTCACAGACCCAGTGGTATTTAATTGCACTTCCCAAAGTGCCTGCAGTGTTCACTTCCTCAGAGCACTTGGTCTGCTTACCCCAAGCCACCTAGCACTAGGGGTTTACACGTGCCCTTACCACAAGCTGCACACAGTGTCCATCACTGAAGAAGACTTTTTCTTGGAATTCCATGATGACTAACCGGGGCTGTGGGTATCCACATGACCACTCCATCTGCATCTCTGGACATTTGGACTCTCTTTCCTACAAGATCCTGCATGTTCCGCCTTTGTTTTACTCATATAGAAAGGGCATGGGACCTGTTGCACAGTAAGAAAAGTCAACAGCAGTGATAAGGTTAAATTACTGGTCACATCCAGGTTTGCTTCCTCCTCTCCTCTCCCTTCCTTCAGGCCATCACATGCTTCAAGGTCAGAGGGAACCGAGTCAATGTAGTTCGGCTTTGTACTAGTACAGACTATTGCATTTCACCCAAATGTCATGCCCAGAGGCTTCAGCTATGCCTCATCTTCTCCAGAGAGCAAACTTCTGTGCATCACAGATGGTGAGGGGCAGAGACCAATGTGCAACCAACAGCCAGGCCTTGTTACATCAGAGGGTAGCTAAGAGAGACATTCCTGGTTGAACCCAGTGGCTGCATGGAAAGAGGTAGCCCATGAGGACCTGGCAGGGAAAATACCTTCCTCAGATCAACACTGATTACAAGGAAGTCCTTCCCTCCCTCCCTTCCTCACTGCGGTAGCACTGGCTTATGGAGTAATCCCAGAAGCCAGAACAAGGTACACAGTGCTCTTTGAAGGAGAAGAAAGCTGCTGTCCAAAGCCCCAAACACAACCCTCGTAGGGGATGGTGGTAATTAAAACAGCTGAGCCCCAGTTATCCCTTCAGATCTTCTTCCACTAAATCCTCACACAGTTGTGCAAAGGATGCAGAGCACTGAGGAGGCTGGAGGAGACAATCAGAGATGGTCAGTCATTTTAGTTCTGGCTGCACCCCAGTGCAGTGAATGTCACCTTGAATGTCCCCCCTCATGCTTCAGCACAAAGATAGGCCTTTTCTCATTGCTGGGTAATGTTGTCTTTGGCATACAGTGATGGTTGACCATAGCTGGTCACCAGCTGCTACCCAGTTTACTGGGGAGCTAACGCTGACATTTGTCTTCATGCTGAGCTTCACCACTGACACAGGAAAACACCAGCTTTACCTTTTCACATGGAAATCGGTGCTTTCATCTTGGTCTGACGGAACTAGGAGCTTCAGGACAGGTCATAATACTCTGATAAAGGCCACCTCAGCCTTTCCCTCTGACACAGATACTCTTAATTGTGAAACACTTAACTCTTGTACAATACTGCAGACCCTGCCAAGATGATCCTGCAAGTGCCAGGGGAAGACAAGGAGAAAAAAAGGGTGTAAATTAGTTTGTCTAAACAAGTTCCCATCACGAAATCCTGATCCTTCAATTCAGCACCAGTGGAAAAAAAAAGATACAATTCCCTCCAGAGTAAAAACTGATACGGTGAGCGGCTGCAGCAGAGAGAACAAATCCCTTTAGGGTGGAAGAACAATGGTCAACAGATCAAAATTCAGCAATTACCAAGGATGAGGAGACTCAGAACGATGACCTGCAATTCAGAACAGAGGCACATCTTACCGCGCTGCAATCACTGTTGCCAGAGAGGGCTCAGAAGCAGAGATCAGGAGAGAAAAATCATTCTTATATACAGCAATAAAGAGCTCTGTCTTGAGAAAGTAACTGCATTCATCCACACCGTGGGCTTAAACCAAATGCTCCACTTGGGCCAGCTGACTGCTCAGGTACAGGCGATTTGCTTCCTAGCCAGCCCAGGGAATCTGCTTGGAAATATTTTGATGTGTTCTCAATTACTTTTCAAGTAAGTCATTGAAGACCCTATGTCAGCTCAAAACTTGTGTGAATTTTAACAGCACCACTAAAGACATCAGTGGAGCTGCAGTGATGTGCACCCACAGAGTCTCCACCGTTTGCTAGTGCCTCTGCTCCTCCTGACCCCTTTCTGGTTCACTGTAAGGCTATATTGTCTTTCCACAGGTGTTCAGGAACAGCTTTAGTTTGAGATACTTTTCCTCTGGTATAGGTCCTTTTTAATCTTCATTTAATCCAAAATACCTTTCTGGGCCTGACTCTGCTTCTTACATAGAGTTTGTCTCACCTCAATTGTATACCTGTGCTGCATGGACACTAATATTCATCACAGAGCTTAGAAGTGCCTTTGAGCAACCTGGTCTAGTGGAAAGGTGTCCCTACCCATGGCAGGGGGGTTGGAACTAGATGATCTTTAAGGTCTTTAATGGCCTTCCAACCCAAACTGTTCTATGATTCTATGATTTTATGGCTTAAGAAAATCTGTCTCAGTCAAGGGAAAAGATTTAGACAAGAGCCAGCTCACACAGCAGAGGAAACTGTTCTTCTAAAGCACCAAACTCATCAAGCCATTTCCCATAGGAAACCATTTTCAAAAGCATGTTTGCAAGCAGTAGGCTAAGACAAAAGTAGACCAATTTGTTGGATAAATTGCACACTGTGGACAGTAGGATGACATAATTCTGTGTTTTCTTCTTGTGATAGGCAAATTTAAGACCCAGGTTACTTCAGATCATGTACAAGTATTTGTTAATGAAATAAAGTTTTATCCTGGCTTAATGAGTCCTAAACAACATGGAAAAGGGGAAGGATTCAGTGTCAGATGTCTCAGAGCTGTAAGGAGTTAATATATTTATAAGCACACTCTCTAAAAGGCACTCAGTAAGGATGTGTGAGGTACCTCACGAATAATTCAACGTGTATTCTGAGCCTGAAGCTGCCCAACACATCCATTTCCCCCGAGAAGCACTGAAGACGGTAAGGATGGACGAGGTGGGGGAAGCAATGCTCTCATGGGGAACATGCCGGAGCTATGATAGCTGAGAAGCAGAGATTTAGCCAGCTGATCGACAGCCAGCTAAACATGAGCCAGCAGTGTGCCCAGGTGGCCAAGAAAGCCAATGGCATCCTGGCCTCTATTAAGAATAGTGTAGCCAGCCGGTCCAGGGAAGTGATCGTCCCTCTCTACTCGGCACTGGTGAGGCTGCACCTTGAATCCTGTGTCCAGTTCTGGGCCCCTCACTTCAAGAAAGATGTTGAGGTTTTGGATCGAGTCCGGAGAAGGGTGACCAAGCTGGTGAAGGGTCTGGAGGGTCTGACCTACAAGGAACAGCTGAGGGAGCTGGGGTTGTTTAGCCTGGAGAAGACGAGACTCAGAGGTGACCTTATTGCAGTCTACAACTACCTGAAGGGAGGTTGTAGCACAGTGGGAGTTGGCCTCTTCTCCCAGGCAACCAGCAACAGGACTAGAGGGTACAGCCTCAAGCTTCACCAGGGGAGGTTCAGGTTAGACATTAGGAAGCATTTCTTCTCAGAAAGGGTCATTAGACATTGGAACGTGTTGCCCAGGGAGATGATAGAGTCACCATCTCTGGATGTGTTTAAGAAAAGACTGGACAAGGCACTTAGTGCCATGGTCTAGTTGACATGGTGGTGTCAGGGCAATGATTGGACTCGATGATCCCAGAGAGCTCTTCCAACCTGATTGATTCTGTGATTTTACCAGCACTGGACTTCAGCCCATGTCCTTTGGTAGTTTGTAAAACAGTAATCAAAATTAATGCTTACTGATGCAACACTGCTTTCTGTGAGCAGAGAGAATGATGAACCATCAGACCACTCTGTGGTCCTTCTCATGGCACAGTATAAAGGTCCTGGCTCTGCTTGGTTGGTGCAGAGATTTGCTGTTCATTGGTGAAGCTCAGGACAATTCTGTATTTGGCATAGATTATTTCCTTGATTTTACTTTTACAAAGAGTAAAAGGAATAGATTCACCTTGTTCACTCACAAAGGAGCACCAATGAGTGGGGCTGGCATCTGACATAAACAGTTAACAGCACAATAGTATGAACAAAAATGCAATAAATCCGTGGAAGGTGAGTTTCATGAAAAGAATTCCTTTTAATTGGCTCATGCAAATAATGCTCAATTTGATGAACCTGCCATTAACTCCCCTGTGTAACGCTGTGGCCCGTTGTGTTAACTCCTTGACTGGGACACACAATTCACGATGAGAGTGCAGTTAGTCTCAGATCTGCCTCCCAAGTCATGTGTAAGAAATAAAGTCAAACTTCACAATACTTTGTTTCCAGCCTTGCTGGCCCTCACATAATCAAACTGTAAGTTAAAGTCGCTGCTAGAGGCATCACTGAAGGTCTGCATAAGTACCTGCAAATCAGGCACTTAAATTTCCCTTGTGGATTCCTGCTCCTGATCCACCAGTGAAATCTTCTATGCCTGCATTTCTCTGAAACACTTGCATGCACAGCTTCTGCTACATGCTTTTCCTCTGGAGGTATACCTGCAGGCCCAGAGGACTTTCAGCCCAAAATGACTGAGTAGGGGCGTTTTACTGGAGAGATGGACCTTACAGCCTTGGCTGTCAGTGCTCCTGCTCGCTGCCCTGCTGCCAAACCTGCTCACACAGTCACCAGCACCAGCCTATGCTCAGTGTGTCATTTTAGCAACTGAGGCACTAACAATGGCAGGGTCAGAAATGGTCACTGTAATTAAGGTCTGTATTTTCCAACACGTTTCACTGTCAGGCATGCTCCTGAACTTTTGAACTTCCCTGTCATTGGGCTGGGACTCCTGGGGATATCTTTGCACCACATTTTTATCCTCCTGTTATTTCCACTTGTCCCCATCACCTTGGTGCTAATGGATATCCAAAACCCACAGCTCGCAGCTGTGGGCAGTGAGATGGAAGCTCCGAGACTGATGTCACACACACATTCCTGGAGCTGACTGTGACTGGATGGCTGTGCCTATGACTTCATATTACTGGGGCTGCCCTCAGCTGTAAGTACCTACATGATACACGTTCAATCTAACACACTGTACTTCATCCTTCAGTTTAAATGCCCCCATCACACAGATGGTGGAGTCATCCCTGTGTACACCTGACATTTCTAAACACATTTTTTTCACTAATAGCATCAAGGACTTTGCTGTTTTGACTGAATACCTGACTCTGGCACAGGTTGTCCAGAGAGGTTGTGGAGTCTGCATCCTTGGTGATATCCAAAAGTCATCTGGACATGGTCCTGGGCACCAGCTCTAGGTGGCCCTGCTTTAGCAGTGAGGGTTGGACCAAATGACCTCCAAAGATCCCTTCCAGCCTCAACCAGTCTGTGATTCTGTGATTTTCTGATGGATTCACTAAAACTTGTCAGCCCAACTCAGTGTACAGATGTGCTAGTTGAGACTCACATCAGTAAGCCTGAATGGCCCAGTACAACATGTAATTAAGCTGCAGAAGTAATCACCACAGGGTGCCTTTGATGCTGAAAGTTGTCATGGGTTCAAAAAGCAATTAGATGGATTAATAAAAGCAAAAATACCATCTCTGTTTTTAAAAAATCCATAAGCTGCAGGTGCTGAGAGAATACACTGAGGAAGTTTGAAGAATAATTTAGTTCTATTCTTGCATCTACCCTAAGGTATCCACTACTAGTCTTGGTGGGAGTTGTGTGGCCAGCTGGAGTGTTCCTGCAGAACAGCATGGTTGGAAGCCAGACTGAAGGGTATTTGCATATATGATTCATATTAAAATTAAACTTCTCAGGAAAGGCTAGAAATAAGAGATTACCTTCCAAGTCAAGACTCAAGCTCCAGCAGAGCAAGTTGAAACTTGCAGGTTCTGTTGAGATTACCCAGCACTCCACTTGTTGCCTAGGGGTCTTTTTGGACACTTCTGTTCTTTGACTTGGTCTCACCCTCAGAGCACTGCTCAAGCGGGATGCTCTCAGTTCATCTCATTCATGTTCTGGATTTTCTTCCACCCACCCCCACTTTTTAAAATCAGGTGCACCAAGTTGCATGCAAAAAAAAACAGGAATTGAAGCCCTTACTGGAAAATTATCTCTGCTGATTCAAGGTTTAAAGCAACCATTAAGCAGTGCTTTCCCTTCATCCCAGATCCAAAACAAGATAGGAAGCACCAGAATTTGCATGATCATCTAGGACAGTAAGAAATACAACCAGACATGTCCAGAGGACATTACCTGAATGAACAGTCAGACTGAGGCTCCACCCAGGTCTGCACAGCATCATGGGGTTCACCTATTTTGTTTCAGGTGGAATAACCTGCAGGTGACATTCAGTCTAGAACTGAGGTGGAATCCATGAGCCCATGTGCCAGAAATGGCTTCAGCTGTCCCTGACCCATGGCAGGAGAGGTGGTGGCTTTCCCCCCTGTGGGAGCAGGTCATCATGGGGGGTGTAACAGGTCATTGGTTTCTGCAGTTTCCCCTGTTCCTGATATCACTCCCTTGCCACCCAGCAGTGCAAGTTTCTGTGCTTACCTCTCTGTTCTTAGTCTACTGCATACTCTTCTGTTGCCCTCTATTCCCACTTATTTCACAGCTATGGATATGCCTGGAGACAGACCAGGCTCAAGAGCTCTCCATGGGATCACCTGACTTAAAAGCAGTGCCCAGCTGTGATGGTGGAGGTTGGGCGGGTGCCACTGGATTTCCTGTTTGGCAGGGGCCATCAGTATGGTTCGCAGAGTGAGGATGTACTTGTGGAGTCTGGGGATCTGAGTCAGCAGTGGGAGGAAGGGGAGCAATGATGGGAGGTCATGAGGGTGGGGTGCTGCAAGCGACTGGAGTGTGCTGTATGGGGGTTGAGGTCTGTCACTGTCCTCCAAGCACTCCTGTCTACGGAGACTTCCCCTACCTCCACTCCTGTAAAGCACACACTGCCACCCAAACTAATCCTCATATGGCTCACAGATCCCTCATCTGCTGGAATAAGCTGCCTCTAAGATTGCAATGAGATTAATCTGTGGCTACCACAAGGCTCCCAGCTAAGTTTGTATTTGGCTTGTGAAGACTGTCTTATCTGTCTAACTGGTACCTTCTCCCTGAGTGCTGGTTTCCTGCACCATTAGCCACTAGCAGAGTACATGGTTAGTTTAATCTTCAAAGATTCATGAGTGAGGACTCAAGCCAAGAAAAATGCTTTCCCAAATGGTCTTTGAGACATTTTGTCATGAACCCCTTGCTGGAAGGATTACATTTACTTTCTGGAAATGTTCCCACCTCTCATGTAGGTGAAGCTATCATAAATTGCTGCTGTGATGTGTCAGAGCAAAGACTTCACAGACTTTGTACATCTTCCCCAAGTCTGTGCCCAGAGCTTATTGGAATAGCATGACCTAAAGCTGATGTATCGTAATCATAGAATCACAGAATCACAGAATCATAGAATCACAGACTGGTTGAGGTTGGCAGGGACCTCTGGAGGTCATCTTGTCCAACCCGTCTGCTCAAGCAGGGCCACCTAGGGTTGGTTGCCCAGGAACATGTCCAGATGACTTTTGAGTATCTCCAAGGATGGAGACTCCACAACCTCTCTGGGCAACCTCAGATAATCCTCACAATGAAAAACTGTTTCCTGATGTTCAGACAGAGCCTCCTTTTTTCAGTTTTTTTCCATTGCCTCTTGTTTTGGCACTGGGCACCACTGAGAACAGCCTGGCTATGTCCTCTTTGCAACCTCCTTTTGGGCATTTATATACACTGATAAGATCCCCTCAGAGCCTTCTCTTCTCCAGGCTGGACAGTCCCAGCTCTCTCAGCCTTCCTTCACGTGAGAGATGCTCCAGTCCCTTCATCATCTTCATGGCCCTTTGCTGGACTCTCTCCAGTATGTCCACGTCTCTTTTGGGTTTGTCAGTAAGTAGATGGGCTGAGATGATGTGAAGAAGGGACAGTACTCACCAGGGGATATGATAGTGACCTCTGTTGTTACTCCCTCCTGTGACAGACCCCAGCCACAGGTTTCATACCACACAGCCATCACTGGTTTCAAAGGACCTGGTAATCACCTCTCAGAGCCCCAGTGTTCACCCACAGTGGGTTTCTGCCCTCTCACTGCATGCAGTGCATCCTACAAGCAATGCATCTTAATGCATGCAATGCATCCTGTGAGCAATGCATCCCACTGTGTGCAAGGCATCCTGCAAGCCTGCAGGGCTCTTCAGATGAAGCAGGAGCATTCTCAGCAGCTCCATCGTTAGTGGAGGCTGACTGCAGCCTTGCAAAACCAAGCAGCTCTTCTCTGCCTCTCATGCACACCAGTAATCCAATCCTGATTCCCTGCCAGAAATACACAGTATGAAGAGGGGAGGTGGCTCCTGCAGCTCTCTGCTCCTCACACACCTTGGTGTGCAGAGAAGCAGCAGCCATGCAGCAGCCTCTCCTCCAGCCCGTCCTCCCCGCTTGCTCCAGGCCTCTGACTGGATTGAAATAGGCCTTGAATACAGCCAGTCTGACACTGAGTGTCAGCAAAACCATGTTTGTACCTGGCACCTTCATGTGATTTCAACAGACAGAGACCTGGCTTCGGCATGACAAGTCCTGCTCTTCCCTTTCATCAGGACATGTGTGGGTCAGGGCTGTTTCTCACTGCTCAGGTTTTTCAAAGGCTCTACATCAAAGCCAGCCCTTGGTTTCCTCTGTTTCTTTAATATATCCCACAATGGCCTTGTTAAATCACGGAAACCTTTTCAGCTTTTTTCCTTTCTTTTTTTTTTTTTTCCCAAATAATCTTTTCATTTGGGGTGAAATAGATAAGGGAAAGGGGTTGTTCGGGGAAGGAAATTTCTTCCATGACATTTCTTTAGTGTCTTGCTTATCAAAGCAATGGAAAAGAAGCACCAAAGAAAATGCAAGCAGACGGATGAAATGTTTTCATTTTCTTTTTTTTTTCTTTTTTTTTTTGAATGTAGCTTTGGAGATGCACCTTTGATTTTCTCACTCTCCTGGTATTTGCCCCCATCTTCAATCTTCAAATCTGCAGCTGGGGAACTGGCCAGAATTGCCCCAGTTGCCCATGGAATATCCCTGTCATTTTTCTTGCCTCAAATTCCCAGCTCAGAGAAATTGCTAAAACCAAAAATTTCCCATATTTGTGCCAAGTTCCCTTGAGCCTACAGGAACCTGACGTGGCTCTAAGAAAGCCAAACTATCCTAGTGCTCACACTTCTGGTGTGAAAGCTATGAGTAAGTTGGGCAAAATTGGGCACGTCGGGTTGTGTTAAGTCATCGGGTGCCTATCAATAAATCCCGTCAGCTCCCACCCACTCACGGCAACCCAGCCCAGGACATCTCTCCAGGGTATCACCTGCTTCCAGGCAGCTGTCTTCTGAAATAGCCATCCTTTTTCATTTGGTTCACCTTCTCTGAAGTTTTCTCCCACCTGACACAAAGCTGGAAGTTTTCGCCAGAGTGCTATAACCACTGCACCTTGTACCACCTGAAGTTTCCAGCCTAAACTTAGATGGCCCGTGAATTCATCCCTATCTTTCCTTGAGCCACCACTATCCAAATGCTTAAAACATCTCCTTCCCAGGTAGTCTGGGTCATCCAAAATATCTACAGATAGTGGTCCTATCTCCTTCAGACCACAATTTTGTTTCTGGGTGAAGCATGTCTTCTAGTCTGCTCTCCTAGCAGTCATTCTCCTGTGATAGCCCTCCTAAGGGATGTATCTTAGGTAAGACATGCAGTAGGTGTGCTGATGCACTGGGTAGGTGTCCTCACCACATGCCAATGTAGACCAAAAAGACAGATGGACATGCACCAACGCTGACTCTTTCCCCCGTGTCCCAAATGGCAGCACATCCCCAGCCCAGACAGGGCTGGAGGGATGGAGGAGATGGATTGTTCCCCTCTGCTCAGCAGTCCTGGGACTCCATCTGGAGAACTGTGGACAGTTTGAGGGAATTCCAGTACAAGGGGGATGCCAAAAAAGCCTGCAGAGTCCAGTGGAGGGTCACTAAAATACCCAAGGGTATTGAGTACATGGTGTATGAGAGAACTGTGTCTGTTTGGTTTGGTTGAAGAAGGATCTATAGCAAAGGCATGGTCAAAAATCTCTGGCACTGGAGATTTTCAAAACTTGACTGGACAAGGCCATGAACAATCTGATTTGACTTTGAAGTTAGCCCTGGGGAGGGATCAGGAAGATAGGCTAGAGGCCCCAGAGGGATTTTCCACCTTTCTGTGACTCCATGAAAGTAAAAGCCAAGGTGTAGGGCAGACTGCACTCATTAGCCCATGCAGATGCCATCTTCACAGCTCTTCTTCATAGCTGTTTCAGCTACATTCGTCACCCAGAGCATGCCTGACTGGAGCTGTAACGTCATACTGCTTGAGAGGTTTCTAGTTCGTTACATGTATATTTCCCTGGATTGGTAGGAAATGCTTCCTGTTACACATTGCAAGGATGACACCAGTCTTTCGTGGTCATTTCTCATACAAGTTCAGCCAAATGAAAGCACCAGGTAATCACTCTCTGGGAGCACGATTCACAAATTTCCTACAGGATGTGCTGTTTGTATTCCTCTCCTGAACAGCACCAAGCTGTTCCTGCCAAGGATGACAAAGCTGTGCCAGCAGGAATTGCCATATCATGCAGGGACCATCTCCAGTTCTGCCTACACACCTCACCTCTGCCAGGGGCTCTGCCTGACCCTGTTTTCCTACCTGATAAAGGAGGCCAGGCTGGGAAAAGCATCTGTTTCTTCTTCTGATTCCTATAGGCAAGCCTTTATAGAAATGTAGTCCTAGAGAAGGAGCAGAGTGAAGAGCAAAAATTGGAGGGTGAGATGACAAGAATTTACGGTCTTTCTATGCCACCTCAGCGTTAGAGAACTATTTATCGGATCAGTTTTTGGATCTGCAGGAAAGAAGACAGCTGCTGGGCATTTAGGGCTGTGTAGTTATCAGGATGGGTTGGCTGAAGGAGGTCCTCAGCAGAGTCTGTGTGAAGTAGCTGAGTTTAAGACCTGGAGTACTGCATCCAGCTCTGGGACCCCCAACATAAGAAGGACATGGAGCTGTTGGAGTGAGTCCAGAGGAGGGCCATGAAGATGATCAGAGGGCTGGAGCACCTCTGCTATGGAGACAGGCTGAGAGAGTTGGGGCTGTTCAGCCTGGAGAAGACAAGGCTCTGGGGAGACCTTCTAGCACCTTCCAGTACCTGAAGGGGCTACAGGAAAGCTGGAGAGGGACTTTTTACAAGGACATGGAGTGATAGGACGAGGGGGAAAGGTTTTAAACTGAAAGGGGGTAGATTTAGATTAGATATTAGGAAGAAATTCTTTGCTGTGAGGGTGGTGAGACACTGGCCCAGGTTGCCCAGAGAAGCTGTGGCTGTCCCCTCCCTGGCAGTGTTCAAGGCCAAGTTGGATGGGGCTTGGAGCAACCTGGTCTGGTGGAAGGTGTCCCTGCCTGTGGCACAGGGGGGTGGAACAAGATGGTCTTTAAGGTCCCTTCCAACCCAAACCATTCTGTGATTCTATGATTAAAATCAGGCATATTTCTAAAGCAGTGAGACATTCCTGGATGTAGAGTGATGAGAGAAGAACAGTGTCCAGAATCTTGCAGAGGGCAGGGAGGGTGTTATTGCCTTTTCTGATTGTCGTACCATCACAAACTGCCTCCAGTGTACTGGTATTCTCATCTGCAGGTACACAGTCTCTGGGTCTCCAAGTCCAGCCTCGGAGACTGGCCCAAATCCAGAATGGTTCTGTTTGCTCAAATATGCCCTTCAGCTCAAATATGCCCTTCAGCAATTGCTCAAAACTTGTCTTGGACTGGGATCAAGCTCTGTGACAGTGCATCCTAACCTTACATCTTATCACAGGTTAAACCAGTCCAGGCAGGAAAGATATCTTAGCATTAACAGTCTGCTTCCCTTCCCCATTCAACCACTACCATAAAAGCTGACAACTTCTTTTGATAATCTTTTGGTATCAGAGAAGATCAAATGTTCTCAGATGTACACAGAATATTTCAAAAGTAATAAGCCACTAGAGAGCCTCAGCAGGAATTCCCCAGCCCACACAGACCTCTTCACCAGGTGAGAAGCAAAGCACTGCTTCCCCAGTCCTGCCTTTAGCTGTTGTGGTCCCACGTCTGTTGCCATTTCAAGGTACTCTTAGCCTGTGGGTGCAGCTTACAGTGTCCATGCAATTGTCAGCAAAGTGTTTCCCTAGGCTTAGGCTGAGCCCTTCAAGTGCTGAGTGCTGAGGTCCAGCTCCAGGCTGCCATGCACAGCGTGGAGCAAGGACAGGCACTTTCCCAGCCAGCACCTCAGCGAAAGCAAGTCGCATGGGGTGGGGTTCACAGTAGCCACAGGATGAGTGTAGGCGTGGCACAGCCAGCCAGTAGTAAGCACAAACATGTCTGAAATTCTTTCTTGCCTGGGTTTATGACATCTCTCTGAAGCTAGAGCTCACAGATGCCAGGCTCTTCTGGGGTTGGCTCTGTGACTCATTAAAGTTTAGCTGAAGGTGGGGACAGCATCAGTGTCTTGTAGAAAAGCCTAATGGGAAGAACATGCTTCTGTGAAAAGCCACCAAAAAGGCTGTTTGGGAACCCCAAATCCAGAGCTACCTTTCCTCAGGACAGTGCCCCAGCTACTAGGAGGGTGCTTTGATGGGGGGAGGGGAGGATGTAGCCAACCACTCTGCTGTGAGGGTCACCACAGTGTTCCCAGGAATGTAAATGACATAGGTTCAAAAGGAGAAGAGGCAAGATGTGGCCAGACTGTGTAACCTTGCCTTTAGGGATTTCAGCTAGGAACTGGGGGAAACTGAGGTTTGATAGGCAAACTGCGTATCAGTTGTCAGGTGTCAAGTAAATACTGAGCAGAGTTAGAGACACAGGGACCAGAAGTCAGAACTAATCATGGGTCTGGACAGCACAGCTCCCTTATAACCATGAGACTGAGGAATTTGCAGTCTCACTGTGCAGGATGAGCTATCAATGATACAGGAACACACTCCTGGGATGGGTGAAATATGGGTAAAAGCCAGCATGGCTTGAAACCTTTCAGAAGCAGAAAGAAAACGAAATAGCAGTGTGCTGGCAGCAGGATGGGAGGGTGGAGGGGGCTACCTACGAGTGAATGCATGTATAATTCCCTTCTCCAAAGCTGGAAAACAGGCTCGAGCATGGTCTCTCCCCTGCTCGTTAAGCAGACACAACTGCAGAGCAGAGGACGCTCTCCTGCCCTGAGACGTCTTCCTGGTGAGAGCACTATCAAAAGCATGAGATTTTTGTAGGGCTCAAATAGCATTTCCTGTCCAAAAGGTCTCCTTGATTATGTCCCAGCTAACTGAAAACCTTTGCTGTAGCCCAAACATCACAGGAGGAGACAGAGGACAGCACAGGGCAGCCCCATCTCCTAGATGCTGAGCTGAAATTGTTCCTCTCCCAGCACCAGTCCTCTTGTTAGCCAAAGCTACCGCTGTGGCTGAGCATGGGCCAGAGCACGTGTGCTCTGTGGCGGCTGTATCAAGCACTTGGAAATTACCAAACATCCTCAGCACTCCACCTGTCATCCCCCATCAGATCCAGTTCCTCCTGCTGCCACATGCAGTGTGGACAACACATGCAGTGTGGGCAACACAGTGATAGTTTATGCTATTGTTATGGTCATGGTGCCTCAGTTTCTCACTTTCTTGCATGCTGAGAAACAAATGGGGTAATATCCTGCTCCAGAAGATAAAAAGAAATGTTGCTTAGCACACAGGACTCAAAGTCTCCAAACAAGGCATAATCAAACATGGTGTTTGGCATTGGTACTGTGCTCCAAACCAGGGAACGTAAATTCTCCCCTGCCTTTCTGTCACCTGCTATAGATTCTGTACAGTTTACATCCTTTCTATGGATGCCTTCCATCTAACCAAGTATCAAATGAAGAGTAAACAGGAAATCAGGTGAGATCTTTACAGGCATGTTGGAGAAAAGAAGACATTTCTCACATCACAAACTCTTCCTCCTTTCAGAATACCACTGCTTTCCAGTGTGACTGTAAATATCTGCCCCTCACTCACTCTGTGACTGGCTTTTGACACATCATCAGGCACACCAAAATTAACCATAGGTAGGAGTGCTGGAGAGACATCTGACATGTCAGGATAAAGCAGAAGAACCCATGGTCCTATCATTAATAGCTGTTGTGAAAGGCTGGGGAATGACTGGAAAGTAATTTATTCACTGTTTTTACTTACCATATCTCCTGAAAATTCGCCTGACTAAGCATCTTGCCTGATATTAAACCCCATTCTTTACCTTTATGATGCCTTGTGATGCTTCACTCTGGTGGCTGTAAGGAGCCAGGGATAGAACTGGGTAGCAGTGTACAAAAATGCCATTCCCATAACCTGGCAGGAATTAGGGAACTGGGACAGTGTGGGCAGTGGATCAATAAGTGGTGAAACAGACACATACAAGCAGAGTGAAAGAACGCATAAGGCAAAGTCTCTAGGAAGAAATCCCTAGGAAGGAAGGCAAATCAGGAGACTGAGCTAGAAAACATAATGCCCGGACCAAAAAAATGAGGGGAAAAAAGGAATAATTGGACATGAAAGAAGGAAGGCTCAAAGTAAGGAAAGCTAGCCACATGCAGGGGATCAGAAACACAGATAAATCACTTTAGCTAGGGTCAATATTTCACATATTCTCCTAATCACATCTGCCTAGCTCTTTCAGCAGGAGTCTGGGCCAGAGCACTGAGAATTCAACATTTCTGATAATGGAGGACGCCAGGCTCTTGCCCAGGTTTGGCTTTACAGCTCGTTAGCCATGCAGGGAGAGAGGGAAGTGGAAGATGGACAGGAGTCAGGGAGGTGAGAGCCCCTCTCTTGGAGATGGTATGATGTGCACATCCATATGGGGAGGAATTACCTTGGCCCAGTGAGTGCAAGGTGTTTTCACACTTAATGCATTTCCCCAAGGTCATAGAATCATAGAATGTCCTGAATTGGAAGGGACCTACAAGGATCATTGAGTCCAACTCCTGTCCCAGCATAGGACAGCCCCAGAATTCACACCATGTGTCTGAGGGCATTGTCCATATGCTTCTTGAATGCTGTCAGGCTTGGCGCCATGACTGCTTCCCTGGGGAGCCGGTTCCAGTGCTCCACCACCCTCTGGGTGAAGAACCTTTTCCTAAACCTCCCCTGACATACCTTCATGCCCTTCCCTCGAGTTCTGTCACTGGTCGCCAGGGTGAAGAGGTCAGCGCCTACTCCTCCACTTCCCCTTGTGAGGAAGTTGCAGACCGCAATGAGGTCTCCCCTCAGTCTTCTCTCCTCCAAGCTGAACAGACCCAGTGACTTCAGCCGCTCCTTGTACGGCTTCCCCTCTAAACCCTTCACCATCTTTTTGCCTCTCTTCTGGACACTCTCTAGTATCTTCATATCCTTTTCATACTGTGGCACCTAAAACTGCACACAGTACTCAACATGAGGCCGCATCAGTGCAGAGTAGAGCAGGACAATCACCTCCCTCGACCGGCTAGCAATATTATGTTTGATGCACTCCAGGACATGGTTGGCCCTCTTGGCTGCCAGGGCACACTGTTGGCTCATGTTCAACTTGCCATTGACCAGAACCCCCAGATTCCTTTCTGTGGGGCTGGTCTCCAGCCTCTCGTTCCCCAGTCTGTATGTACATCTAGGGTTGCCATGTCCCAGGTGCAAAATCTGGCAGTTTCCCTTGCTAAACTTCATGTGGTTGGTGTTTGCCCACCTTTCTAATTTATCTAGGTCTCTCTGCAGGGCCTCTCCGCCCTCAGGAGTGTCAACAGCTCCTCCCAATTTTGTGTCATTAGCAAACTTGGATAGTAGTCCTTCAAGTCCTGCGTCCAAATCATTAATGAAGATATTAAAGAGCACTGGCCCCAAGATGGATCCCTGAGGCACCCCACTAGTGACCAGTCACTAGCCCGATGTAACCCCATTTACTATAACTCTTTGAGCCCTACCCATCAGCCAACTGTTCACCCATTGCATTATGTGTTTATCCAGCTGTATGCTGGACATTTTGCCCAGGAGGATACTGTGAGAGACAGTATCGAAAGCTTTACTGAAATCCAAAAAGATTATATCGACTGGCTGCCCTTGGTCAACTAGGTGGGTAACCTTGTCATAGAAAGAAATCAAATTTGTCAAACAGGACTTTTCCCTCATGAACCCATGGTGGCTGGGACCAATGACTGCATTGTCTTTGAGATGTGTTTCAATAACTCCCAGAATAATTTTCTCCATAATTTTGCCAGGCACCGAGGTGAGACTAATAGGCATGTAGTTACTGGCGTCATCCCTGTTGCCCTTCTTTAAGATTGGGAGAACGTTTGCCAACTTCCAGCCAACTGGGACCTCTCCAGATTCCCAAGAGCATTGAAAAATCATTGAAAGAGGTCTCACTATGACCTCAGCCAATTCTTTAAGTACCCTTGGATGAATCCCATCCGGCCCCATTGACTTGTAGGGATCCAGCTGGAGCAGCAAATCCCACACAAGTTTGGGGCTGATTAGGCGTGTATCATTCTCACAGTCATGGATCTCAGGCACAGGGCACTAGCGGTCCCAGTGCCCATCATCGGTGTTGAAAACCGAGGCGAAGAAAGCATTAAACATCTCCACTTTATCTATGGCCCTGTATGTGAGGTGACTATGCTCATTGAGTAACAGGCCAATGTTATTTCTAGCCTGCCTTTTACGACCAGTATATTTTAAAAAGCCCTTTTTTAAACGGTGTCCAGCAAAGGCGTCAAGGTGAATATCAAGCAGACCTCAGGAGCCCCAGGAACTGGGCTAGGGAGGGGGTTGCCATGGTAACAGAGTGGCTTATGGTATATGATATTGAATGATATGTCACATTCATAAACTGACTGAGCTGAGGCAGTGTCTCAGAGGAGCTATTAAAGCAAACCCAAGACGGAGCAGAGAGCGAGCCGGGGCTGGGGCTGACCAAGCGGTGTCAGGGTGTGTGCACAGACACGCGTGTTGTACTGGGGCACTCCACAGAGTGTGTGTGGATTTCCTGCATGTGGGCACGGTTGTGCTGGCGGGGGTGCTTGCAGCCAGGAGGGCCACACAGGGCTGGGCTGTTGCCGTTCCTGTATTTGGTTCTGGTGTGCTAGAAAGCACGTGGCCTGATGCTTTGTACTTTGGCAGAGGAGTGCGATTCTCACACATCAACACCAGTGATGTCCTGAGCTGCAGCCAGAGCTCTGCCACCAAATCACACTTGTATAGGAATGACAAGGTCCTCTGTGCTTCTGGCTCTCATGATCCATCTGAAGTACAGAGTGAGCTCAGGATTGGCCTTTGTTTCAAAAGGGAAATACCTCCAGCCCCATAGGACCTCACCTGCTTGCAGGATTCAAGCAATGCTGCCCAGCCTCAATTATCTCCCTCTCATGCACTCAGTGGAAGCAAGTTTGAGCAAAACACATTTTTAAAAAAAATCTGTTTATTAATAACAAATTAAAGAGATTGCAATTTCCCCCTAACTCTCTGTGTATCCAAGGCAAAAATAATGGAATTATTTTGCCTCAGCACTGTTTTCAGACCAGATTTGTTAAGTCAACTAGCAGACGGTTTCACTCTTGTTCATTCACTATCTTAGTAGAGCACCAGTTTACAGGGGTGATGGAGGAAATTTCCCATCTGTGTGTAGAGACTCGACCCACAAAGCTTTAGCACTGCAGACTATTCATGATTTTGTGGAGAGGGATCTCTCAAACTGAAGTTGTTCTCCTTAGAGCATGGTGACAATATGAGAAGAACCCTGTATCCCACTGATTGAAACTTTATACTTACACAGCATTGTATGCCAGCATTGTATATAAGTGGAAAGAGCAAGAGAAATGTTCTCTCTCACCCTGTTAGCTGACAGCCTGGTAGCTGCCATCTGGTGGCAGACAGCCTGTGGTGGGATATAGGTCCAGAGACTCAGGCAGATGGACATGAACCCAATCTTCCCCCAGTCTGCACCACTGCTGCCTGAGCAGCGCTTTGGATGGCTTCTCTTTCCTGGTTTTGTGGACAGTGTCTAAGTCTGATGGGAAAGAACCAACTGAGGGAGCAGGGAGTGGTGCTTCTCCCTGCAATGGTGCTTATTTCTGGGCTGAGGTGACAAAAGAGCTTCTGCAGAGAAGAGAAAAATTGCCTGAAAGTTGGCATTCTCCATTGTTATCCCACGTGGTATGGGGAGAGGTAGGGAAATTCAAAAGGCAACAGATGGATGCAAACCCCAACATTATATTTTAAATTCACATCATGACCTGCTCAAGATTAACCTTTCAGATAAGCCTTACTAAAGATAGCTGAACAGGGGCATTTCTTTCTGTTAGCAGAAGGTGATACTTTAATGTAGTTACGATGTTTGCATTTCTCCTTCTTTCCTGGAGGGATCAGGTGTTGAGTTCCCTGACACCCACACCCTGGTATTGTTCACAGCACTTGCTGGACACAGCCAGTGATCTAGGGTCACTCTGTACTTTAGCAGCAGCCCAGCACTGAACAAGTGAGCAGCCACATGCCAGAGACATAGATAGAGATCGTGTGGCATGTTTTCAAATCCCAGCGTCCCTAGGCCTAAACTGGGAAGTTGGTGCTGCTGGGCACAGGTCTAGACTATGCAGAATGTGTGTTGCTGTCACTCTATAGCATAAGACTGAGCCAAGATCATCCCAGAGACATGCCATCTAGTCCCTGCTCTTTGGCCGCCTTTTTTTTTTCCTTATCCAATAAATGTCAAATGTAAAGTGCCTAAGCAGTCAGAGCAGAACCTCAAGGCACAGTTTTTCCATCAGGTGCCACACAAGACACTTTGTACCGGCTTGTTCCACACGTGTGGATTTTATGCTCCTTTTCCAGTTTCAAAATAGACACAGTGAAGGGGGCGTGGGAGAGGTACATCAGTTCTCCTTTCCCTAAATAATTGCAGTTATACCTACAGATTTCAGCTGGAATGTAGGATGTCGCCCTTTGTTTCTTGGGCAGGTGCTCTGATTGCAGGATATGACACAGCCGTGTTTTATAAGACAGAGGTCTAAGTGTCTAAACATAGAAATAAGTTTCATGCTCCAAATCCCAATTTCACAAGTTGCCTAAGTGCTGCTCTTGGATAGACACATGAACTCATGTGGAAGAAACTCCGCACAACCTGTGTCATTGTCATCTCCAATGCAGGGCCGCAGACGTTCCTGTGCTCAGCGTCATCGTTGTCACAAATCCTAGTCTCTGATTCTGTTTTTTCAATATTCACTCTAGTGTATGCAGATTCCTCACATTCAGCACTACAAATTCCATTCCTGGTATTCGGCTGTTACTCCTCATGTTTGGTAGTGCTGCACACCGCAGAGTTAAAGTCCATCATTCATTTAGCCAGAAGAACATTGTCATGATGAGGATGGAATATGGACTAAGAAGGGAGTTGAACACTAATAATAGGAGAGAAGACTCTTCTGTGTTGATGGGTGGTTCTAGTACTAGAAAATCTAAGACTGGACTTGAGAAAATTTGTGGACTGGGATCAACCCAATGAACCCAAGAGCACTTTATGTTTCTCTGTGCCCACAAAACAGCATTGAGGAAACATATAAAGGAACATTTTTCCACTCTGATCCCAAATCACTGTTTTGAAAGACAGTCTTTGAAAGTCTTTTAATAGGTGTCTGTACTCAGTATTTGTGGCAAGGTTTTGGTAGCAAGGGGGGATGTGAGGATGGCCACTGTGGTGGACATAGCAATGGACCTACCGTAGGCTGAGCCAATAAGCAAAGTGTGTGGTGCCTCTGTGAAAACATATTTAAGAAAGGGCAGAAAATGTTGGATGGAGAGAGCAGGAGAACAAAAAGTGTGAGAAATAACAGAGAGAACATTAGGATCAGAGGGGTAGGTGCTCCATGGCAGAGCAGGTGTTCCCTGCAGCCTGTGGAGGACCTGTGCTGGAGCAGACAGACATTCTTGTCAGGAACTACAGCCTGTGGAGGACCCATACTGGAGCAGAGGAAAAGAGCAAGAAGAAAAGAGCCGCTATGTACTGTCTGCAACCCTGTCCTGTGTTGCCTGTTTTGCTAATGAAAGGGTTGGGTGTAACCTTCAGTGATAACAACAGGAGAAGAATAGGGGCTTGGAGTGAAGTCAGCCCTGGGAAAGGAGGGAGTAAAGGTGTTTTCCCTATGTGGTTTAGTATTTGTCTTTTTACTTACCAATACCTGAATCTGTAATTAAATATATATATTATTTAGCACTAAATTAAATTCCCTAAGTCGAATCTGTTTTGCCCGCGATGATATTTGGTAAGTGATCTCCTGTCTTTACCTCAACTCACAAGTTTTCTCATTCCTGATCTTCCAAATCTGTCCCTCATCTTGCTGAGGGGAGGAGTGAGTGAGCAGCTGGGTAGGAGTTTGGCTGCTAGCTGGGACCAACCCACCTGTGTCCACTGTTTGTTACCAGATGTGTAAGTGCCTACATGGAAAAATGTTTTTACCAGATTTCCTTTGCCAAATGTTATATACTCCTTTCTGATAGTGGCTGCTCATCATTACATTATTACTGCTCCAACCTGTGTATCACCCACAGCAGGTCTTAGCTATATTGCCAGACTTGGCTTCAGATCTCTAGTCACAGAGCTGAGCCATGCATACATCCAGCAGAAACTCTTACACATTCTCCATTGGAGAAATAGACTTTGAAATGTCAAATAGGTTTAAATCTAATGTTATTTAGATTTTAGTAATATCACATGCTGTAATTTTTTCTGCCACCTAGGCTATTCATTCCAAATCCATTCTCTAAGAACTCTCACATACACACAATTCTCTTTACCACCAAAAAAGTGATCTCATAGACAATGCAGTGTTCATTAACCTGTTTTTCCCAAATACCTACACACATACACACTTACTTCTTGCATCATTATTTCCCAGTGAAGCAATACGCATCTTATATTGGATCTTTGTCATTACTAGGATTTTTATTTCTAAGGTACTTGAAAAACTTCTTAACTCTGTTGATTGCAGCTGTGGATTTTTCTCTGCTGATCTTAACTTCCTTTATTAATTTTGTTCTCTTAAATGTCTGCTTTTCAGAGATCGTTAGGTATCCCCCCCCCCTCCTACTGTTATTTACAGCTTTTCCTTTTTCAATAGTTCAGCCCTAGTCAACTGGAAGGTGGGGAATCAAGCAGCAGGAGCTGCTGTTGCTGAAAAGAAAGGATGGGCCCTGAGGAAACAGGAATGTGGACAGACAGATGGGGCAAGATGAAGAGGGGTGGTTTGACCAGGTTACCTTGAGGGTCTGGGAAGAGAAGAAATGGATGGGTGCCTAAGAGATGAGATTGCTCTTGGCAGCATCACAGCCTACATAATGAAGAACTGCGACAAGCAGTTTAGAAATGTGAGCGATTGATGGTCTCCCGTTGGTCTGCAGCTGTGCTCCATAGCTACTCTGGCCACGTGTGCATCTCAGCAGTTTATGGTGTAAGTGACATGTTGCCACTTCACTGATCAAGGCAACACTGTCCACCCGCAGGGAAGGGAAGCAAGACAAGACACAGGGAAGAAGCAGAGGGAACAGAGAAAGCTGCTCAGTTGTGGATATGCACAAAGAGCAATAAAACCAGTGCTGGACACAAAGAGAGAAGACAGGAAGAAAGAAAACACTCATAAAAATGAGAAATATCCAAAGGTTAAAGAACATAAAGTGAAGGACAAGTGTCATGGTGTGGTACGGTAGGATCTAGGAGAAATCACAGGTCTAGCAATAGTGTCTTTCCCACTCCACAAAACTAATTCAAATTGAGAACAATCAATGCTTCCAGCTGATGGAAGAATGAGGTGAGGGAATGCTGTACAACTCTCTTGTCCCCACTGTGTTTCTGGAGCACATCTCCTACTTTCTCTGCATAACAGAGGGCTCTTCTTGGTACTCCATTGCAGAACATGAAAAGCCACAGTCCAAAGCCAGAGAAGCCATTTGCATAACTTTATGCAAAATGTAGGAGACATCCATGTAGTCCCTACAGCTCCAATCCACCGTGTCCCCCTAATGAAGGTTATTTTTTATGTTCTAAGACCACTGGCTGTCTTCTCCCCTAATATCCTGCATTCTCCTCCTTAAAGAATCATAGAATCATTTTGACTAGAAAAGACCTTTAAGATCATCAAGTCCAACCATTAACCCAGCACTGCCAAGTCCATCACTAAACCATGTCCCTAAGCACCACATCTACACGGCTTTTAAGTAAGTCCAGCAATGATCACTTAACCGCTTCCCTGGGCAGCCTGTTCCAATGGTTGATAACCCTTCTGGTGAAGAAATTTTTCCAAATATCCAATCTAAACCTCCCCTGGCACAACTTGAGGCCGTTTCCTCTTGTCTTATCGCTTGTTACTTGGGAGAAGAGACTGACCCCACCTCGCTACACCCTCCTTTCAGGCAGTTGTAGACAGCGATAAGGTCTCCCCTCAGACTCCTTTTCCCCAGACTAAACACCCCCAGTTCCCTCAGCCATTCCTCATCACACTTGTGCTCCAGACCCTTCACCAGCTCCGTTGCCCTTCTCTGGACTTGCTCCAGCACCTCAATGTCTTTCTTGTAGTGAGGGGCCCAAAACTGAACACAGGATTCGAGATGCTACCTCACGAGTGCCGAGTACAGCGGGACAATCCCTGCCCTAGTACTGCTGGCCACACTGTTGATGATACAAGACAGGATCCTGTAGGCCTTCTTGGCCACCTGGCTCATATTCAGCCAGCCATTGACCAACACCCCCAGGTCCTTTTCTGCCAGGCAGCTTTCCAGCCACTCTTTCCCAAGCCTGTAGTGTTGCATGGGGTTGTTGTGATCCACATACAGGACCCGACACTCCTTGTCCTGATCCTCTCTCCTGCATAGTTCCCCTTCCTTGGTGGACCTGGCTGAGCTCTTTGGTGATATTGTACCCATAATCTGATAAAAAGGCGATATGCCCCTTACCCTTTTCCACGACTGACAGCTATCACCTATCCCTCTCCAATTTTCCTTACAAGAGATTATGAGAGGAAGACCAATGTCTGTGGCTGACAGAGGGAGTGGTGAGCCTCTAATCTAGCAAAGCAGCCTGTCATAGACAGACACCTCTGGCCAGGAAATCCTGCTTGGAAAGTGGTATATAGGAAACCAAGCTAGGAACTGGAACTTGCAACCTAAAGCTGTGGGTTAGAAATTGTTTGAGCTGAACATACGGCCCGCTGTGCTAATCCTGCAGAGTACCACACACAGCGAGTTATGCAAATAATACCTTAAGCTACTTTTTTCATGTTTTCAAACTGTTTATACATAACTATAAGCATAAAAGTATTTGAATGCAAAGGGAAAAGTATCATTCGGTTCGCATAAGGTCTGGGTGTTTCACATATCACTCCGGTCTCCTTTCTTAAGTAGAGGAGGCATCATAAAATACAGAAGCTGGCAAATACGCAAGATAACAAGACTTGCAGATGGGAAAACAGCACACAGAAAGCCACATCCTGTCCACTGACTAGCTGGGTGTGAAGTGGGTTTAGTCTACCAACCTTTTTTTGGTACTTTAGTCCCACAAGTCTTGTGCATTTTGAAAAGTATGACTAGGAAGAGACGTCTGCTAACAAAAGCTGCAGTTGGGGATAAGGAGGGGAAGAAGAACATATAAAAGACAGTTACCCAGTTTACAGGAAGAAAAATACAAAAAGTAATTGTACTTTTCAAGCAGAAGCCTGTTTTTTTTTTAAGTTGGGGGAGGGCTTTGTGTTGCTTGTTTTTTGGGATTTTTTTCAGAAAAGATGATTATGGCCTTGAAAGAAATTGAAATAATTAAAAACAAAGCTATGGAGCTGTTAGAGGAGTTAGATGACCAGGGCCAAAAGATATTTTTGCAAAGGTTTTAAAGGAGTTCCTGAGGCTGTTTTTCCAACATCTTCAGTGGACTTTGCATCAGTCCTTATATCTGTACTAACAGCAATTACCAAGAAGATTGGGAAGTTGCCCATTGGTGTCAGGAACACTAGTCCCAGAGAAACAGTCTAATTAAGAATCAAATAATACAGCATTTAGATAAAAGCAGTGTAGCTTGATAGGGTCAAACCATCCCAGCTTCTGAAGGGAAAAGTATGCCTTGTTAACCTGAAAAAGTTAATAAAATCGGAGAGCAAGGTGACCTAAGTGCATGTAATTTACTTGGATTTTTGAAACACTTTTATTAAGGTTCCTTATAAAAGACTGTTAAGGAAAATACATAGGTATAGGATAAAGGAAAATGATTCATTGGATTAATAACTGATTTCATTAAAAGATATAAAACAAAAAAATGTAATGGAAGGTTTTTCCCTAGAGTAGCAGAGGTAAGAAAAGGGTTTTCTCAGGTAGCCACTGTTGGTTTTTATAGTCTCTAATTAAATATTAAAAGCTCTGTTTATTATATTGTCAATGCAAAACATGCATTTAAAATATAGGAAATAACAGATGTTCAGTTGTCTCTTGTGAAAGGACTCTGAACTGGCCATAACTTTCAGATGGATTTTCTTCATCCTCTTCCATAAACGCTCAAAGAAACTGCTCTTAAAAACAAGAAAAAAAAAAAAAAAAACAACACAGATTTTATCTGAAAAATTATAAGAACAAGGAGGACTTTTTTTTTACAGTCTTCCCTCCAGATACGACAACTTGCTGATATTCTGGGCTGGAATATCTCTGTTCAGGAAAAGTCATGGCAGTCACTATTTCTGATGTCCCCTTCTGTCTTCAGGAGCAAATGTCTGCTCACGCTGAGCATGGTCTCTTGTGGTTCAGAACAGTACCAATGCTGCCATATCATGTCCTTCCTCCTCAAAGCTCCTGGAGGACTTCACCAACATACCAGCCTCCAATGTGTGCATAACCCCTCTGGAGGAAAGACGATTTGGAGGAGAAATGTTCCTTGGAGTTTGACATCTCAGATAGCTTGAAGGGAGGCTTACGAAGAAGTTAGCCACTGTCAGAGCATCCAAGATTGAAGTGTGAGCTAAGGTCAGACAAGGATGAGAGGCTGATGTGTTATATTGATTCTGAGAGCTTTGCACATGTATCACGATGCATAGGTGGTGACCAGAGCCTGCAAAAATCTTCATGGCTGAGATTCGTGTGTATCACCAGTTGTTTTTTGGATGGTCATTTTGGTCTTGCTGCCCACTCTCAGCAAACTACCAACACCAGGTCTGTGATAGAAAGCCCACGTGGTCTTTGGACCCAGAACTGATTTATGTGCATGTATATGAGGCATTGCTCTATATACTCCCCAGTGCATTGAGAAACTGTCCTAAAAGCTTGGAGCACCAACTGCCTGAGGCAGGAAAGTGCCATTGGTGGTGCCAATGGTGCATTTACATCCCCTGCCTTCTTCATGAAGGTTGTCAGCACTGCAATAACCATTACCCAGGTGTCACAGTTATTTCCTGAGACAGGAATAATGCAAAAGGGTCAATCTATTGCAGGTGATTTCATATAATAATAGAAAAATTTAAGGTTGGAAAGGACCTCTGGAGATCTTTCAATCACCCCCATACTCCAAGCAGGTCCATCTTTAAAGACCCGTCATATTGCTCAGGGATTTGTTCAGTCAAGTTTTAAGCACCCTCAGTGATGGAGATCCCATGGCCTCATTGAGCTACTGTGCTGGTGACAGAGTTTGCTTCCTTGTTGGTCCTGGTAGGCTGAAATTACATAGGTTTTGTGAAAACAGAAGCTTATGTGACTGCATGAAGTACCACCATTCTTGCCTCTTTGCAACGGTGTTTTTACTTCAAGTCTCATGTCTGAAATTCATCTGGGAGTTCAGCCTGGCAGACAGCATAACTAATACCAGATACATCACAATATTAGACAATAAAGAGGACAGACTATCAACTTACTGAGAAACCCTCAGGAGAAGTAATACAATTGCAGAACAAAAGACATTCCAAACTAAGTTTAAATTGAGAGGAAACCTAAAGAGCAGAGCAATCTGGAAATGAATAATCAGGGAACGTAGCCTCCTACAGGTTTTCATCTTCTCTTTGTATTGGGCAGTTGGCGATCTGACCTTATTGTTGATCCAGACACGGCTTTGACATTGAGTGTCTTGCTTTACCGCTGCATTAGCCCCTGTTCTTCTCATGTATGGTAAATGTTCTGCTCTCGTGGGATGGACCTAGGAGACATACTCGCTGTGTCTCATGATGTTTGGACAGCAGCTAACTATGTGGCATTATGGGGCTACATCCTGTGAAAAGATGAAATGTCTCAGTACTTTCTGCACAGGGCAATGGATGCCTGCCATCATGTTTCTAATCAAGAAACATGAAGGAGGGATTTTGCTAGATTGCCAGTGACAGTGAAGGAAGCCACAGTTGACATATCAGACTGATTAAAAGGTTATTTTTCTCAGGGCATGGCTAATGATGCAGAGCTAGAGTAGTTTGACTATTGTAATTATACTCACTATCATTGGTATTTGTTTGTAGGATGGTAACGCCTAGGGGTCCTGCTGGAGCCTGGAGCCACGTTTTGCTGGTTGTTGCACAAACACATATCAGAAGCCATTTAAGAGATAGTAATATAAACAGACGAGACAGACAGAGAGTGGGAGGAGAAACAGAGGCACAGAGATAAGAAGAGCTTCCTGTAGATTGTTTAGGGTATTGGCCATGAGCTGAACCCATCCAGGTCTCCAGTGCTCTGCCCACCCAGCTGGGTGAATGGAGAACATCCTAGCTTTGAAAAAATCGTGTTTCTTCTAATTCTTTGGCCACATTTCTGACTTTTTAGGGCTTAGATCTTTTTTCCTAGCTGTGACTGGAAAAGATCAACATTTTTTATATCCATTCTACATCAAAATATCATTTTCATTATCATGTTTGGGTTTTTTTCGACACTACTCATAATTTCTACCCTACACTGGAAGCAAAAATGTAGCATACCATGAAACTGCAAAGATCACAGAAGACTTCAGAGCTTTTGTACAAAGCTGGAGAAGATCCTCCCCTGTTCCAAGCAAGAAGAGTCAGAAAAGACAAAAACTCTCTAACTTTATATTATGTTATAAAGCCAGACAATTGTGGTTTAGGATATGCAAGCTGCCTTTTAGAGAGGATGGATAATGGGCAGGAGGCTAATGGGCAGAGGTAAATGGGCAGGATGAGGCCTCATCACTTCAGACAATGACCAGCTGTATGGACTGAGAAGATATTGGACTACCAGCACAAGAGACAATGCCAATAAGCTAATCCAATACCCAATGTCTGTTAAACGTGACAGAGATGTGACACTTGGTAACAATGTGAGAAAGACTGAAATGTCAAGCGAACTTTGAGATGCCCATGTACAGGACCCAAAACAATAACAGCACATGGAAGGGTGAAACAGAGGCATGAAAGTCACACAGGTACTGAGAAATCTCAGGGATGCTGGAAACTAGTGCGGATGGATGGAATGAGGTGGTGCTTTATGTTAGCAAGAAGCAGAGGGTAGAGTAATTAAATGTTATGGCAGGGGCAAAAGAGTGTTTTGGTGCAAAACACAGCCAGGAGGGATGGCTGGAGAGAGAAAAAAAGTCTCACTAGCCTCCTCTGTGCCCCAGCTCCAGCCTAATCATGATTAGGCTCTGTACAGTTATCATCAAATGCACAAGCATTAATGGGAATTCTGGGAGACTTTAACATCTCAAAAATGTATTGAAAGATAATTACCGCTTATGTTGGCTCAGATATTTTAGGTGATGAATTTCTCCTCAAAAGTAAGTATAAGACCATTTTAGACATAGCTGCTGTATGGGTCTAAATACAGTAAAATTTGAATAAAGTGCAACCGTGAGCTGACTTTTCTCACTTTAAATTTCAAAATGGACAGAAATAGGTCTAGAATGAAGGTTTGGAAGCTTAGAAAGGCAAATTTTGAAATCTAAGGAAATGAATTATTGAGTCTGACTAAGAAGCTCTGGGATCTGTGTGCAGAGAAGGCATAGGTACTTAAAATGCAAAATTCAAAAGGGAGAAAGAGCAGTGAGAAGAGATACGTTTGAGAGGTTATAAACTGCAAAAAGAAAGTAAGAATGACCAAAAACTTACCTCACACAGGAAATTAAAATTAATAACAGTAAATGGTACGTAAGCCACAGAAACCAAGGGGAACAAAGAAAATTAGGACAGTTGACCAGTTGAGGTAAAAATAGATCAAAAGTTACTTATCGCTAAAACTGAAAATCTTATTTATTTCTTGCAGTTAACAGCAGCAACAATGTGATTTCAAGGGCATTAACAGGATTCCCAGTGTAAATGAGGATAGGGCACTAGGCATGACATCATCTGAAGTGAAGCCACTATCTAGCCTGATTCAAGTGAAAAATGAAAAGTTGATTTCTACCTAGACCATTAGCAGCATTGGCTCACAGAATGACAAATCAAGTAGGGATGATGTATAACAATTATGCAAATCAGGGATAGGCCCCAGAATGGGAGGGTAGCAAATATAACACTTCTGTCCAGGAGAGGGTGAAGAATGAGCCAGACAAGTGTAGACCTGTTAGTTTGACATCAAAGTTTTGGAACAAGAACAGATAAAGGCAAGGGAGTAGGGAAAAAATGTATAAATTTCAAGATAATTTACCAAAGCTAAATTGTTTCAGGATAATTTAGCAGCATTTCTTGGTAGGACCAGTGCTCCCTTACACAAGAGACATACATGAACTAAATCTATCTCACTTCCCATGAGCTTCTGATAAATTAGTCCAAATGGGCTCTGGAGGTGAAAGTGAATAAAGGGAGTCCACAACTGTTCACACTGAAGAGGTAATTGCCAGAAAAGGAGAGATTACCAATGGTGACGCTCAGAGACAGTTCTGAAACCACTGCTGAAACAGAAGCATAGACTCATGAAGGAATATAGGCTGGAAGGGACCTCTGGAGATCCAACCTCCTGCTTAGAGCAGAGCCGACTTCAAAGTTAGATCTGTTCAGTATGAGCATGGTGACCAATGATTAAAAATTAGGTATGAGCTTCATGATTTGCAGGTGACAAAAAACTGGGAAGCCTGACCAAAGAATTGGATAACGCTGTTGACTGAAATGGTTCAGACGAGGAGACATTTGATGACACAAAGCAAAGTCATGTCCTTAGAGATTCTCAACAAAGGCTGCCTTTTTTTCATCCTTGCTACAAAACAGGAGTTCAGGAGTTAAGAAATAAAAATGCACGAACTGTTAGCATAAGGAGGATGGAAAAAGTTTTAAGTGTTTATAGGATATATATGGCTACTCATTTTTTCCACTATGAATACACTGGACAGGCCAGCCCTGATGCTCATTTGAGACATGTTCCACAGTTCTGCCACTTGTGTTCATTACTTTAGGAGGAAATGATCATGTGACAGAAGGAATGTATTTCCTGTGTAAATACCAAGGAGAAACAGGAACTGGGTAAGTTGGGAGACAGGTCTGCAACAATGTCTGAAGGTGTATCACAAGCAAGTTTGGACTGGAAATTAGTAGAAACTTTCCATTTAAAGAGTAAAGTGGGTATCAAGTCAGCATTCACCTAAAAATCAGTGGCCAATTCATCATATCCCACACAGGCAAGCAGAGGACAAACCATAACAGTGGCGAACATGTTGAAGTCTAGAATCATAGAGAAGTGCTTAACTCTCACAGCACCTGCAGGTCGTCTGGTTGACAAGACCGGAATAGTAACATCCCATCAGGCAAGTACATGGATATTCTTGCACCATAGTCTTCATCACTGTCACTAAAACATCTTTTTAAGTTCTTCTTTTAGTGAACCTGGCAGCAAATCCAAAATCAGCGTGACTTGTGGAGTATAGGTGGTTTGGTTGCCCCATCCATCTGCATCCATCTGCCCCATCTGCATTGTGTGGAACAATTAGCGGCTTTTTTATGTAGAAGAGTCCTCTGGCTAAGCAGTGATCTACAATACACATGATGCAAAGTTTCAGCCAGGGAAGTGAGCTATTGGTGAAGCTGTTGATAGACATGCTATAAAAAATATTGGTATTGATACCGGAACATTTCCTGAAGCTTTAAAAATCCACCATTCCAATAAAAATACTACTGGACTTGTTACGCTCAACCCGTAGGCCTGGAGAAAACGCATTCCCATCTTCAATTACATTTGGTGTCATGAAGCAGGAGCAAATGTTTGAGTGAAGATGCTCACAATAATAGAGAGTCATTTTATCTACTAGAAAGAGGTAAAATGTGGTTAAGTTATTATCAAGACTTTAATGTAAAATATGCTTTACATAGAAGTAAACTGGTAAAAATGGGAAAAATCTTTTTTAAAATACCAAGATTATCAAATGCTTTCCATTAACTGCATCAACATATGTTTCCTTGTTCTACATAATCTATCAGACTCTAAGGAAGATTTCTTTTAAAGCTAATAAAGCCATTTGTGAAATATTCACTCTTAGCTCATTTGCATTCATTTACAGAAAATTGTGTCTACTGTAAAGACAGCAAAGCAGTAATTATTTAAATTCGTTTGATAGATGTTTAGTAATGCTTTGATTAAAATATCAACTTTAGATACCAATAAGTTTGTGAACAGCAGAGCAGATCATGATTTTTTTTCAAGAAAAAGTTTCATTTTGCACAAATGATTTTGAATGAAAAGCCCTTTTCAAATAAAAATTTCAGACACTCACTCAAACAATGGAGCTGGTGCAGAACTGAGGTTAATATGGTGACCCAAATGCATAATGATAAGATAGAAAAGCAACACATCTCTGTCAGATGAAATATGAATGAATCCACCTCCACAAGGGAATAGTTTTAATATGTGGGTGATGCCCAAGTAGCTCCAACTTGCCTGGAAAATTGTCCTGTAGGACTGACAAAACTTTGGTCAGGAATGAAGCTGAAGGTCGTTGGCAAAAGGTAATGTCAACCTAACAAATTCATACAAACAACGAAGCTCAAAGCCAGCCCTGGGGTTCCTCATTTCAACCTACAAGGTAGCAATCAATCCGGAATCACGGGAAAGGGATTTGTGGAGTTCCCTAGTCTGTTGCTCCACCTCTACAAATGAGGAATCACACATTTATCACTCCTCATAAAAATTTGTCTAATCTCTACTTCAAAATATTCCACAATCTCCCTCATGACTCTGACCTAAATCTTGTCATGCAAATTAAACCCAGTAGTTTCTACCCTATTTGTAATGGATATGGAAGCAAGGCTATTCCCTCATTCTTTTCATATGTACCCTAAATCAGCTCTTCCTCCGGACAAACATCTCAAATCCATTTTTTCCCTCAGAGATCTCTATCAAATTGGTTTACCTCTTTCTCAAAATGTAGTTCCTTAAACTGGCAATAGTACTTCTACTGTGACCCTGCCCATTCTGAGTACAACAAAATGATTACTGCACATGCTTAAAGAATGGCAAATATATATATAAATATGTGTATATATATTTTTTTTTTCTATTTTCTCTCTCAACAGTGATGTGTTATGCCTGACTCATGTTCACCTTGTGACCCATTATTGCCTCCCAGGTCCTCTTCTACAGTATTATCGCCAGGCTAGACTTTTCCTACCCAATACGGGCTGGAATGTTTGTTCTTACCTGGAAGGAACAGCATGTTGCATTGGTGTGTTTCAAACCGCACTGAATTTCTTCAATGCATTTCTCCATGTTGTCAGGATTATGATGAATTTTAAGCTTTTGTCCTTATCACTGACCACCCTCAAATCAAGTGGACGGAGGAAGAAGATACGGTGAAATTTGTTTGATGACAATAGCAGCAGCAAGAAATCCTTGTTTGCAAGATGTGAGGCTTTGGTGGGAGTTTTGAACTGCAATCATTAAAATACGCATCCAGAAGTAGATTTGCTCTTCAGGTCAAAATGGTAAGATTTGTAGTTCGGAAGTGTTGTGAATGACCAACTATGGCTAACCCCCTTCTTCTACCTGGCAATTACTTTCATGTAGAGAAGACATGAGACACTGCCTATTTCAACATTAGCAGTCAACTTGGAAGAAATATATCAGACGTGGAACTGGCCAGAAAAATAGGATTTCTATCTTTTCTCAATAAAAATGTGCTTCTGAAGAAAATAAATTTCTGAGAGAACAGCAACAGTAAAGGTGACGCCAGTGTCTGCTTCATTAATGAGCAAGAACTGTGCCACCATCATGAACCCCAGCAGGAGTGCACCACATCTTCACTGTAGATTTAGTGTAAGTATCAAGTCTCAGATCCTTAAAAAAAACAAAATAAAAACCCATAATGAAAATATTTTGAGCTCAGTAAAAGAGTATTTGCTAACAAGATTTCATTTAATTAGCAAACCTGTGAGCAGGGCTGATCTGCTATGAGAAAATCCTGTTCAGCTTTCGCTGTGCTGATAACTTGCTGTTGAGTAGGAACACACAGGAATTGAAGGAGACACATAGCCAAGCTGCAATAATCTCTGGGAACTGTCTGAAAAACATTCTCTGTTGAATTTCATTTCCTCATCTTTTCTCAGCCAATCACCCAGTGAGGGCTGAGTAATGTTCCACTGTTTGATCCTCAACAACCAGGACATTCAGTATTTCTTTCATTGCACAACTAAACCCAAATTTGTTGCGTGCAGTTTGCATCCAATAATAATATAACTGGAGGAACGGAGGGGAACAGATGGGTGCCAAAATGAAAATAATTCAGCAAATGCAGCAACAGCAGAGACATGTCTTCTCAGAAAAGCCATTCACATTGTCACAAGCTCACCTCTAACCGCTAGAAATTTATCTGCCAAAGAGGCCCCTCCCAGCAGCTCTTATCTACACAGTCCCAAATACAGCAGTGTGAAACGTCAGTGTTATATCGTTATTGCAAATGTCATCATAGAAATGAATAAGAGGATAATCACTAATCGGTGTCTTAGGGAACAATTGCCTCTGAGTTTTTTTTCTAGTGAACAATGCATACCCCAAAAAGATCTGTCTAGATACTCGTATGACTAAATGCATAGTCTTCTTTTGGTTTAGTTGTTGTTTGAAAGAGGCAAACAGGCTTTAGTGGGCTCATTATCACAGCTAAGGAAAGGAAAGAAGGTACAGCTGCAGATGTTGGAACAGACAACGTATCTCATCTTGATCTTCAGCCCCTTTCACCCCTCCACCCTCTGTCCCTGGAAAAATCACCACCCCATCGTGCCATGGTGTGAATCAGCACCTTTCTCTGGAGCTCTCCAATTAAGATGCAGCAGTGCTTGGAAAGCAGCAGTCAGCCCACACTGGACTAATTAATTTTTCCTGCCTGAGTAATTACAGTCCAGAGGTGACCATGAAAGCCAAGCAAATCAATTTGTGTTTTACTGAGATCCTCATCAGTCACGGAGCACTAACCAAGAAGACAAAAAAAATGACCAGAGACAGAGCTGGCCCCTGAGCAACAAGCAACAAAGGTTACTCTAAAACTGCTAAATTTCTATGTCGGAGATAGCAAACACAGTTCACAAAATCTTTTTTTTACTTTGTCCCCGTCAGCCACAGTCACCCTCTTTAAAATGTAAACTTCATCTCCTTCACTGGCACTCACATCCCATGTGACTGATTCATATTCTAGCCAAAAACACTTCAAAGCTCATTTTATAGAGGAGCACGATTGTTTTGCAAATGTCTCAGCAAGTGTTGAGAGTGACTTTCCCACTTTCCAAACAGAGGCAATCTGCTGCTCTGCTGAACCAGTGCATTGCTGTGAGCAGCTCAACCTATTTTCCAGGAAAAACTTTTCCAAATGTGCCAGGGATCCAAGCAGACAGCTGTCTCCACATACCACTTGTTGATACACACATGAAATGTCTCTCAGCCTTAAAAGAGAGCATCCCAGAGAAATATTGTCTCGTGGAATCCAAAGTTTTCTTCCTTCCCCATCTAATTTTTCCATGTAGTTCATGCAATCCTAGATGAAGCAGCAAGTGTTTTTGGCTGGTGGTATGATGGAGACGATCAAGTTTTTCCTACATGGCAAAGAACTGGGACACGTTCTTTCACTCCCAGAAGAGGATGTGAGCATTTGTGGACAGGAGCTGTCTCACTTGAAAGGGTGCAGGTGGGATGGATCTCACTGTAGAAGTGCCATGGCATTGCGCCCAGATAGAAGTGATTCTTCTGCCCAAGTCAAACCAGGTGGAGCAGTCCAACAGGGTGCATGTGTTCCAGAGCCACTAATAAGCATGCATCCAGTCTGAGTTCTGGTGACTAACTGTGGTAAGGAGAATCCTGCTAGCATCATGTGTTTGAGCTTTCCTAAAGTCTGTCTCAGCCTGCCTCATCTCTTAATGGAGTTAAGGAGGGAATAACACTAAATTAGGTAGGGAGAGTCACTGTAGAAGTCAGATGTTTCAGCTCTTCTCCAAGAGATGCAGCACCAGAAAACGTAGTACCACTTTTTTATCCTGAAACACCTGGATACCAGCAGCTACAGACTCTCCACTAGACATTCTTGCAAAAATATTAATATTTGGAGGAGCCATGAAGACCTCTGAGGAGCACAGGGTCTCTGACCAGTCACACATGCGCCCATGCTTCAGCCTACAACCTGTGCCAGAACCAAGTGAACCCTAGAGCACAGAAAGGATTGTGAGGGTAGTCTAAGGAACATCACAAAGAGCACAAATATAGAGAAGATTTCAGGGAGCCACTCTTCACACTGGAGAAGATGTGAGTCTACCTGGCTGCAGAGATGTTCTTCATCTTTCCAGGCAGGACTGTGAGCTGACAGGAACTGAGATGTAGCCCACACAACATTCATGTTGCTGTGATGTTAGTGTCCCTGAATGAATGTTACTGTCACTGAATTAGTTTGTTTGCACATATTATGAACTGGAAGTTCTTGTAGAAATTTAGAAATGTGTTAACTCTAAGCAATTGCACTGTCTATTCATATGCG
This sequence comes from Nyctibius grandis, assembly GCF_013368605.1. Classification (NCBI taxonomy): domain Eukaryota; kingdom Metazoa; phylum Chordata; class Aves; order Nyctibiiformes; family Nyctibiidae; genus Nyctibius; species Nyctibius grandis. The sequence goes on from NC_090674.1 coordinate 237,507, forward strand.
GACAAGAATACTTACAGGAGGGAGAATGAGTTAGACCACATCAAGGAAGCTGTTGACTTCTCAGTCAGAACAGCTGTGACAGAAAGATGTGGATGACATTGCAGACAGCTGAACAGAAATCACTATTTCTAGTGCAGTGGCTAACGCGTATTTACCCTGGGTCTGGAGTGTACTGCTAGTACATTAAAGAAGATCTGATTGGAAAAATGGGACACAGGCTGCAGAGACAGACAGATTAGAGAAACCACCAGATCTGGGTATCTGAGTAGGATTGCATCTGGGTAGTTAGAAAGAGGAGTACAAAAGAGAAGATGTGATGAAAAGGTAAATTTGGCACAAATGTGGCATTATTGAGTCTTCAAAGACAAAGGTGGTCAACAGAATGGGAGTAAAATTTTTGGAAGCGAGTGGTAGGACAAGGAGATGCTTTGTCACACCAGGTCTTACTAACCCTATCTATGAGTAGTGAAGGGAAGCTTTATATGATCAGATAAAAGTCTTCGGCTGTCATAACGGGTAGTGTGACTCTCTACCTGCAGTGCGATGAGATGAGCTGTCACAGAGATGCACTTCTGCTGATGTCCAAACTGAGTCACCTAATCAGCAATTTTTGTCTATTGTTATATTGTGTAACACCACTCAGAATTTGGGCTCCATCCTCTTTGTAACTGCCTTCAAGTAGCTGCAGCTACTATTAGATCCTCCTTAAAGTCCCTCTTCACCTGGATAACTCAGCTCAACTCTCTTCATGCCTGCTTGTAGGCCTGGAACTTGGGTCTGAGCATTTTTGTCACTGTCTGCTGGCCTCTCTCCTCTTTCTCCGTATCCTTCTTGAAGCAGGAGAGAGGGTCTCCAAAACTGGCCACAATAAGTCACATTTGTCCTCACCAGCACTGACCAGAAAGGCAACTACTTTCCCTTAATCTGCTTGCCACAATCCTCCTATGTTGCCCAGTACATGGTTTACCTTATCTGCAATGAGAGCAAGCTCTTGGCAGACATTCAACCTCGCATCCACAATTTCCTCCAGCAGGATCTGTGTCTTTTCACAAGACTGAAAGCATCCAATGCTGTCAGACAAGGGATCTGGGCTAATTCAGACTGACTCTGGGATGTTACAGTGCATGGATAGACCTGAACAAATGGAGAAGTCTAGTCAAGTACACCTTACTAAACCCTTCTCTTTAAAATATATGTGTATGCACATGAACACATGCATGTCTGTATACATACACATGAGAACACGTGCACGTGTCTGTGATGATGTGGGAGTAAGTCTCACTCCCAGCTGCTTGCTACAAGGGCAAATGGTTGTCTTTGTAAGTTAGTTCAAGGCTTTGAAACTCTTCAGAAGGATGCATTAGCCACATGTTTTATTTGAAGAGGAAGCTGAGTGGCTTTGGAGACACTGTGCACATAGCACAGTACAATTGCTGCCAAGAGCTTTCCAGGATGCTCCTGTCACAATCCTGCTGCCAACCATTTCAGTGAGGACTCATAAAAAGTCAGTGGCAGGGTCCTCAAAGCCAGGATTAGCCAGGAGGAGAACAGGATGGAGTGAGAAGAGCACTTCTGCCCCACCATTGACCTCCACATCCCCTTGTCCAACAGGTGCTCCGCAGCTGAGCAATGTTCCCCTGACAGATACCATTGGTCAACAACACTGTGCTATACCCTGAACATGGACTGATTCATGGAGAAAATGCCATTCTCTGTTGGGGAGTCTGCTGAGGTTTGCTTGACTTTTCTGACCCTGAGGTCCCATAACTGTGCTAAGGAAAGGCTGTGTGACGATCAAGGTGTCCGTCAGTGGTTCTCTGCCCAGTAGCTGAGCAACCTGATGCTCCATTTAAGTCCATGGCCCATCATCCAGAGTAGCCATTTACTATAAAAAGCTGTTCTTATTAACTACAGTGAAGTTGGTGTTTGGGGTTTTTTTGGGTTTTTCTGGGTTTTTTTTCCCCATGCACAGAAGCTGATTAAGTTTTTCTTGGCCACCCAAAATGATGGCCCTTTTCCAAGGTGGACTTTTCTTGCCAACACATTTATTTTTAGACTTAATTGCCTTTGATTCCTCCACATGAGCGTGCTTTGAAGAAACATTGCATTTGGAAAGGCCCAAGCCCTGAGTTCAGTGTAGGACATTGTGGAGAGCGAAGAAATTGTTGGGATTTTTTTGCTTTGCTCTTTCTCCATGTTTCCTTCCCATCATTCCCCGTGCTGTCAAGTGAAAGACCTTGTTTTTTTGACTATACCAACCTCAGCGAAGCGGTGACTGAAGGGACCCTGCGGCGCTATTACTCATTGAATGGCGCGCCAAGAGCTTTTTGTCCTTCAACCTAAGCAGCTCGCAGCGTGGCAAACCCACTCCATTAGGTTGTAGAGGTTAATAAAAAACGCAACAAATAATTTATCAACATGGTGGTTTTAAAGCCAATGTTGGCAACAATTACCAAATTTGCATCCCAGAGTAATTATCCTTTGCTATAAGATAAAAGCCTTCCCAAAATTCTCCCGTCCCTCACGCAATGGTGCCAAGAAGATGATTTCTCTTGACGCGCTGAACTTTTGAACCCGATGAAAAAATATTTTTTTTAGTTATACAAGAGAGTCATCGAAAGTTCATTGCCCTTTCTCACATTTGCACCACCAAAGGGACATAAGGAAAAACATCAAGTGTAATATCCGTCAATGTTAGTGAGGCATTCAGAACACATCACTGATGCATAAATAACCCAAATGAAACTCCAGTGGCAGGAGGAGGTTCTGGAAGAACGGAGATACACAACAATATTTAATTATAAATTGCATCAAAATGATTGTCTTTAATCATCAAAGGACTTCTCATAATCATCCCTTTGGTTCAGATGTGAGCCTGAAATCCTGGGTGCCCCCATCCAAAAGCTCTGGATTTTTCTTGGTTCACTGGCTACTTTTTCCTGCCAAAGCTCATAAAAATCCAGACACCAATTTATTTAACACGAGGGGTGTGAAATCCCCACTTAGAGAAGGTGAAGTTAATTGGAAAAGAAAAAAAATCATAAATCCAGGCCACTGAGCAGTTTGAATTGGTGAGCTCTCCTGTGACTTTGATTTGTTGTGTTTTTATTTTCCTGAAATGTTTTTCCCAACACAAGTTGGAAAAATCTCTCCACTGGAATCACCAAGCATTGGCTTTTCCTACCCTTTAAACAGAGCAACGGGTGTGTGCACTTTGTGTAAGGCAAATGCTGATGAAAAAGGCCTTCTGATAGGACTAGCAGAAGAAAGCAGACATCCAGCTTGCACAGGTAGTCCATCTAATTGGAACCCAGGTCTGTCGAGCAGTTGCGGCTACCAATGCTTGTGCAAATAAAATTCTCTGGAACACTTTCATTTCTATAAGCAGAAATTCGGTCAGGGATGACCCACACATGCACTATGAGGAAGGTCATGCTACACAGTCACAAAGTTGTCTGCTGGTGGGAGACCCTCTGAAGACTCTCAGATGAAAATGCTGCAGCGATATGGCCCACAAGGACATAGACACCCAAGCCTGGCAGAGATCCCAGTTACCAGAGGCAATGCCCGTGAGGCTGTAAAAAGCATAGGAGGATGTAGACCATGGACTGGTCTTGCACTAAGGAAGGGATGATCTTGACAATCTTAAGTCAAAAATAGACTTTGGGAGATGTTAATTTGAAGAAAACTAAAGGTTTTATAGTCTGTAATCCCTAGAGAGGCTCTTATATTCCTTTCTAACATATGTCCATTAATTAATGAGAGCAAGGCACTGTCACATGAAACTTGAAGAAAGCTAAAATTACTGCATCCCCTCCCTTTGTACTACTACTTCTATTTTTTGGTGAGGGACCCCTTCAGTACTTCTATTTACTCATGTTAACCTCTGTGGAAATACAGGTGGAGAGGAAAGAGACTGTCATTGTTGGTGAAAGCACCCACTGGTGCTAACATATGCCTTGTTGTCAGACCCAGCTCTAAGTGGGTCTTACCCACAAGGTATGAATATTCCACTCCAGTGAGTCAACAAGCATTTCTATGGCTTTCAGTGGGACAGTATCTGTAAAGGACGCAGGGAACAGCTACCGGCTCTGTTGCCTGCAGGAGTATCAATATGTTGTTTTGAGGATGTGATCAGAAATAATGTTGGGTCATTAAGAGACTCTCTTTAGCCTGAGCATTGTGTCAGCAATGCCAGACCAGGCAGCTATTACAGTAATCTGCCGTGGGAGAAGGGCAAATAGCATGTTGATGAAATCAGCCTGTGATACCCAGCTGACATTCAGAGAATCATAATAATGATAGATAATGAAAAAGAGGGAATTATAAGAGGATACAATTGCAGGAGAAAGAAAACTGAGCCTCAATGGGGAAAACTGTAAATTATTTCAGAATTATTTAACAGATATTCAACAAGCAAGGTAACCAAATGGAGATGCTGTACTTCAAGAGTCTGAGATAGGGATATATGGCAGATGACACCAGAGAGGGTAGGGACAGAGATCATTGAATAAACTTAATATTGGTGTATGGTATAAAGAGCAAGGATGACAAAGATACTTAAAGTATTATGGCTGATTGAAAGTGGCAGAACAATTGAGCAGGAGTTTTCCAAGAGAGGAAAACCAGTTCCTTTCTGAGCGATGTAGAATGAGACATCTTTTTTTTGATGTTTTGAAAAGTTGCGAAGTAAAAGTCAGGGAGGAAATAAAGTCAGAGCAGTACCTCCTCCAGCCACCAAGTCAGCAGGAAAGGACAGGAGAAAATGTATACAAATAATTATTTTCTATCTTCAGGTATTTTAGACATCTTTTGTTTATTGAAAATCAAGTGCAAATGCAAACTTTCTTCCCATGTACCAGTGAAACGAATGAATGAAGTTTACATCTTTCCAGTGAAAGAAATTAATTATTGATTAATCTTCCTTCTCTTGCCCCCTCCCCTCCGAAAAGTACTGAAAAAAGAGATTTCAACCTGTACAAAAGGGTTTTCCAGTCTTAGTTCATCCTCCCATTTTCACTCCACTAGGCTGTGCTGTCCTTATATATTTATTGTCACGGTAGAGCTCACCAAGACTTGCTGTTTGTTACCAGGGTTCTGAGCATGTTTTCTCTGCAATAATCCATTGCAATTTCATGAAACATTCCTGGATTAATGATGTTATTTATCCTCCATAAAATCACATTGTTTTTTTTCTAATCACAATTTTATCCTTTGTCTTCCTCCAATAATTGCTCACAATTGCTAGCTGTTGGGTGTACATTTGCTGAGTGCTAATTGCCAGTGGAACTGAACAATTATATACACACATACATACACACACATGCAAGCATACGCATACACACATAAGTGTATATTTGTTGCTAATAACAAATTTGCAAAGAAGGAAGAGTTCAGGAAGGGTGGAAATGAGTAAAAAAATCATGTTGTGCTTGGGAAATCTTTTCAAACAGAAAGAATGGGATTTTTTTGAAGTCTAAACATTTCTCCTTAGATCCTTGCATAGAGAATCATCTCCCTGAACAGTCAGACTGTTTACTTGTGAAATTTTCAAAAATGAAACAAATCTTCCTTTGGTTCAGAATAACATCTGTAAACATTTACATTTATAGAGTAAAAAGAAGAAATGATACTTGGAGAGTTTGTGGAACGAAAGAGGAAGCAAAAAAATGTCATTTTAGTCTCATGAAATTCCTCAGGGATTTTGTGTGTGTGTGTTTTGTTTTATTTAATAAAAACAACAAAAATAATTTCATTCTGATTTGAGCATACTGCCCTCTTTCCTTGGTTTGGTAAATTAACAATTGATTATTCAGCTTCCGCTGTAAGATTACTGGCACTATATTTATTTACCTCTCCGCAAATCTTCCCATTCAGAGCATTCACAGCTCCATAACTTCTCATGAATAATGTACTACCCAGCATAAATGTGACACTTTCATATATGTGGCCTGATCTGATTAATTGAGACCCGCAACATCCTATGATCTATGTTGTCTCATCCTGGCAGTTTATATATATTAGATTGACCTGAAATACACTTTTAATTGATTTTTATCAACAAATCCAAAGAACTGTAGTTCGATTTTTTACTGTGCTTGTAGTCAGCCTGGATCTTCACTTAAGCTGCTCTGCATTTCATACTTTGACGAATTTCTCCATCAAGATCACAACAAAGCACCTTATTTATATATTAAAATGTTAAACAAAATATGAGAGTAAAATGCAAAACCACACTGCTTAAAATCTTATTAAAATAGATATACATCAACAATGACAAAAATAAGTTTGATACAGCAGAAAAAAAATAATAATCCAGTACTCAGAACTGTGAAACAGCTTGGATATCAATATAAAAAAAAAAAAGAGTCCAATTTCAGTGCTAATTATCAGTGAACGTTTGGAAGGAAGAGGGTTAATATAAGACTATAATTCTTTATTTGAGTAATCTCTTTAGGTAATCTAAAGAAAGATATGTATCTTATTCTGAAGGCCTGTGGCAAAGGAAGTTGAAGCCTCAGCGGCTCTGGTTGGACAGCAGGAAAACTCCCTTCTCAAGAGGGTGGTGCAACCCTGGCACAGGCCACCAGGGAGGTAAGGGATGTCCACCATTTCGGGTTTCCATGACTCATCTAGACAAAGCCATGGTTGCCCTGATCTAGTGTTGGGGACAGTTCTGCTGTGAGTGGGAGGCTGGACCAGAGACACCAGAGGTTCCTTCCACCATCCCCACTGAGATCTCTAAATAACAGGATGGTTTGGAAGATGAGGGGAGCAAAGATCCACCTTGCTTGCTGGATGGCTTTCCACTGAAGGTTTCTTCTGCTTACCTGTCACCCCAGGCAGACCAAGAACTTGTGCATGGCAAGACACATTTTCTGGCATAGTCTTATCATTGCTGTATGCACAGAACGCACTACTTCCAGGGTCCTTTTAGTATTCCCCCAGGAACACACTCAGGCAGCCTTGGGCTGGTTGATAGCATCCTTGATGGAGGACCACTCATTTGAGTCCAGCATCAGCTGAATCCTTGGTCCCCATTCCTATTCCAGCATTTCTCAGGATACTGTGAAGCCTTGGAAAATATGGGAATCTGCATTGCAAATGTGCCTGGAAAGACCTGAAGAGTCAAAACTTTCATCATGTTCTGCTACTAGAAGTGCATTGGGAAGGAGTTACAGATCCTAAAGCTATTGCAGGGCATAAAATAGGAAATACAAGTGTGCACTAGATCCTGTCCCTGAGCAGATGAATGCAAAAATATAGTGAAAAAGGGTGAGCTCTCAGCAGAAGTGTCCCAACAACGAGCTAGCATGCTTGTTGTATTTGGTTTGGATATTAAATGCCCTGGCAGCAGTTATATAAAGGATAAAGGATAAAAAAAGCCTTGATTAGAACAACCAAGGCCCTCACTTTTTTCTCTTTGTGGCAGAGTTATGAACAAAGCTGGTAAGCACAAGGTAAACAAAGTGGAACAGACACAGAGGTAAATGGAGAAAACTTGAAAATATGAGGCAAAAATGTGTCAAAACTGTGAATAACAAATGAAGAACTATAGAACAGGGGACATAAATATGCAAAGGAGGAACAGTGCAGACAATGAATAAAATGCCTTAAGAAAAATGTTTCACAATGGGCATGTATCTAATAATCACAGGAAGATCAACCATCATGCAAGAATCTGCAGACCAGAAAAAGCCAAGGAAAGAAAGCACAATACCTGGGATACAAGCAGTGCCTCAAAATAACAGATTTTATACACTTTTATGACACTAGCACATTCCAAAATGGCAGAAATATTTTTTTAAAAAGCTCTGACTAGCACCAGATAAGGGAAAAACCTGGCAGAGGCACACAAACAAACAGGAAATTGAATGGGAAGTAGACACCAATGCTTCTGCGAATGAGCAAAGCTACAAAGACTTCCACTGCATTGTGCCAAGGGAGAAAGCAAACTCAGAACTAAGCAAAGAGAAATTAAAATTTCATGCAGGCTCTAAGGCAGTGTAAGACACAAACATATCAGAAAGGATATTCATTCGGCCAGACAACACAGGAATCATTGCTTTCAGCAGTAAATTAAAGGAATCCTGACATGAAATCAGAGAGAAATAATCCATACAAAACCACAGGAGTGAAACGGGTAAGGAAACATAAAATATTCAGAGCAGACAGTATGATACATCTGCTGGCAAGAGAGAAATCCTTTCTGATAACCCAGTACTGCAGATATTGTTGCAACTTCAGAGCTAGCAATTTCAATGTGTGCTGAGCTTCCAACGCAACTGATGTCCTACACACTTTCTTTTGCACAGAGAAGACACGACCATGAATGAGGCTGTGAAGACCTTCACCTGACAGAAATTGATATTGCAGAAAGCATCAGCCACATCAGTTGTTGCACAGGTGTAAGGAGGTCCTAGGAAGCCCGCCAAGTACCATGTCTGTGATCTTTTCAGGGCACCATGCCTCAGACTATCACAAATATTAAGACATGCTGAGGGTTTGTTACTAGCATTGCAGATGAAAGCAGACAGATCACCAGATCCTGATGTATGGGAGGAGAAACTCAGTTGGGAGTACAGGGAAACCATGCTGAAGTTGAAGGCTGTCCTTCAAGGTGGTCTTGATTATGAAAGGTAAAACTGACTCCACAAATGGGTCCCTGGCCATCATGCCTCATACTTGGTGGAGAAGCTGAAGTCAGGCCTTCATTCCAACTGAGACAGGAGGGAATTTAAAGCTGTGCATCCTGTGACTCTGCTCTATCTAGTATGAAGGCATTTAGCATATAAATGTGCTGTCATACTGCCGCCAGAAGTGTACAGACAAAGGGAGGTGAGGCAAGTAGACGGGTTTTGAGCTCTGCTGCAGTTCCTGTGCAGTTCAGCAAATCACAGAGATATCTGCATCTCCTGGGGCAGAAATGTAGGTGCTTAAATGATTATGCACAGTTTTAGAGATTGTGATGTAGCCCTTTGGGGGCTGATCTCACATGTGGGTCTCAACTAGATAGCATCTGCAGGGAGAGCTGAGATGTAGAGATAGATCTCCCTCTAATGTCACTGTTTAGGTCTCTATCAAATTTCTACCCTACACACCCATGATAGATTCTGATTACACAGCAGTTTCCCATCAGTATTTTTCCACTGATGCCCACTGTGTTATGCCTGACTTGCATCAGTGTGATGGGAGAGAAATCTAAACCGCCCAGCAATGACTAGTGTGTCTCCATGGAGTGTAGCAGAGAAGCTTTCGGGGAGATTTTGGGCTGCTGTTTGCTTACCAGCTGGCTTTCAAAGCAGCAAGCAGACCAGTTACTTGAGAATGGATGACTGAGGACAGAAACAGCATTATGCTCTAGACTTCCCTTCCTGGGTCAGGAAAGGAAAAGCTTATAGCCTGGGAAGATCAAGTTTTTACATGAGATCTATATGAGATTCCTTCTTAATGGTTTGCTCTGAAAGCAAGGAAGCAGGCTGGTAGCAGCCCAGGTAAGACCAGTTTCATATTTGGACAGCAGCATCATTCCCCTCCCCAGTGTTGTCCTATAGTGCCAGATATTTCGCCTGTTGCTTATTTATTACCAGCTTTGAGTACAAATGTTCCACCTCCCAGCATATTCTGCAAAATGGCACCTCTATCATGTTCGTCAAGTGGTTACAGGCTCAGGATCTTCCCTTAATTGTTTGCAGGTACTTTATTCAGTGCAGATGGAAGAACCCAGGTAACCAGGGCCTTGCAGCATTGGACATTACGAAGATACTTTGGGAGAATAGGTGACCTGATGCAGAAAACAGGGCTGGCAGCAGAAATGGGGTGCTGAGAGGGCTCTTGTTACAGTAGTTGGTCATGGGAAAGCCAGGAACAGACTGTCTGGCCCGGACTAATGCATCAACCTGGCATCAATATTGCTGAAAATTTGGCTTACTTGGGAAGAATTTCAGGTGTGCCCAAAGAAGTTCTTGGGAGCTGATGCTGGCCCCACCATTTGTTCAATAGGTTTCCAACAGAGATTGGGTCTTGCCCCAAATGGAGACAACACTCTTTGCTAGTAAACTAGGCCAGTGGGGTGGGAGGTGAACTTTCTGGACAGGCAAGGCAGTTAATGCCTTTGCTGCCTTGTCAAGACCCTCCTCCATAGCTGTTCTGCATGTGGGCTGAGGGTCAGCGTCTGGGTGGGCAAGCATCAGCAGCACCCACTTCCATATGGCTCAGAACTACTTGGTGCCTCTCAGTGATCCTGTTTTTTATGGTTCTCCTTCTCCTGTGGCTCTTGGGAAGAGCTGTCACTGCAGGAAATAAGGGTGTCTACCCAAAAACCATTTAGGGGCTTTTCCAGGACCCCACGAAAAGGGGCAGACATGCCTGTTTGGCTACTTCCAGATTTGTAGTGCCAGAAGGAATAATGATGATTAACAGCCTAAGACAAGACTTGCTGGGTTCACTGGTTTCGGTCTGATGTTTCCCATCAGTATTTCTTGTTGACAAGACATTTCAGAAATGTTATGCGTTCATCATATACAGAGAATGGATTTGGCAGGTTCAGGTCTTGACCCAAAGATTCAGATGTGCATCCAGCTCCTGCTCTCTAAATGTAGCTGTACAGAAGTGTCTTATGACTACAGAAATATTTACCTCAGTTAAAAGCAAATGTAAGCTTCTCCTGACAAATGCATGCAGAAATTTATTTTTCCTTTGGAAAAGAAGTAGGAGGGTGACAGAATCAGACATCATAGATTTGTGATTATGAACTAAATTATTGATGTTCTTATTATGAGTCAAATCCTTTATTGCAGCTGAATGTTAGATTATGACAGCTAATGGTCTATGCAGTCTATTTGCTATATTATTTTTATCAATCATCTAAACTACACCTAGTTCTCTCAGTGTGCATGACTTTAAGGGTTGAAAGATTACCGCAGAGAAGAATTCGTGGGGAGTAATTAAAATAAAATCATTGAGTTCATTTCCATAGAACTTGATCCTTTCACTGATTTACAATGATCATTTACGTATGTGATTTTCCTTTTTTTTTTTCATGCAGGGTTGTCAAGGGAGCAGGATTCTCATGAAAACAGCTATGCGTTACTTCCAACATGGGGTTCAAGCTGGGAGGTTGTTGCTTAGACACTGAATTACCTTGAGTTTCCTTCTCCAGTTTACAATTGTTTGTCAATGCATTGGGTAGCTGAAATGTCATAGGACTAAGATATCCCCTCTTGCTCCATGAATAATGAAAACCAAGCAAAATCATCACTGAAGTCATAAGTTCAAATACTCAAACATGTGCACATATAGATTTGTAGCATCTTTTTAACTAAAGAGCAAGTTAATGACAAACGAAGTGTTCTTCTGGATAATTTACAAGTGGAGCAAATGGCTACATTTGTCAATTAATTATTCAGACTAAATGGCTTAAGCAGGGTAACAGTGATATCTGTTTATCTTGAAGTCGTTTCCTAGGCACTAACAAGTTCTGGGCATGTTTTCCTCTCTCTGAGAGATCAGTATGCCTCATGTTTGTCTACCATAATATTTACACCCGAGCAGGATTATTGGGAAGGGCAAAAGTTGGATAAAGCACACAGAAAAGAAAGCCACAAGCAAATGCTTCAAACTTTACAATTCACATTTATTTTGAAAAAATGTTTTGTTAAAAATACTCCTACAAAGGCATTGGAGCAGCGGGTTTCTGTTTCCTTTATAAATACATCTGATTTATTTCTTTCTTTATTTTTCTCAGTAACATCGAAAGACATCTGACGAAGCCAGGGGAAGCCCTGGTCTGAATGGAAGACACATCCCTGTGTAACAAGGACCTGCACACTATCTCCCCATTCACAATTAAAAAAAATACAAATACTGTCATGAAAAGTGTTACATTGTCCACAGGGCCATGGCCAACATACAGGATGACAAAGAGAAGGAAACCAGGGTTGGGGACGCCCCTGGAGCCCAGCTGATGTATCCTTGGACTAGTGTTAGGGGGATGGCAAGATGTAGCATTGACTAGACACGCTTGTCTTTGGGCAGTTGAAGGATACACATAATTTCCCCATCCGATACTGCCAGCCCTTCCAAAGCCATGACAAGGAGGCCAGAGCCCAGCAAAATCTCCTCTCCCTACAAACCTTCCCTATGACATAGGCAGCTCCTCCACAAATCTTCCAGTGAAGGCTGACAGCTTCACACCTTGTTACGGTGGAGGAGCCATACGAGCAAACCACAGTCATCCAACGTCCTGGCAGGCAAGAGGATTTGTTGCCACAGTGCTCAACCACCCTCTTCCCTGCCACATTACTGCCACCTCCCCATCTCACCTTCCAGACCTCAGCATAAGGCTTCCTTCCCTCCAGGACTTTCTTGCTTTCTCCCTTGCATTGCTGACCTGGGATTTAGTCTCTGAGCTAGGAAAAGGTCTTCCCTGCAAGGGCTCTTTTAAAACAGAAACATGGACAGCTATGTTGGCTCTTCAGTTCCTCAGAAGCCCATTGATATAGGGCATCTGGGCTGCAGAGGGCAGTTTGACTATCTGTGCCCAGTTTACTCTGAATGGAGGTCTTTGAGCTCCTAGTTGCAACTCACCTGTGTCCTACACTCCACCACCTCTCAAACCATAGCCTGGCTAAGTGAGTGGGGATCACAGCTTTATTTGGCACAGTGCTTTGAAACACCAAGCTCATTTCTCCAGCAGGAACTGCTACTGCTTCGCTCTGGCTTCAACTGCTTGAACACTCCCACAAAATTTAAAATGGGGCCTCAAAGCACTCCCTGGGTAGGCTGACTTCACAGCCCATCTAAAACCGGCATGGCAAAGCCTTTCCAAAGCAGACCTGGCATAGAAATCGTGTACTCAGACTGACAGGCATGCTCATTTACCTGTCGGTAAGATGCAGGATTGGACCGTTTTCCCTAAACTATTACATGGGAACATTGACCAAGGATCCTGACACATCTGTCTTGGTTTCACGTAACTTTCTACTTCTTTGTCCAGGAAGATCTGGGATGCGAGGTGGCTGATGTTTCCAGGGAGGAAAGAGAGGAAGACAGATAGGCAGAGGAAGGACTTTTTCATGGGAAGAAAGGCAGCTAAAAACAGGTTCCCTGCAGAGACATGCTGAGCCAGCTCCAAGGAAGGGAAGCCTTGGCGATGGCCCAAACCTAAACAAACCACCCAGCCCTCCTAGACTGCAGAAGGGACAGAGGGCAAAAGAAACAATGCAGAGAACAGACAGCTGATGATGGAGGGCACGCAATAAAAAAGAAAAAGCTGCAAGGGTTGCAAGCTGAAAAGTGGATGGAGAAGTCAGTGGAGGAGGGCATCCAACAGAATGCCCCCTGATGCAGGGGTCTATGCTTGGATCCACATGTGAAGGAACAGATGCAAACCCCCAGTCCCTGATTTCTCCCCCTCCAGCTCCATCAGGATGGCAAAGGGTGTGCTATGATGCGTAGTCTTGGTTCAGGAGGGCCATTATGAGGAGGGGAGAAGTGAAGCCAGGACCTCAGCAGGAGAATCTGAATGATCTAGGAGAAGGACCACAGCCTGGCACACTGGAGATGTGTGCACCAGGGATTGCTCGCCTTGCGAAAGGGGCACATGTCAGGGCACCCACAAACTGCAGTTGTCTCAGAGCCCAAGCTCATGTTTAGTCTCTTCAGCTCCCTCACCCTCCAGGGAATCTTTCCTTCCACGCCTGTTCAAGCCAGGTTTTTTGCTTCCCAGATCTTCTCACTGTTTGATGGAACAGGGGTGACCAGACTTGTCTGTCCACTCTGCACACAGCTGATCCTGGGTAGGGTGAGCTGGGATGTCTCACTTGCTTCCACTATTGAACAGCTTGGAAGAAAACACTGGAGCTTGAAAGCAAGATAGTCAGTGCTTCTACTGGCCTGAGGGACCTAGCCACAACCTGACTGTGTGACCCTGAGCAAGTTCTTACTCCAGAAGCACCACAGTATTTTGGGAACTCCTGCAATTTGAACTCAGCTGTTTAAACAGGAATTGTACCCTGACTTCTTTGTGACTGTCAGTCTTTATTTATCTGTACCTCAGTCCTGTGGAAAGCCTTGGCTTGCCTCTAGGACATGCACTTTACAGACTGTGAGGGGCTCAGGTATGGTGGGAACAAATAGAGTGGTCACTAGAAGCTGGGCTGGCCAACATGAAACCCATAATCCTGAAACTTGGTTTCCTCACATGAGAGTTGGGCTGTCCTACAATAAAACCTGTGAATCTCATATGACCTCAGTGCTCCTGGGATCATAAACACAGGAGTTGGGATTTTCAGAGAAAAGAAGAACCATCAGAGAGCTTATAAAATCATCAGCCAGAAATACACTGGTCCTCTCCTGTCCAGTCCTTACTGGAGATCAGAGCCCAGAGGGGCTGCTTTGGGGTGCCTCTGGGATTTCACTGCATGCACCCAGCCCAGCTCTGAATCACTCCATTGCATTGAGAACTCTTTGCTCATTTTAGAAGCTTGTCCTAGGCTCCTTTCCTGCATTTTCATCCTTGAGGCAGCTCTCATGGGTCCATCTGGACTCATGGTTAGATACCCAAGCAACCAGCAGTGACTGCTCACGCAGGCTGAGCCAACCTCCAGTGCAGAGGGACAACAGTCTCACTGTCAGAAACCAAACCATAGCAGAGGAAGGAAAGAAGGAAAGGGACCTCTCCTTACCCCAGCAGTCATCTCTGTTTATCAGGCTCTCTGAATCATAAAAGAAGTTTTGAGGCAAGGATGCTTCCATAGAGACCTTCCACATCCAGAGCATGATGGACCACCAAGACAGAACCCCTTTTTGTGCCGTTACTGCTGTTTGAGGCACTGATGACACGTCACAGCTCTGAGCCCCAGGGACTCCTTGTGTTACACAAGGAATTGGAAGGAGGAAGCAAGTGGTTTCCTCTGACACGGGAAGCCCTCTGGCTCCACACAGAAATCCTTCACCAGAATGAGTGAAGAATGGAAAATCAATGACACTCGATAGAGTGTTTGGGCTTTTAAGAGATTTAAAATATGTCAGTCCCAAGAACAGGATGGTATAAAAGAAGTGCTGTAGGAATTCTCGTATACACCCCATGCCCCCAGGCATCTGTGACCCCGAAAAACCAGAAGAGGCATTTTTGTGTTGAGGAGGCATATAGAGATTTTTTCTTCCACAAATTTGTCCAGTCATCTTTTGAATCCATCTAATGCTTGGTATCAACGTGCTCCAGCAATGAGACCCACCCTTCAGTCACTGTGCTTTTTTTCCATAGAATATTCTGCTTCAACTGCCTTAGTGTTTTTATTGTGAGAAACAGTGACTGCTGCTTATTCGCCTTACTCACATCTTACCTGATTTAATGGCATGAAAATTTTTATCATCGTGGTTTACCTCTGCCAGACCAAGAATCAAAATTTATTTATCTTTTATACCTCCCAAAGACTTCTGGCTGCTCCTGAGGCCTATATCTGTATATTTCTTAGTTTCCATGCATCTCTTTTGAGTTGAGGAGAACAAAAGTATCACCAGCATTTGAGAAGCCAGCACATCAGAGATTTACTGGCTCATAACAGCATTCTTATGTGAAGGCTACTGAGTGTTAATATTTGTTAGCAACTGGAGACTTCACATTTATTCTCCAGTAGCAAAGGCCAAGCAAGGGTGTGGATTTGCCACACTGTCTATCTCGGGCTGGTGTCCACAATGCCTGCAGGGCACTGCTCACTTGGGGTTCTGATGCTTTTGCCAACCTCCATTTCCCAGACTCACGAACCAGCTCACTCACTACAAACTGGAGTCAGTGAGTTGGAAGTGCAAAAGAAAGGCAATTTGGGGAAAAGGGTGATTTGACTGTCAGTTTAAACCTCAGTTTAGAATAAGCTGCTTGCCCCTAGTCCTCCTTGAACCCCTTCCATTAGTTTTTGCTAACATAAGTGTTTGGCTATTAAAGACTCGACAAAGTTTAATCCTTTCCTCCTAGACTTAGTAGGAATCACCAAAGAATACAGCATGACATCTGTGCAGGAACTTTAAGACTGACCTTAGAGGTAGAAGTAGAAGCTACAATTGAGGCAACTGAAAGATTCCTGAAATTTACTGGAATGAAAGAACCAGAAAAGGATCAACCAAACATCTGTTGTTCTTTTTTCATGAAGGCAAAACAGAGTTCCTGAAAAAAAATGAGGCACGCAAGGTCAAGTCTTGTGGCTTGTTTGTAGGAATTGCAATCAGGGGCACTATGAGTATCTAACAGCCTGTGGTTGGAGTGAGCAAGTCAGTGGTCAGACAGTGCTACAGAAGTGGTACTGCTGCTGCACTCCTACAAAGCACAGGACTGCAGAGAAATTTCTTGCAGAATTGAAAAAAAAAGGAGAGAAACTACTGAATCAATTGTAAGACAGCTGAGAATGCAGATTAAGACAAACAAAGATTTGTGGGGAGAGAGGACTTCTTGCTTCCCACATTTCTGCAAATTACATTTGTCAGTGGAGTTGGCAGGAACAACAGGGAGAGCAATAAGGTAAATTCCAGGAAATATTTACAGAGTGCAGGGAGTTTTCTAGGAGAAGTATGGAGGATTGCAACACATATGGAAGCAAACACAGACCAAAGTTGTGTCCTGTCTTTGGGAAGGGCTCAATAGTTACAGGAAGCAAAGTCATGCTGGAGAAGTCTAAAGACAAGGCCAAAATGTGGCTGAAGATAAAAGAAACATGTATATTCTGCATAGTAGGAGGATTCTAGAAGCTCTCAGCTGAAGATGAAATCAGCAATACAGAAGAGAATTTTTTGGTGGGAATTGCTTGTGAGACAGCCAGTGGCAGAACTGCACTGAATTGTGAACATGGTGGAATCAACATGAGGAGTAGACGGGACCAGTGCTCAAGTCTCAAATGAGCTCCAGGACAGAATGTGGTTGTGTTAACTGCAAGCAGGAACAGCTCAGAGCATGCAACTCTAAGGATGTGTCATTTGGCTTAACTGACTGATATAAAGGACTATTGGTCCTAGAGCTGAAAGCATGTCAAACACCAGTTCACTAAGAGATTGCAGTATAAAAGGAGGGGAACAGAGCGAAGATCGTTTTTAGTATGCCTTTAATGGCATTGGACAACTGCCAGCAGAATATGAAAATGAAGTTGGCACTACATTAGTTGTTCATATAACTTTGAAGGAGGAAATGCTGAATCCTGTATGTGAAGACCTTGTAAGTATGTACAATTTTTGAAGATGGAAAAAGACCTACATTAAATCAGCCTCAAGCTAGACATACAGGAAGGAAGATGAAATACAATAAAAAAATAGACTCCACTAAAACAAACTAGACAACAGTGATACTTCCAGACACTCTGGATTCATACATCCAAGGCAGCCACAGATTTATTATATCATCAGAGGATACAACCGTAAATGATGCAGCAGAGTTCAAGCCCTGACTCCAGGTTTCATATAAATCAGCCTGAAAAACATGACAAGAAGTTTTCTCAACTGCTCAAACCCACCAAGATGTTTTCTCTACAGGCCACTGCTAATCTGCAGCCTGTGTAATGATTACTGGGAAAGAACATTTCCTTTAACACCGATTCAAAGAACAACTTCTAGGGGTGTGGGAAAAGCATGATTAGTATAGCCTGCACCTAATACTGATAAAACATCCTCTTTCCTCAGCTCATGACATGCCAGACCAGGAGGCAACTCTGCACTGGATAGTGCTTAAGCAGCCAGTGAAGAGAGCAGGATCCTGCTGTTGTGGCTAGCCAACAGCCCCTTTATGGCAGACCTTCCAAGCCAGAGCTACATGAAGATGTAGCACTGCTTTCTCCCCAGACTTGCACAGGGTAGTATTTTATATGCTTCCCTGCACATGGTTCTTTCCTTGTTAACACTGGTGCATCCTGGTCTAACGATGCTAACAAGATGACTCTGCTATATAATGACTGGCATGGAGTTGTGGGATTAAACTCTACATTTGAATTATAATACTAAATTAATACTGCATAACTGGTAAACACTGTGACAGCCCCATTTACCCAGATCACATGGAAGCCCCATGTGTGGATTACTGCCATTGAAAGCTACTGCTCGGTAGTGAGGATACTACGGAGAGGAGAAGCCAGACTGTAGCAAGCAGGTCCTCAGCTGCTGAAAACCACAAATCTCCATTAAGTTTATGAAAGGCAGTTCTGAGATTTTACTGGGGAGGGGGGAAGATAATTTGGGGAGGAGGAGTGCAGTTCATAGCGCCCTGTTTCTGTGTCCCCACAGCCATCAAGGGCAAGTGATTCCTCATGGCAGTGCTGTATCTCACCAAGTTTGGTTTTCCTTTTGTCTGGCACACCCCTGTGCTGTTAGTTCCAGGTCAAGGGCTGGTGGCAACAGTTGAAAATGACCCACTAAGTATATTTTAACTTTTTACTATACACATATGCTTTGCTTTCTCCGCACTGCTCCATGGTGTTCTGCATGATTTGAACTTCTCACTGGCCAACCAACATAGTATTTTCAACCTAGCATCCTGCTCAGCTCTCCTGCCAGCTGCCATCACGAGACATGGGTGACCCTCAGCAGCAGATGGCAGTGGGAAACACAAGAGGAGAAGGGTATGTCTGGGAGGTAGCTTGAAAGGTGGAGGGGAAATGTGGAAATTGCAACAAGCTGCCTGAAAATCTCATTGTGATAATTTTTAAGTATTCACACATGCACACATGCACATGCACAACAGTATTTCACAGTGTCAGTGTTAGCAAGTGCCTTTCCCCTTGTTACATGTTCTCCCCGTGAAGCTGAATTTCGCCATTAGACTCGTATTTCATAGCAGTACATTTGATATCCATGAAATAAATACATTAAAGTCACTTCAGTGACTCTGCCCTCCACTGGAGCATGCTCCAGAGGCATTTGCAACCAAAGTACTTTACAGGAACTTGGTTCCTCGTGCTCCCAGGAGAGCTTGAGGGATGCAGAAAACTGCAGTGTTTTATGGATCCTTCCTATTTTTGGTCCAGTTCTCCATTAGTCCTACACAGTCAAATACAGACAGATGTCACAGCGATGCCTGATATGAACAGATGGGAACGTGCTGCTTTTAGTACCAACAGCATGTGATTTTTGGTCAGAAGAAGAGACAAGGATGTGCTTTCTCTGTCCTGCAGACAGCTGCCACGGCTTTGGTGAGTTGTGGCACTGAGCTCAGTATGGTCTCATCCTTCACAGTGGGTTGGGTCTGGTAGGTAGATGTGTATAATGCCAGCCAGCGAGGAGATTCAGCGCATTAAGACAAAATGTCTCCAAATGAAGAAGACCTGAAGTGCCCTTCCAAGCCCCATCTAACAATGTCTGGCTCTGAAGGGATGCTGCCTGGCCATCGCTCCTCCTTAGTGTCTGCAGAAATGTGAGACGGCAGAGAACAGTCAAGAATTGTCTGGGAAGGACAACTGAAGGGCATCATGTGCTCCTTCCACACGGCTGCCCCACAGGAATTTGCTGGTGAGTTTTCTAGACAGACAGCTCTCCTTGCAAAGCTCCCTTGTACATAAAGTAGACTGTTGGCTGTGGCTAGACAACTTGGCACAGCACCATGCTTCCCTCACCCTGGACTGCCACCAAACAGCTTCAGACATGCCTTTGGGAAAGACTGACAACTGTTCCTTGTTAAAATACAGCAGCTACAACGTGAGATGGAGACGCATCACGTGAGCAGTTCTCACTGCTGCTCCACACTCCTACAGGACAGGGGAAGTCCTGCATGGAGCAGCTTCTTGTTTCTCCGTGTGCCCTCTGCAAGCACTTCGTGTGGTTTAGATGACACCATCAATTTTTGCGTGCTGCTCTTTAAAAGTTGAGTCCATTTCCTGACCAGAAGCAGTGCTTTTTAAATTAAAGGCATTAAAAGCATCCCTTCACTAGATACACGGGCTAAAACAGGCTGCATATAGGACAGACAGCTGATTATCCAGGCACCAGCTGCATACAAGATGCCTACAGCCCACTCACCCCTCACTCTCCCTACATCATATTCTGCCATCTGAAAGAGATCCAGGGCAATGGCATTGCTGTCGGAGGGGATGCCCTGTGGACACCGAGTGCAGAATATGTCCCTGCATACCCAGCACACACCTGCTACTGATGTTCACATGACTACAGACGAACTTTTGGATGCAAGAACAGGGAAGTACTGTATACAAATGAAAATACAGTCCTGCACTAGAGATTTCATGTGAATAGGGGCTGGAGGGAAAATTCCTTCAGTTAAGGCTTCTGAAGCTGTGCACCAATCATTGGGACACTGAAAGAGCTAAGCAGAGAAGTAACTCTCATTTGTAGGGAATGGTTTGCTGCCACTTATAAGTGCTTCATTGTCAGATCTGGTCTGAAACTGGAAAATGCAAAGCATTTTATAAATGGCCTCATATTTTACAAGCAGCCTAGGGAGATGATGTCTGGCCACAGAGGCCTAGACAGCTTGGGAGTTTCATCCACAGCAGACACATTTCCTCTTGGATTCAGCTCCTGGAAAATACAGCAAACCAGCTCCCAATGAACACACCGTCTACACCCCATGCTGCTGAAAACGAGTGCAGGACCTCATGGATAACAAGCAATGGCAGACAAGGGCTTGTAAACACAAGTTACGCTGGCCATGGCCAGCAGATCTGTGGAAATATGCCACACGTCGCCAGAGGAAGATGAGTGGTGGTAGGCATGTTTAAAAGGATACGATGTGGTGCTGAACAGGGAGAACAAGCCCGATTCTCATTTGTATCCCTCCTGCACTTGGTTGGTGGTTTTTACACATACCAAAGACCTGGTCAGTAACTAAAGTATTTATTTCAATTATTTATAAACCCACTGATTGACCATTCAGCTTCAACCACAGCATTTTGCCTCCAGAGACTTGGGCTACTAGATCAGATTTTTTGCCTTTGCTATCCCAGGCTCACCTCGAGGTGACTGGCTGAGACTGAAGCTGCCTCAGAGTCCCCAGCGCATCGTCTAACGAAGGGACTGGGTCCCCGAAGGGCACAGAGCACATACGCAGAGTTTGGTTACTGTAGTGAACCATCCACAACCTGGCAGCTAACACAATTCAGGCTCCAAGAAACCACATGCCGTGAGCTCCTCTTAGAGGATCGAGCTTACCCTGCCTTTCTGTGGTACGTGCACCAACCTGACACCTTTCTAAGCATTCAGACACTTCCAAAGGGCTCTGACAGCCACCTCTGGAGTCATCATTCCCTCCCACAACCCATCCGCCCTCCCCTGTCTTTCCCTCCCCCCTGCAAACCGCCCCCCCCACCCAAACCCTCTGTGATGCTGCTCACCCCTGCACCAGCAACCCTGAATCGAGCAGGTGGTCATTTCTTCTTGGCGAACAACTGGAAACCCAACAGTTAGAAATATCTGTCAGGCCATGACAAATTGCAAAATAACAAACAAGCAAACAGGAGGAAATGTGCATATAAAAAAATTTTTCTCCTGGCATATTGTCAATAAGCTGCAATTTTTCCTTCCACATGGAAGGGATTTAAGTTCTTGAATGATATGATGCTTGGAGATGTCATTTCTTTTTCATTAAAAAAAAAAACCCAACCAACCAAAAATTTCCAACCCCAAACTCACAAACTGTTGTTAACAAAACAAGGTAAAAGGACAAATCTCCCAACAATGACAACCGAAAAATAAAGGTACACATCAGCATTTGTAATCAAAAACTACTACATACTGTACTTGGGAAGTCTTCTGGGAAAAGATCATTGGCATCTAGTGAGGACATCACTAAAAGTCTTGTGCATATGATATGTATGAGACAATGATGCCATTGGAGGGTGGACGGACGGACCCTTAGGAAACTGTCACTCACAAAACTGTTCCATGACAAGAGAAAATAAGAGATGTAAAAAGGATTGGTTTTCCCCATCCCCACCCACCCAAGCATTACAGATTCCTTCTCATTTGTCGGAAACAGCCTCTTCTAGTCTCAGTTTATTTGTTTTTTAAAAAAAAGTCTTCAGCTTTTGAAGAAGTCCATCAATTTCTGAGATGCACTTGGTTCCACAGCACCAAAGAGCTTCAGCTCTCTGTCCCCTTTGATTTGCTAACAGGGGCTTTTGGGAAGAACTGCTGGCTGCAGGACATTCCCAGAGCAGCCATCCCACATGAGAAAGAGAAGTGCTTCTCGTGACCTTTCTTTGCATTCATCTTCTTGAAAAAGTCTCATTGCTCCAGAGATGTCTGGGCCCAGTTGCAGCAGCCTTGTGCAAGAGGAAATAGATGAAGCTGCTCTTTTCTCTTCCTTTGGAGACTCCCATTGGTCTTGGAGCCCTTTTCAAGAATGCAATTGCTTTATTATTATTTAAAAATATTTCATAGTTTGTTTTTTTTTTTCAAAATAGTTGTCTTTTTTGTTCCCTTTTTCCATTGTTTAGATTCTAGAAGCTCTTGGTGACATGTCATTATTGATGACAGGGCACTTCTTCCTGTTGCCATGATCCTCAGAGCAGCTGCCTGTCTCTCATCCATGCAGAACACTCAAGAACTGGAGCTCAGTCGCACAGGGGCAAAGGGGAGCAGGGCCTCAAGGAAGAGGAGTAGGAGGACATGTAGCTATCAAACCTCCACAGACTGAATTTGGTTCATCTGTGCTCTCATCACCTGGATACTGTTCAGAATTTTCTTCTGGTGTCCTGCTAAAGTGACCCCAACTCGTAGAATATCCCTTTGGGAGGAAAAGAAACAAACACTGCATAAATATCAGAAGGCAAAGAACAAGCCCAGATATGAGCATGGTGTGTAGGGAGATGAAGTCTCCACAGATTTATTCCATGAATGCAACAACTGCATGAAAACCTGGTGAAACCTCTACTCTTTCTCTTTGACTCTTCCTGGCTTATCCTCCCAATCTTTGCGTTTGCTACCTACCTGCAGCACCTCCAGATTAGTGGAACCTCAATAGTGTGAAACCAAGTACCACAGGCTCTGCTCACTGCTTGTAAATCAATTTGCCTTAGGTTTTCTACCCTTGTATCATTTTGTTTCTTTCTCTGCATGTTTGGATTCTCTCTCTCATTTTGTGACACAGTAAAACCCATTTTTTCCATCCCTGGAGACATATGAACAGGATGTGCTACACCCTCACCAGTGTGAATCTCACTCCCCCTGTGCAGATGATGGCTGTTCTTGCTACTTTTGCTTTGATCTGATGAGGCCATGAAGTAATAAACTTTTGCTACTTATCCCCTTCACTAAATCATGACGATCTAATTTTTGCACTGTTTCTGGTTTTTATAGGTATTAGGCATCTGGAAAAAATAAAGGTCATGTCAATGGTATGAGTGTGACTCTGCATTGGACCTACCTGTGATCACTTCAGATGAGCTTGCTATTACCTCCCTCTTGGTGGATAAACCTCAGTCATTAATTCCTCTGATCAGGGAATGGATGGTATTCATGAGATGTGACCCATACCTGACTCTAAGGATTTTCAGTTGCCTTTTCTCCTTAAATGTTAGGAACAGACTTTTAAGAGGAAGTGTGGCAAAACCCTTGCCTGTATTAGAGTGGAAGTCAATGGGCAAAGAAGGGTAAACAGGAGCTCCAAGGAAAGGTGGGAAAAATATCCTCTAGCATGAGTGGCACATGAGCCTGTATGTTTGCTTTAGAGCTTGCTTTAGATCTTGTCTCTTTGTTCAAACAAAAGGAGCATGAAGAATGGAAAGCTGGGAATGGGGCTATGCCATAGATTTACACATTCTGGCTGGTGGTAACTGACTGGGGACCACCATTGGAGCATGCTTCAGCCCGTGCCCTCTGAGATTGGTGTGAGAGTGAACATCCAAGCCACAGCTTTGCTGCTGCCCAGACTCCTGCTCAGCAAAGCAACTGGACACCTGCTAGCACACAACACAACTCTGGCACCCAGGATGGTGTCCTTCACAGTGACTGCTTTTCTGGCTGCAAGGGCTTTCCATTCCCTCCTCTGGCCCAGCCAGATGGGCTGAGCTAGGGAATTTTCCTCCTTGCACAGGTTTGGCACTTGGACTTTTGCTTTTGTTCTGATTGGGAACAAATCCCAAAGTCTTCATTCATGTTTGTAAAGCAGAATAAGACTGTGGCCCTGCACAGCCCTGTGCTTCCTAAGCTTTCTGCCCTGGACATAGGTCCTTTGGTGGCCCAGGTGTCCCAGTCTGTAGACAAACCAGTGAGAAACCTTCCAAGTAGGTCATTGTTAAAACTATGTGGATTTGGTGAGCTAAAGTAGTCTTCAGTAAACACACTTTGCTGGTTATGCAAATTTGAAGAAAAGAGTGTCTCATGACAATTCAGCTCCACTTACATGATTATCTACTTCTGCAAAGAGCAGCAAACATTAGAAGGTCTTTTCAAGTACTGTTGCAGCATGATTTCCCAAGGAAAAAGGACTTGGAGTGTCATTTTCTCTATTATGTCCAGCCAAGCAGGTGAGAAAAGTGGAAGGGAGGTTTGTCAAAACTGGTGGGCACACGAGCTGAGGATACCCTTGTGATTGTGATGAAGGCACTCGGAGAGGACTTGGAAGATATTGTGAGGGACATGGCAAGTAACTGGGAGAAGTGGCATTTAAGGGACACTGAGCATGTCCGTGAAAAAACAAGACTTCGTTTTGCTGGACTGCCTGCAGAACTGTTTGCTGTTATATATAGCACAGCCTAGGCAGGGCTGGGTTGGGGTGCGGGTGTGAAGTCCCACTTTGGTCAAAGTTCTTCTTCCCTATCCTTCAGATTTTACAGACCCTTTCCCTGTTGTATGAACACAGCCTATAGTGTGCCAAAATCGTCCCCAGGGCCTTGGGGTTGTACCACAGATACACTGAAACAGTCAGAATTGCCATGTGAATTTCCTGGCAGCAAATAAGAACAAAAAGCGAGGAAAAGTCAGTCTGGCAGTTTGTGCGAATGGATTCTGATTCATTGGTAGATTTAAAGTCTGGAATTAGGTACCAAATCCAAAACCCCTCCTGGTTACCAGGCACAAAGACATCGTAGCACTTACAGATGGCTTTAATGCTTGGCGCTTTCTTAGGCAGGGTTTCTAAAGCTAACTGCAACCAACCACAAATCTTTCACCAGAGGCATCAAAGCCCCAGCTAGCCCCAAGGGATTTCAAAAACCACCACGAATGGATTTCAGCTGCCTTTGGAGTCAAGTTTGAAAAACTTGCTAAGATTTTGCCACTGAGGATGTTTTTAGTGGATGCAGGACAATTCAGAATAAACTTGAAACCATCTGGACCTTCACAGGCCTTTCTTAGGCAGAAATTTGTTCGCAGTGTGCTTGTCTCCATCACCAATAATCCATATGTCCAAGAGGACTGCAGAGTCTAAAAGTGCTCTTGAGTGGCTGGAGAATTGCCTGATGCCAGCCTGAAATCTCCATTTGTTCCATCTTGGGGTTTTGGAGACCCTCATGGGGGTTTTTGTTTTCATGGTGGGGACATGCAGCGTGATAGTGTGGAAATGAATTCTGCAGATATGGAGCAACAGACAGACACACAGTCTGGAGACAAGACAGAGCCGGCAGAACATTATTAAACTACTAAGACTTTTCCTTGTGCTTTGGGACTAGAAGCCTGGGCACTTACTCTACAGTCATCTGAGATACTACGTCAAAGGTGGTGAAGCCAGCACTGGCAAAGCTCTCCTTGTACTGGCTCATCTTTATGGCATCCAGCCATTCATCCACAGTGTTGAAGCTGGTATAATCCGGGATTGTGCGGTCAAGTAGGGGGAGGTTCATCCTGAAACACAGAAATGGGGAATGAGCAGAACAAATAGCAACAAGCACGTGTATTTCTGCACCCTCCATCAGCTGGAGGGACCTGGACCAGCATCATTCACAGTGCCTGCACTGCACCGTATTAAGAAGTAACACCCAGAAAGCACTCTATTCAATTGAGGGAAGGATTGTTTAAAGCGTCGGAGAACCCCTTCTGGATCAGTTTGTATAGGAGAGGTAGGAGCCATCAAAGACGATGGGATGCAGCTCTCAAATCCTGGCTGCACAAGGGGAGAAACTACATTCTCATAATGGGGCCAGCGCTACCTCCCAGTTGGTGTACCCCACCCAGCCCAGGGAAACATCATACTGCCTGACAAGGCTCTATTTGCCTCCGCTGCGTGCGAGATTGGACTTCCAAAGCAACTACACCCATCCAGCAATCATGAGCACATCAAACCAAGATGCTCCTCTAACTGTGCAGAGTATACTGTCCAACTCAATGAGCTGTCTGTGTTCACCAGACCTAACCTGTTCAAGGTGAGGGACCAGAGTGACCTTGACAACTTTTAATGCCCTTCCTATAAAGGACCAAACAACACAGGCCAAGCTGCCTCTAAAATAGCTGGCCTAGAGAGATTCAAGGATGGTGCCCACCAGGACAAAAAGGAGAGCAGACCTGCAAATAGAAGCCAAAGGACAAGAGGAAGACAGAGATACATACCCAGAGGAGAGAGGTGCCATGGCTTTCAGGCTGTTAGGATTTCGGATCATTTTATCTAAGTTGTTGACAATTTGCCCAAATTTGGGTCTGTGGTTTCGATCCTTCTGCCAACAGTCAAGCATTAGCTGGTGCAGAGCATTTGGACAATCCATAGGTGGTGGCAGCCGATAGTCCTGCTCGATAGCATTTATCACCTGCAAGACGAGAAAGAGAGATCAATACAGTTGCAATAAAACCTATTTAATTCATAATGTTCCTTTTCTTGGATCCTGAGGGTGACTGGCATGGCCAGCCATACTGCAGCGGGGCTGCTCTGCCTACATTTACTGCTGCCTATCATCTCAGCCACCACCATGCACTACTCTTAACTCCCAGCCCTCTGCATGTCATGTTGTCCTGTGAGGTGATGCCAGCCTTGCTCAGCTGACATGCAGCTGACTACTTGAGATGAGCCATCCCCATCAGCCTCCTAATATGGGGAAAGAGACCATCCCCGCTACCTTGACAAGGATGTGTGAGCCCACAGCTCCAGGCATGAGAAAGGTGCGTCAGAGAGAAGGGTTCATGTTTTCAGACAGGTACACAGCACAACACAGCAGCTCACTGGGAGGAGAACACTCCCATCCAGTGAAGGGTCTGCTTGTGAGTTACCACAGGGGAAGATGCCCCTAAGTTTTCCTTCCTCCAGTGGTGCTTTCTACTCCTGCCAACACCCAGCCCTTCCAGACAACAAGGTCATGCCGTGAGACAGGGCTGGGTGTGCTGAGACACCAGTAAGAGCTGTATCTCCCCACAGTCCTGTGAACATGCAAACTGAAGCACACAGTGGGGAGGACCAAGACCTTGGTCAGCAGAGCCAGACACAGGAGAACTTTTCTATAGCATGCAGCCAAGGGCTGCAGCACACCTTGCCTAAGCCATGCTACAGCTCTGTGGGCCAACGCAAGAAGGCTTTGGCTGCTGCCTGTTTGGTCTCTCCTTACTGCACGACACGACCTGGGAAGATGTTTGGTCTTGCAATGTTCAGTGGAAACAGCACATGCACAAGGGCTAGACATCTTCTTCAAGGGGAACCCCACCTCCCTGTCACTCTGCACCTGTAGCCTCCATCCTCTCCTGGCTAATCAAGGAGGATGGAGCTGCACAGCTTCTTCCAGGGGCATATGTTCCTCTGACAGAGGCATGCGACAGGCAGGTTTCTGCTACCTTCTTGGCCTTATCCTATGGCCATACAGCACGGGCAATGAAAGGCAAGCAGAAGGAGCCTTGGACACTAGAAACAGACTTGTGCGTGGCAACAAAAACCCCAAGTGAGGATAAAAACGAGAACTGAGGATACTGCAGTAACTGAAATCAGGGGCGGCATTTTGAAATGACCAACTCTCCGCAGGGATGATAAAAAAGGGGAAGGAGAATGACAGAACCTCCCTCAAGGAACCGGAAGAAGGACCTTGATGTCTTTGGCTATTCTCACCATGTGATCAAGGCTGCCATGACTTTGTCCAGCTGTATCTTGCATTTTTCCACAGACAGAATGCCTGGTTGGCTACCCCAGGGCTGTACCATCCTCTTGGGGTAGGACTAGCCTTACCCATACAGCAGTGTGGTAAACACACTATTGAGCAGGAAGGCTACATACACAGAGAAAATTGAAGATACTGCAGTTGGGACTGGGAGAACAGCAGGCAAGGCTTGGTAGCGAGGAGAAACTGGAGGTGCTGTGGCAGTAGAAGGCTGATGCTCCAAGGGAGGGTAGGTGGCAGATCCATGCCAAGCAATCCAGGGTGTGAGGTGGGGCATCTGGCAGGGTTCAAGATGGACTGTGGCTTCAGGCAGAGAATGGATTGGGAGAGTGCTCCAGACACTGATGTGCGTGGCCAAGGTGCTGGGAAGGCTGACCCGAGACAGCTGGGGACTGGCACTGCTGCTGCCAAAATGTGCCAGATGAAAGGAGTCCTCCCTCCCCTCTGCCCCCCCGGCTGGACATGACAGTGCCTCACTGGGCCTGTGAAGGTCCAACCTGAGGCATTGCTGGTGTGCTTTGTGCAGCTTTTGGCTCCCATTCAGGGATTCTCCCAAGTGGTGCAAGCTGTCCCCTCTCCCAGCTCTCTGGGTGGCAGACCTTTCTGCAACAGAGGGAAGGGGGGGCATGCAGGGAGCAGGGCTGCGGAGGGCCATCACGCAAGCATCAAGCGCTCATCTCCAGCATGGATCGAATGGATTCCCGAGAAGCCGCCTGCCTTGGTGCCATCAGACACATCCCACGAGGGGGCACAGGCTGCACTCTCTGTCTCCTCTCCAACCCCAGCCTCCCCAGGCGCTCACACCCCAGGGTCAGGAGGCTAATCTGCAGCGAATATCCGCCACGTGCTCATTTGCAGGGGGGACCAGCTGCAATTAAGTGGTGACAGCTTCTGGGGCACAATGTCCTGCGGCAGAAGAAGGGGAAGAAGAGGCTGGGGATAGGCGTCATGCAGCAGGCTGTGCCGAGGAAACGGGCACGGGCTCTGCCATCCCCACCACTGAATTGGTGCTGCCACAGCACAG
Source organism: Nyctibius grandis (assembly GCF_013368605.1). Taxonomy (NCBI): domain Eukaryota; kingdom Metazoa; phylum Chordata; class Aves; order Nyctibiiformes; family Nyctibiidae; genus Nyctibius; species Nyctibius grandis. The sequence continues at coordinate 266,523 of NC_090674.1, forward strand.
GGGCTGCGGCAGGAGAAACCATTGAGGGAAGAGCTCCAGGGGAGGAGGAGAAGGTAGGGTGATGGCAGAGGGCTATGCATATTGAGGGATGCCGAGGCAGGGAGAAGGGCAGTGACACCTGGCTGCAGGAAATGCTTGAAACTGCAGGCGATAACGAAGCCTTAAGGGAATTGTCCTTTCTGAGAAGGGCATACCCCTAACTCCCTTCCCTTTGGCTCAAACAATTGATGCAAAGACTTTTCTGGTACGCCAGGGGCTGGGGCAAGGCCATGAACAGCTAAAGGTGCTAAGGTATCATGTATCTGCTTCAGGCGGTGGGGACTCACTTGAATAAATTCTCCACCAGGCACTAGGGAGGAAATTGTCCCACCCTGGAGAAACATAACGTGGCATGGATGGAGTTATATTGACTTGAAAAAGGTCTGATTTTCCATCAGGGCGGGAGGAGTTGCAGGAGTCAGGTGGGAGCTTGGCTCTCACTCTATCCCTGTAAGACAGGTTTTTTTCAGGAGCCCACAGGATGATGTGGGGATGATGAGGTGGCAGTCTGAAGGCTTCCAATGGACTACCCAGAGGCAGCTCTGAAAGAAGCTGGAAGCCAGGCAGACGCTGTAACATGAAGGTTTGCAAGACTCAGGCTTGCAGTAGAGGGGGAGGATAAGCCTTCTGTGCACCAAGGGTCTACCTAGGACCCAGGTTAGATCCTGAGGATTCACGAGGTGAAGACCGCATGAAGAAGGGCAGCTCTTCGGAGAGACAATGTTACAAGAGACCTGGGAGCTCCACATCAAAGAGGTCTTCTGGACACACACATGCAGGTGTAGCACTCTGCATGGCACTCATTGCCACTGAACAGATAGGCTTTGGCCATCCAGGTATCAGGTCGAGAGAAAGAGGGAGAATGGCATTGCTACAGTGAATGTGTGGACTGCAGCCACAGGTCATCCTTGCATGAAGGCAAGGACGCATGGAAACTGCCTGTGTCCCAGGGAGCAAGGAGTGCACATAACAGTTCCACCCGAGTCAGAGAAGAGTCATAAAGTATTAAAAATGAAGCATGTTCTGAAATACATTGTGGTTTTGGCTTCTAGCTGCGTACAAGTTGCTTTGCTTCTTACACATCATGGTCCAAGCTTGCCATGGGAGATTCAATGACTATCTAGTGGAAGATGTCCTTGACCATGGCAGCGGGGTTGGACTAGATGACCTTTAAAGGTCACTTCCAACCCAAACCATTCTACAACTCTATAACAGACTTTCACCAAATTTCGCCTGTGGTGTCCTGCAGACGAAGATCTGCCTGCTGCTCCAGGAGGTCTCAGGTCACTGGCAGCATTTCGTTTTCCACCCGCCTGCTCCCTTTCTTCCTGGACATCTGTCTACCACCACTGAGGGTGCTCACATTAACCCTGTCCTACTGCAGCAGGTGTTGTACAGTCCTTAACCTCTGCCACAGCAGCACAATGGGACCAGAACAAAAGCCAAAGTTATCCCCATTACTTCTTCCAAAGGTGTTGACCTTAGACATGTGTCGCACGACAGAGAAGGCTCCGGACATGCCACAGGCTGGGTCTAGCTGTAGCCATGCTTTGGCCTTGCAACGCTCCCAATTTCAGTGTTTCTGCTCCTTCTTTCTTAACAACTCACATCTTGATTGGTCATATCCCAGTAAGGCCGCTCGCCATACGACATCACCTCCCACATGACTATTCCGTAGCTCCACACATCACTGGCTGATGTGAATTTTCGGTACTGGATTGCCTCAGGTGCTGTCCACCGTATTGGGATCTTCCCACCCTGCAGGAAAAAAACAGAGAGGACAGTAACAGAAAGAGCAAGAGTAACTGAAAGAGATGAGCGTCCAAAATATTTGCCTCCAATATGCTGGTAAAATCCTAGAAGGAAGGGACCATGGGACTACCCCTAACACTAGCTCAGGATGGCTATGGCTTGTCTAGCCAAGTCCAGGAAACCTTCAAGGATGATGATTCCCCCCATTTGTCTGGCGACCTGACCCAGGGCTGCACCACCCTCTTGGGGAAGAAGCTTTTCCTGTTATTCACCTTGAACCTCCCAAGCCACGGTTTTGTCTGTTGTCCCTTATTATTTTATCTGGTACCACTGCAAAGAGTTTGGCTCTGGCTTCTTCGTAAGTGCCCTTCAAGTGCTGCAGGTCACTTGTAGGTGTCCCCTCAGCCTTCTCTTCACCATATTAAAGCCCAGCTCCTTCCACCTGCCTACTGCTATAGCAGTCTTCGTCACGACAAATCACCCCTTGTGCTAGTAGGGTCTTTTGTAGAAAAATGAATGGCTATGAATATAGAAAAATCCAAGCTGATCCCCTTTGAATCTCCCTCCAGACTTTTGCTGTCACTTAGCTATTTTCAGAGCAGAATAAAATGAATTAGAACACTATCCTCTTCAGCCTTCTACATCTGTAGACTCTTTGAAGTCAGTGACATATCATCCTCTTGAGCTGAAGTCCCCGTGTGTCAGTCTGTTTGTTGATATATACATGATCCAGCAGGTTTTGATCCTACCCGTTTCTGGAGACAGAGGTGGAGTGAACATCTTGTTTAGAATGGCATGCTTGGTCACTGGTGGGAAATGGGATGGACTGGGTGGGCACTGGGGTCTTCCGTGATCCCTGGGTGGGCACTGGGGTCTTCTGTGATCCTGCTGGGCAACAGCAGCTCTGGAGAAATCAGACGGACTCTCCACTCCCATAGAGGAGTTATGCACAGAGGTGCACGAGAGTGGCGTACACAGAATGCATCCACAGGGATTGCAATGTCCTGTTTAAGCCCTTGCAGCCTCCTGATTTTCCACCAGGGTCTTTGGACTTGAGCCATTCACAACTCAAGGGACCTTCTGAAGGGAAAATCTTCCCCTGTGTTGGAAAATAAGCAAAATTGTCTGCATTTTGTGGCTGTGAGAAGATTAAGGAACAGTATATTTTGTCACTGAATAACTACCATGTCTTATGAAGGGTCTCCTAGGACTTAGGACTCAGGCCCTATACATGCTAGAATAATGAAAAAAAACATAATGTTCCTTCATCTTCTCACAGCCACAAACCTCAGACGAAATATTTTGTTTTCCACAAGAGGGAGAGACCAAGCATTCCATAGCAAACACGATGTCCTCTCCATCAGGCATACTCTTAACAGAGTTCTTGACAAGAAGTGGATTTTAAAATTGGCTAAAAAAGAAGTCCTAAAGTAGAAATTAGAGACTGGGTATATCTGGAGGATCCTCGTGGGAACTCACTTCAGCGAGACCTCCGACCTCTCTGGTGATCTGACCCAGAGCTTCACCACCCTCTTGGAGAAGGAGATTTTCCTAAGGTCCAGCATGAACCTCCCAAGCCATAGCTTGTGGCTGTTGCCCATCCATGGACATAAGGTCTCTGGGATAATTATAATAAAAGCCACTCATGCATCTTGGGATGTTTAAGGATGGTGCATTTTGAAGAGGAAGATATTATTACTTCTGGTACTCTATTACAGTAGGTGCACATATTCTCTCATTATAGATAGTATATGTCCTGCTACAGTGCCCACAGTTCAAGAAGAATAAATTAGAGATGACAGAGAGAAAAGTTACTGGCACAATAACAGGAACAGAAGACAGTAGTAAGCACCAGAAGCTGACATGTATTTAGCTTAACAAAGGGAAAGGTAATTGGATGTAAGGATCATGTTGTGAAAAATAAACGTTGCTAGTGTTTCTAAAAGCCACAGGATGACTGTCTAAGATTGAATGGTTGACATTTTAAGCTACACAAGTTCAGATGGGAATAAAAGCTCACATTTTTAGGTGTTTGTTAGGTATTCAACTACTGTTACAATTCACTAAGAGCTATGCCAGACATCTCATCACTGGCAGCTTCGAAAGATGTGGGAGATATGATTTCCTACAAATAACGCCCCAGCTCTATCAACACTTATTTCCAAGAAGTCCTGTCATAGGCATTGTACGTAGGCATTGATCCTGTAGCATCATTGTAGAGTAATGCTGTATGCCTTTGCAAACAACGGTATTTATGAGAACTCCTGGCTGCAATCTTACTGCACAACAACAGTCTCCAAATTATCCTTTGGTCCCTTTGCACATTCTGTAGCCTGAGACAGGCCATAAGTCCTTGGTGGCACTTGTGTCACTAGCACTGTGGCTTTCCTGGGAAGCTGTTATGTGATCATGAAGCCATTTCTCGGAATGTTTCTTTGTCTAATTAAGAAAGGCTCTCTAGAAGATCAGTACTGCAGGCCTTCACCCAGCATGCATCCACACCATGCCGGAAGGAAGATTTGGGGAACTACAGGCCTGTCAGTCTGACCTCAGTGACGGGGAAGGTTATGGAGCAGATCATCTTGAGTGCCATCACGCAGCACGTACAGGACAACCAGGCGATCAGGCACAGTCGGCATGGGTTTATGAAAGGCAGGTCCTGATTCACTAACTTGATCTCCTTCTATGACAAGGTGACACGCTTAACTGGATGAGGGAAAGGCTGCGGATGTTGTGTACCTGGATTTTAGTAAAGCCTTTGACACCATTTCCCACAGCTTTCTCCTGGAGAAACTGGCTGCTTATGGCTTCGATGGAAGTACACTTCGCTGGGTAAAAAACTGGCTGGATGGCCAGGCGCAAATTGTTGTGGTGGATGGAGTTAAATCCATTTGGCGGCCGGTCACAAGTGGTGCTCCCCAGGGCTCAGTATTGGGGCCAGTTCTTGTTAATATCTTTATCGATTTGGATGAGGGGGTCAAGTGCACCCTCAGTAAGTTCACAGATGACACCATGTTGGCTGGGAGTGTTGATCTGCTGGGGGGTAGGAAGGCTCTGCAGAGGGACCTCGACAGGTTGGATCGATGGGCCAAGGTCAACTGTGTGAGGTTCAACAAGGCCAAGTGTCGGGGGCACAACAACCCCACACACTGCTACAGGCTGGGGGAAGAGTGGCTGGAAAGCTGCCTGGTGGAAAAGGACCTGGGGGTGCTGGTCAACAGCCAACTGAACATGAGCCAGCAGTGTGCCCAGGAGGCCAAGAAGGCCAACAGGATCCTGGCTACTATCAGCAATGGTGTGGCCAGCAGGACTAGGGCAGGGATCGTCCCCCTGTACTCGGCACTGGTGAGTCCACACCTCGAATCCTGTGTTCAGTTTTGGGCCCCTCACTACAAGAAAGACATTGAGGTGCTGGAGTGAGTCCAGAGGAGGGCAACAAAGCTGGTGAAGGGTCTGGAGCACAAGTGTGATGAGGAGTGGCTGAGGGACCTGGGGGTGTTTAGTCTGGAGAAAAGGAGGCTCAGGGGAGACCTTATCGCTGTCTACAACTGCCTGAAGGGAGGTTGTAGCGAGGTGGGGTTGGTCTCTTCTCCCAGGTAACAAGTGATAGGACGAGAGGAAACGTCCTCAAGTGGCACCAGGAAAGGTTTAGATTGGATATTTGGAACAATTTCTTCACTGAAAGGGTTATCAAGCATTGGAACAGGCTGCCCAGGGCAGTGGTGGAGTCCCCATCCCTGGAGGGATTTAAAAGCCGTGTAGATGTGGTGCTGAGGGACATGGTTTAGTGGTGGCCTTGGCAGTGCTGGGTTAACGGTTGGACTCGATGATCTTAAAGGTCCTTTCCAACCAAACTGATTCTATGATTCAGTCTGTCATTCCTGGGGCTGATCCTGTGACATGACATAAAAAAGGATCATGGCCTTCCAGACAGCAGGGCAGCACGATTGGACAGTGATGGTAAAAATAACCCAGACTTGCTACTCTGGCAACAACTCTGTTAGGACCCCCAGCTGGTCCATGCTGGATCGATATAATGCATCATTCCAACTAAGGACTTTATGTGGGACATGTATATGTTTGTACACGTTTGGTAGAGGCTCGGTTATCCTCAAGAATGACTATAGGGCCCATCAACAGCCACTGGACAACTGGACAGGACCTTGCAAGAGAAAATCTTCTTTGGTTCGTTTCATTGGTCTTTCCCATCTGGCACCTTGTTTCCATTGTTGGCACCCTGAAAAAGCACTCCCCACATCAAGGAGGGATCTCCCCCTTTCCCTCTCTCTCCCTGACTCCTTCCTTCACCACCCAACCCGCCCCCTCTGGAAGAGTAACTTTACCAGTGCACTGGTGTAGGTGGGATCAGAGGTGTCATCCTCCAGAAAACGGGAGAGGCCGAAGTCAGACACTTTGCAGACCAGGTTGCTGTTCACCAGGATGTTGCGGGCAGCCAGGTCCCGGTGCACATAGTTCATATCGGCCAGGTACTTCATGCCTGCCGCGATGCCCCGCAACATACCCACCAGCTGAATCACTGTGAACTGCCCATCGTTTTGCTTAGGGGAAGGGAGGGAAAGAGTACACATGAGAGGAGCAAATTCACAGCCCACCATGGTCCAGCAAACAGTCAGTAGCCTCTGTCTACACTGCATGTCAAGACACAGCTATGCCACGAGTACGTAAGTTCCCTCTCAAAACAAGAGGGTAGAGACTGGAGAACTCACAGGGGCTGTAAGTCACCCTCACACACCCCAAGGGCATCACTACCAATGGCTACTGTCATCCAAAGGTGGCAGATCTGCCACACCTTGCACAGGAGGGTTCAGAAGGGGCAATCTATTCCTATTACGCAGGTTAACTCCCTTCAACGCTGAATTATTCATTTCAAACTCAGACCTATAAATATTTAAACAGAGCAGCTGGAGGTGAAGTCCTGCTCTGTTAAAGCTATGTCAGACCGTCCCTCCATGTCCACAGAGGCAGAGTCTGGAAATGCATCTGTGGGCATGCGTACAGGTAGGCACAGCCTTTCGCTAGCATGAGTGGTGGACACACAACACAGATGACAGCCTTGGTGCCACCTCCGCCTCTCTTCCTGAGACACAGACCTCTGGACTATGCAGCAGCTGCCCCAGTGGCAGGGGATGCTGGGCAGTGAAGGGCACTGTTACACTGGTACAGGGAAGGGAACCTTCCCCTCCAGTCGTCCTCTGGCCCAATACAATGTCTGGGGCTGCATGCTCCTGGGACCTCATACCCGCAAGAAAGAGTCCAGTGAGCCATTCTCCATGAACTCAGTAATGATCATGACTGGTGAACTCTTGGTCACCACTCCCTCCAGGTGGATGACGTTGGGGTGATCGAACTGCCCCATGATGCTGGCTTCGCTCAAGAAGTCCCGTCTCTGCTTCTCGGTGTAACCAGACTTCAGGGTCTTGATGGCCACAAAGATCTCTCTTTTGCCAGGAAGCTTGAGATGCCCACTGCACACCTCACCAAACTCCCCTGTGAACAGAGGGAAACAGATAGGGCTTGTCAGCCTCTCAGACCTCTGCCTTTCTCCCCAAGGGACCCTGCTCCCACAGGCTCCAGCCATGCCTGCCCTGCACGCCCCTGAGCCGACCACCCACCATCTGCTTTGTGATTCCTCCCTCACTCCACACCAAAGATCTCTCTTCAGGTGGATTTATCATTGGTGAGGAGCACTGGACACTATATGCACATGGGAATTCCTTGTCTCCAGCACTGGATGTACTTGCTCCTGTAGCACTGAACCACCTTGCTCCTCCTAGTCCAGGCTGGAGCTAAGTGTAAGACCTTACTGACACTTGTCTTCCCAGCACATGTAAGGCTAAATCCTCACCAAAGCCTGCAACCACAAAGGAGACTGTGCTGCTGAGGGCCATCCAGTCATTCTCAATTCACCTACCTGCCCCAATCACCTGCTCGATTTTGACACAAGAGATATCAATTTCTTTTGCAAATTCCCTGACAGCTTCATTGGGATCTTCGTAGGTGAACGGGTCAATATAAATCTTCATGCCTGGAGTCACTGCATAAAGGGGAGGGAGAGAGTCAGATGGACAGATGCAAATAGAACAACCGATGGCTGGCATCGAGGAAAAGAGAAACCTATTTGTGTGAGGGTCTTTTTGACCTCAGCAAGTTGCATAATCAAGGGCATGAAGCAGACACAGCAAAGCAGTTTGAGAAAGAACATGCAGAGCCATGTTTGCACAGGACTATTAAAGCTGGATTACAACGAATATTGGCTCACAAGTCATTGTTGGGGCAGTGGAGGGCTACATCGTTAGCTAGGACTGCAAACTGTGACCACAGAGAACCACACATCCTCTGCAGCAGGATTCAGCTTTAGTAGATCCAGAGACAAGCAAGACAAGCATTTGCTCTCGGGAGATGGTGCATAGGCACACCAGTGTCACACTGTGCTCATCATGCTGCAACACTGCAAGAGGACCATTTGTAGAGACTGCAGCTCTGCCTCACTGGCCTCCTCTGCATGTTGCTTCCACCTCAGCACACCATCCCATCAGAGGCATGGGAAAGTGGAGGAGGAGACCCAGGCTCAGCACTCAGGACAGGAGATGGTGAAGGTCTGCCTTGCGATGTAAATGGAATCATAGAATCACAGACTGGTTTGGGTTGGAAGGGACCTTAAAGAACATCTAGTCCAACCCCTCCTGCCACGGGCAGGGACACCTTCCACTAGACCAGGTTGCTCCAAGCCCCATCCAACCTGGCCTTGAACACTGCCAGGGAGGGGGCAGCCACAGCTTCTCTGGGCAACCTGGGCCAGTGTCTCACCACCCTCACAGGAAAGAATTTCTTCCTAATATCTCATCTAAATCTCCCCTCTTTCAGTTTAAAACCGTTACCCCTCGTCCTACCGCACATGCTGAGGTACATGCTGCTCTTGGTTCTCTACATGGAAATCTATAGGGGAGGCAGTTCTAGGTGCTTGGTACTGCTGACACAGCCACCAAGCCAGTTTGACTCATCCACGGGAGAGTCTGTGACCCTTCCAGGGGCAGTGCAAGCAAGACAGACAGTCCAGGCCCCTGTTCTCCTGACAGGTAACACTGCCTGAGGCTGGGTTCCCTCTTGGTAGCCTCAACACAGCCAAGACAAGCTGTAGGGGACACCAGGGAAATTGCAAAAGCCAAGGTCTTCCTGCTAGGCAGACCAGAAGACACAGCGATATGCTTATGTGAAAGGCAATGGCCATGGGACCTGGTGAGGTTGGACTGCTGATGCTACATCGCATGCTACCTACACCGTGGCACAGCCTTTACCTGCACTCCTGCAGTTCTCCCCTTTCTATACTCATTTTGCTGGCCTCTGGCTTGCTCCAAAATTGGAGATATTTGGAGAGCAGAGCTCACAGCTCACTAAATAAGGAGCCCAACACAGAACCAGAGGCATGACTCCCAGCCCCACATGTAGGATGCTGGTAGGATTTAGGGGAGTTGCTGCAATGCTTATAGGCTCCCTGCACCTTGGCAATTTGCTAACAATAAGCTGTAGCCTCTCCACAGCAATCACTGCTGGGGATCCAAGCAGGGACTGTCCCTTGGACTGGTGTCTTGAGTGATGCTGTGGCTAAAAGACATCCCAAGCCCGTTATCAGTTCATCTGCATCCAGTGGCATCCAGCCTGTTCCCACAGTCGTGGAGGCACAGCTATTAATGCCATCCCTGCCTGAAGCTGTCACGTTACGCACCAGACCCCAGGAGAAAGTGTGAATGTATGTTTACACATGCAGCACAGACTGACAAACAACTGAGAGCTGCATTTACATAATCTTTTCTTGAAGAGTGTCATTTTTCCTAGTAAGTTATAGCAATGCAGCCAGCACGCTGCTGCTCTGGCAGGGAGCTGCAGTTCAGTGCCCAGCCTTTTGGGAAATGTTTCCCAGGTAAATGCAGAATCAATAGTGAGTCCTGTGCTGAAACACTACTGATGTTTTCCATTTTCTGAACAAGGCCAAGGTCTGTACAGGACAGAGGTATAAAAAGGTACAAAAACAAGGTATAAAAAGGACAGAAATCCTGAAGCTGCAAGTATAACACGAGGTAAATAGCAACTGAGATTGGAACAAAGCAGGATTATAGCGACAGGTCTCTAGTGAGGGAGGAGAAAGGCGTTGCAGAGGGCAGGCAGCCAGGGGTTAATGAGGGGAAAGAGGATGTACTGGGGTGAGGCAGGGTGTGCATCAAGGTCTCGAGCAGGAATGCTGGATGTGAGGGAGTGCCCTGCAGTACACAGGGGTGTTGGAAGAGGGATGGTGCAAGAGAGGGCATGTTATGTATTGTGTTATATACCTCTATATATAGATACATCTGATATCTGCTAGGTTTCTGGGAACCCTGGGATGGGCTCTAGGAAAGGCACCATGAGATATGAGGGTTCCTGCAGAAGGACAGCACTCTGCAGGACGTGGGTAACTCAGGAAAGGGGTCTCACTGCTGCCCACAAGCTGGGCAAAGTTCAGGAATCGGAGTGGCAAGACAAGGTGTGGGGCAGGGGCTGTGCTGCAGAAGAGGGTGAGGCTTCAGGGGCACATGGAGGGGCGTGTGTTGGATGTTGCAGGAGTTTGTAGCGCATGCACAGGTGTTCACTGCATGGTTGGCACCCAACAGTATGCAGGTCTGGAGAGCACGGACTGTACGAGGCAGGGCAGGGACCTAGGTCATAGGGGACTGGTGGAGGATCTATACAGCATGGAGGTCCTCCTGTCTGCACATGCACACGCCTGCCCGGTTAGGTGGCCTGAGCCCTCCCCACACGCCACAAGGAATGAGTGAACAGGAACACAAACCGAAGAGAGAGCGGACCCCCAGGCCTGGAGGGGGGCCGCGGTACGTACTGTGGCCACTGGTATAGTGCTGCAGCTTGTCGGTGTACTCGGAGTCAGCACGCTCAAAGCCCCGTCTTCTGGAAAGAAAGGGAGTGCTGAGCCCCCACACAGGTCCATCGGGGCTGAGAGACACACTGCAGGGGCATCTCTTTCCCCCTTCACCTTCCTGTCCCCATCCTCCCCTCACCTACCCCTGCCACCCTCTGTCTCTAGTCACCACCCCATTGCACAGCCCCAGTCCCGGGGCATGCACTCAGGCTGACCTACCTGTTGCACACAATAATGATGACGACCACAGCAATGAGGAACACCAGTCCTGCTGCGGAGGAGCCAATGATGAGCGGCAGCTTCTCCTGGACACTGGTCTGGTACTCAGCTGGCATGTAAAGAAGAGGGAAGGGGTTACTGTGGCACGGAATGGGTCTACACTAAGAAGTTCATCAAGATCAGAGCACGGCCCTGAGCACTTCTCACATTTGCATGGCTATTGCTAATGTGCTTCCTGGCATGGTTTTGGTACGGGACAGCTAGTGTTGTCCCAGGCATGGCTCAGGTTGGCTATGGCAGCGGCTGTGCCCCACTAGGAAGGCTGGGTGGAGCTATCCCTTTTGGGTGTGAAAGTTTAGTCCCACAGATGCATGCATGCTGTGCCTTGCTCCTTGGCCTCAGGGACAGAAAACTGGCTTGGGCTGTTTTATTTAGCAGCACAAATCTAGAAAATAGAGGCACAGGTCTGCATTTGTCATCAACAGCTGTGCACATGAAAATCATAAAATTCATTTCCTCTAAATCCAACTGAGTGAACAGGTCCCCATGCCAGAGAAGCTTGGCAGAAATTGGCCTAGTTATTCCCTGCATGGACCACCAAGCGCCCGTGACTCTCTCCAGGTCTTGCCAGGTTGAATAAATGCATGTGATTTGCCAAGGCACCCCTGAAGGGACTAACAGCAAGAGGACCAGCACTGCTGCCAGTGCATCTCCATCGTGTTCAAGTCTCTCTAGGCCCTGTGTCACCTTCATGCAGAGGCAGCTGAAGACTCACCTTCAGTCATGGTCTGGAAATACATCTTGCCACTATACCGGCCATACCCGGCCACAGTACGTGCCCGCACCTGGAAGACGTAGATGGTGCCAGCTTTGAGGTTTTGCACTGCCACGGTGTTGGTGGGGCTCTTCACTGTTGTCGAATTTAACTCGCTCAGATCCTGCCAAGAAAATTAAAATCCATCATCAGAAAAATGAGTCCAGAATCAAGTGCTGTATTTCTAGAAGGAGGAAGTGCAGGAGACCAGGGTAGCATGGGTGGAGAGACCACCATGGGCCTGAACAAACAGGTCATTCCTCTGAGCCTGCCTCCCAGCAGGGAGACAAAGAAGCAGGAATGGGAGTATGAATATTCCTGGGCTACCCACCACCTCTCAGGAAAGGCTCTGATGAAGGTGTTAGCTAGAAACCTCAGGTCGCTTCTCCAAGCCTTGAATTCAATAGGTATGGGAACTGCTTCCCTCTTCTGTGCCCACCTTCTCTCAGCACTGTCCTTCTTTCTCACCCCCTCCTCCTGTGCCTGATCCAGCCTCAGCACCCTCTCCGTTTGCTCTTTCCTATCTCCCTTTGCCTATGCTGAAGATAAAGTCCACCTGAACACAGGGTTTTGGACCTTGGGAGAAGTACTGCTACCATCCCCCTGCCCATGGTCTGCTTTACCAGGAACCATGGCTAGGTTTTCAAAGCTGGGGAACCGAAGAGCATATTTAGAAGTGACAATGAGACTACTTCCAAATTTCTGTCCCACCACTTGTGTGCAGTTTTTCTAGCTGTGGACTTAAGCAGTCATATCATAACAGTATAGATGGTATTGCACTTGTGTAGGTGATGGATCCATCGCTACCCTTAGTAATTATGCCCTTAGCTGAGCATCCAGAAGCACTAGTGGATGGGCCAGGATCTCCTTGTGGTAGCCACTGTACAAGAGAACAGACAGTCTCAGTCCGCCCCATGGACATGGAGAAACAGGTCAACAGGGGAGGATGAAAGAAGGTACTGAATGTGGTGCTTCCTATGATCAGGGCAAGGTGTCCAGGTGCCTGACAGCCATGAAGTCCTGAAAGCCAGTACAAAGCAGCAATATATGCAAATAGCACGATGTTTCTGGAAAACAGAATAAGCTTGGGAAAGCCAAGCTGTCAGTATGAGCCCCCATAAAAGGAGGCACAGGCACCAATTTTTGAATCAAATTTCTGCAGCTACATTGAAAGTGTTCATCCTTTCTGGTAACACCTCTGATCTGGCAGGTCAGGCTGCCTTGGCAGGATCACTGGTTGGAACAGATAAGCAGCTGACAGCTAAAAATCTGAGCTGGCAATTTTACAAACGAGTCCCTGAGATCTGCTAACTTCAAGTCACTGCAAAGGACTCAGCAAGCCTAAGAACTCCCACCCCACTCAGACTCACCAGCGAGGTGAGATAACCTCATGAGAACTAGGCAGGGACTGGCAGAAAGAAGTCACACATAGTTTGTGCAATCCCATCAAGTGGGACTGAGGCTAATCAAGGGACTGGCCTTTTGTCTCGGCTGTGAAGCTCCACTGGGGGGCATGGAGGGTTTTCTTCTTGTCCCGTGCTACAGTGAGATCAGAATGAAACTCCCAGTGAGGAGCAAAGCATCCAACTTCTTCTGCAGTGGACTTCTGAAGGATAGAGGGTCTCAAAGAGGCAATCAGGCAGAAGGTCCCATCTTGTGATGAACCAAGGTTTCCTCACACAAAGGTGCAAGTTGCACAGGCTGTTGCTCTCATGCTGTTTTGGCTGCCTGCAGGCAACAGTGAAGCAGAAGTCAATGAAGAGTCTTGCACCCATCTTTGCACACCCTTTGCCTAGTGGGGGCTGTCTCCTCAGACTCCTCAGCTGCTGGACACAGGATGAGTTAGAGGTTGTCTTGCCCACCAATAAATGGTGGAGCTTGCCTTTGGGGGCAGCTGGTCTCCTTCCTTTTCCACTAGCCACAGTGCTAGTGATCTGGTGACTTTGCTTTCATGTTCATCCACTTCTGAGAACAGTGCTGGTGCCTTCACTCAGAGGATCCTCTGCACAGCAAGAAGCTGTGGTACCAGCAACAAGAGAGGCCCACAAAGAACAGTCATTCACTATGGGGCTTCGTAAGCAGACCATGTTGAACCAATGTTCTCCTCATGTTCCTGGGAGACCCTGGTGCTTTCTCAATTAGTCATCGTGCTGCAGCAGAATTGCAAGCACAGTGGCATTTGCAAGATGGATTATACTCATGATCCAGGTTTGTGCAGACTATTAGCCTCACAGATGCAAAGCAGCTGAAAGACAACATTCATGGAGTTAATTTCTTCTTGTATTAAGCTTTTGGCTGAGCAGTGCTCTGGTGTGGACTGCTGGTAAGAGTGGTCTGGCAGGAACTTGTTTCGCCAAGTGTGCAGTCAATCTCAGAGGCTTGGAAATGCTGGTGGCACATCATTCTGCAGGGTAATGCAGAGCAGTTCTATGAATGCCCAGAAGACCTCCACTATTAACATTGTTCGGGAACAGTTTTCTCTTCTAAAAACTACAACATCAGTTTTATCCATCTGGACCTGGCACTGAAGGTGCCTGGGTATCATTGGGGTGTTTGGGAATTAGACTAATGGCAAAGAAAAGCTCAAGTACAGGTACACAGACAAGAAAGATCAAGAAAAGATGAGCACGCAGAAGACTGATTGCCTTGTTTGCCTGATCAGGCCTCAGCACTCCTTTGGACCTTTCCCAGGCAGGCTAGAAGTGAAATAGGTCAGGAAGTGTTTACAGTTTTAGTGATCAAGGGCTTGGATGAATCCTCCCAGGCCCTTGAATGGCACTAACAACACAGTTGTTTTAAAATCATTTGTCCAACTGTTTGAGGGAGCCTCATCTCTGCTCCTGGAGGACTTTAAACTGAATGCAATGGGCATGCTTACAAGACAGGTTATAGCCTGGGAAATTGATGTCTGTCTATCGCAGGAAGGTATGCTCATGTCCATGCTCTCCTATAATCCCAGACCACAAGGAAAGAGCATTTACACCTCTCCACCCTCCCTTATCAGACCTATTCCTTCCTCTTGGCATATTGCTCAGACATCACCTCTCCAGCAATTCACTTCAAACACTTCTCCCCTTTCACCCCTCTGGGCTTCTCCACCAGGTACAGGGCATACCAGGTGGTTTAAAGTCCAAATCCCTTTTCTGTTTCTCACAGCTTGTTTTTTTGCAGAGGTTTGGTGGTTGTTTGTTTTTATTTTCCCCTGCTAATTTTGGTTTGACTTTGGAAATCCTAATTCAAAATAACACACTTATTTTCTCACAGGTTTAATTTTGAGTCCTCATGTGGTTTCCCTTCCCCTGAGCCATATTTAACCTGAAACCAAAGTCTGATCAACAAAGAAAGAGTTTCTTGAAACATGGATAGTCTGTGAAACGCTCGAATGATCTGTAAAAATTGTTTCTAAAAAGTCATGTTTTACCAGAAAAAAAAAAAAAGCCAAAGAAAAACGTCAACCGACTTAATTTGGCAGACAGCTCCTCCGCGTCTGCACAGCAGCAATCTGCTGTGGTTCCTGAAGAAAATAGGCCCACACGTACAAAGCTAGTCCAAGGCTGTGTGCCAAATCATCACACACATCTGAATTTCGGCTCCCATGGGATCGAGTACATTAGGAGGGATGCTCAGATGTGGTAACAGGGTCCTGCCGGCCACTCTGGGGGTCGATCCATGAGGTCCACAGCTCCCAGACTCTCATGGGGAACACCACTTGTGGGGAGATCTCAAGAGCATTTGCCCTCCTAGACAGGTATCCAATCAAGTGTGGTGTGGTAAGAGTGTCTGGATGCCTCTCACAAAAAAAACTTGAGCCCCAGACAGAAGCAGTGTGGACCCTGGGCAGGGACTGGGACTGCAGGAAAGCTATAGCAGGGCTCCCTGGCAAGCTTTCCTCTTAATCTTCTTGATCCCACAGTTTTCCACAGACAGAGCCCCCTCCAAGCGTTTGGGGCAGCATGGGGGGAAGGGGCATCCCAGCTCTCACTCCATCCTGGGGACAGCTGGGAAACACCAGGCAGCAGCTTTGGCCCCAGGCTTGGGGATGCTGGTGTCCAGCACTGCAGACTAGAGACCACGAAAGTCCTCTGAGCCAGCCCAGGAGCAGTGCTTCCAGCTGTCCTTGGTACAAACCCTGGTGACATCCAACTCTGGGGATCACAGAATCATAGAATGGTTTGGGTTGGAAAGGACCTTAAAGATCATCTAGTTCCAACCCCCCTGCCAGGGGCAGGGACACCTTCCACTAGACCAGGCTGCTCAAAGCCCCATCCAGTCTGGCCTTGAACACTTCCAGGACGCTGGGTTCCTGCCAGAAGCTCCTGGGCACCACGAAGGCTACAGCCAGCTCTACTCCCACCTCCAACACCAGCTGCCACAGGTCGCCTCTCCCCTACTCTTCAGCCCTCCAGCCAACCCATACCCTTTCCCCAGCGTTGGTTGGAGACATCAAAGGACTGTTGCGCCTCTGAAAACATTTGCTTTGGTGACAGAACTGGGCACAAGGGATGGGCTGAATGTCTTCAAACAATTACAAAATGGGTAACTTAAGGCATACCCTAAACCCAATCATTTTGCATAACAAGGAGAGCTAATTATTCTCTGCAATGCTTTACACTGCAGTGGGTTTCCAGTTCCCACACTCTGGGATGAGTTTGGCAACTTTGGACAAAAACTACTACGCCCTTTCTAAATGAAGACAACACTCACTTTTTTAATAAGACAAACATTGCCAGGTGCCTCTTGGAGGTAAAAAAAAATACATTAAGGAGAGGATCATAGAGAGTAGACACGTCATTCAGTGTTTGCGTAACAGTCTGCACTGATTTGCTCTAACTACATGTGAAAGAAAATCATCATGTTGCCTCTGCACAGGCATTTTTAATAGCATCTAATAATAGCAATGTTATAAATAACCTGTGAAATGGAAACAAAAATATACCTTTGTTTCAGGTATCGTGAACAGCTCTTTTCCGTTAACGCTAAAACACTTATTCCAATTTTGTTAAATTTAATTTATGTCTTTATCTAGAAGAGAATCAATTCAAAATGAAGAGCCAAAACTCTTTTTATACAAGATGCATATGCTGCTATTCTTACATTTGAACTGTTTTCATGCTAATACAATGTAATTTTCTACTGGGAAAAAAAATTCCACCAGAAGCAACTTAACTAGCTCCAGAGATATATTCTGAGCATTCAGAAGCACATGGGACAGTTTGCAATGAAACATTTTGGAAGAAAATTGCCTCTGTACACACTGGCAGTCGAGTGAGAACACACCTGGGATGTGTCACACACCCCATCCAAATTGCAGTATTGATGGGAAGCAGGGGAAGAGCACAGCATATCCAAAGCTGTGCATTTTGGGACTGCGCCCAGGGACCAAGTAAATGGCTTTCAATTGCAAAACTCAGCACTGCAATGAGATTCAGCTCTGCCAAGCAGGCAGAGAAGGATATAGTGTCACTGCATTGTTGAAAATGCAAAGGGCTCTCAACTGGCCAGCCAAAGCATATGAAGACCTTGGCTTGACTACTGATGGATCAGACCTTGAGTGTGCAACTGGGAGTTCAGGGTAAAGGGTAATACACACAGAGGACTTTGGGGAGAGACAAATCCACTGCCATTGGCCAGGCCCTGCCTCTAGCTCTTGGTTATTCCACTTCTTTTTTAACCTGTTTCCAAATCCTCTGCGGTTTGCATGCTGTGGGACTAAGCTTTGACCCAGTGATCCCTTTCTGAGAATGACATACATCTTGGTTGGGGAAGAGACAAAGACATGCCTGTCTTCTTCAACCAAAGCACCAACAGAAGACATACCAAGAGGTTCAAATGATTCTGACCCTCCACTCCGCTCTGGTGAGACCCCACCTGCAGTACTGCATCCAGCTCTGGGGTCCGCGGCACAAGAAAGACATGGACCTGTTGGAGCGGGGCCAGAGGAAGGCCATAAAAATGATCAGAGGGGTGGAACAGCTGGCCTATGAGGAAAGACTGAGAGAGTTGGGGTCGTTCAGCCTGGAGAAGAGAAGGCTCCAGGGAGACCTTCTAGCAGCCTTCCAGTACTTAAAAGGGACTTATAAGAAAGATGGGGACAGACTTTTTAGCAGGGCCTGTAGCAATAGGACAAGGGGCAATGGGTTTAAATTAAAGGAGGGTATCAGACTAGATATAAGGAAGAAATTTTTTACAGTGAGGGTGGTGAAACACTGGAACGAGTTGCCCAGAGAGGCTGTGGATGCCTCATCCCTGGAAACATTCAAGGTCAGGTTGGACGGGTCTCTGAGCAACCTGGTCTAGTTGAAGATGTCTCTGCTTATTGCAGAGGGCTTGGACTAGATGACCTTTAAAAGTCCCTTCCAACACAAACTATTCTATGATTCTATGATCCCATTCTGAGAATGACATACATCTTGGTCAAGGAGGAGATGAAGACTTCCCTTTCTTCTTCAACCAAAGCACCAGCAAAAAAATATAACAAGAGTTTCAAATACCACGACAGAGAGCGCCTCAGCATCAGCTCGTGGGGCTGCTTGTGTTGTCCTCTCTGCCAGGGCTAGTGCTCCACCTGAGAGCCTGCTGCCGTGAAAAGCATTGCCTGAGCGTGACTTGGGCCACTTGTCCCCCTGATCAGGGACACGCTGTGCCCTAAGCTTTGATGATCGGGCAAGCAGATGCTCACCTTGTGGTTGGCTGCAAAGACTGGCCACGAACGGCAACCTCTCCTTTAGACAAAAATTCCCTTTATTTACAGCCTCCCCCAGAAAACAGAGTGGAGGGGGAAGAGAGAAAGAGAAGAGAGAAAGTAAGAGAAGGAGAAGAACTCCCTGAAATCTTCTGTCTCTACTTTGAGGGTCCCCAGGGAAAGGACACCTCTTCCTTTCCAGATCTGTCTTGTTACCTACTCATCCATCTTGCCATATATTCTGGGATCATTTCCAAGGGTCAAATAAATGGCTGTGATTTATGCAATATAGGTCAGGACCTATTTAACAGCTTACAAAGAAGCTCCCCCCCTCCCCATTCTCCCTCTGGCTCTTGGTGATGAGAAAATAGGTCACGGGCAGGCAGTGGGGGGGATTAATCATTTCTTCTGGCAACTGCTGGGAAAAATATTTTCAGTTTCATTTAATCATAAAGCTTTTTAATTAGTTAGTTTGCAATTTTTAATGTATAGTTTATAAGCTCTTGTGTAAGGGGGCAGATTCCTGGAAGGAGAAATCTCCTGCTCCCCACCTCCCCCAGGAAGCACAGATGAAGTTCACCAGCCAGATAGAGCTTGGCAGGTCCTGGACCAACATCAACATGGACTTTGGGTCTCTCAGCAGCCACACAATTCCAGCCCCATGGGATGGACACCCTGGCACAGCCCTGGCTTGCAGTCCCTCTGCTTGCCTGGGCAGGGGGGAGGTGGAAGGGGCAAGATCCTCAGAGATGAAAGAGCCAGAGCTGCAGGACCCCTTCACATCAGCCTGCCCCAACTCCATAGCTCAGTGTGTACCCTCCATGGGAGTATGGGACAGCTTGTCCCTGGTACAACACCTGGGTAAAGCAGTTCAGGCTCCTGCACACAGACGCCAAACTCACCTTTGGTGTAAATGCACTGACAGACAGTATTACACAAAATCTCAAAGACTGGACACTCACCTAGTGTGGTCTAACCTCAGATTAGATGCTCTGTGACATCCCTACCATCCCCATTCCCCACTAATGCCCCAGTAGGGGAAAGGAAAAAATTAGACCCTGGCCCCTGGCTACCCAGCTCTCCCTGTATTGGGTCCACCTGCCACAAGTGCTGGAGAGGTGAGGGGAGGAGAAGTTCCTCCTGAAAGACCAGCAGATTTTCCACACTTGCAGTGTCTATACAGGGTCACTGGAACCACCGCTGAACTCCAAAGGGTTGACAGTCACTGCCACCCACATGGCCAACCACAGCAAGAGAAGTAACCTATTGATCAACCAACTGCTGTAGCCGATGTTGGGCCCTTACGCAAAGCTTTGCACCACCTCCTCTCCCAAAAACCCGCGGCTGAACCCTGCCAAGGTCCCGCAGTACCTTCTCATAATATTGCAGCTCATAATCCAGGATGACTCCGTTGGGTTGGTCAGGCTGAGACCATGAGAGGGTAATGCTGTCCACGGTGCGGCTGACCTGGTGCATGATGGACACAGCTGAAGGAGCTGGAAGAGAGAGCAAGAGAGAGGCCTCAGTCAGACACCTACACGGGCAAGACCCGCATCCCCTAGCTGGAGGCAGGCAGGTGTATTGTTGCTATTTGGAGCTACTGAATTCATTTCCAGCAGTGGCAGGGTTGTCCAGGGGTCAGGAGATCCCACCTCTTGCTGTTTGTAGAGAGCAGTTAGGGAAGAAAAAAATGTTTCCACGGCTCACTAAGAGTTTGTAATTAGAAACCATGTAGGGCAGTGTCTCGAGCAGGAAAACAGATCATTCCCAGGCAAAACGAGACCAGGGTTGGAGGAAACACAGCCTTGTTACCCTAGAAAAAGCACTACCAGCCCAGCAACATGCAATCCTCCCTGCTTGCCATGGGGAAATAGGGGGTTTTGTACTTTGACATTTGCATAGAGAAGCTTCATAAGGCACAGGCAGACGCAGGAAGCAAGCAGCTCCTCTCCGCCTCGGTGTGCTGGGTCTGCAAGTTGCACATGCCAATCAAGGGAGGTGCATACAGCAGCCTGAGCACGCAACGCAAACCTGACCTGACATGCTGACAATGGTGAGTCGCCCGCCTCGGCAGAGTGCCCTGGAAATAGCACACCCACAGACACCACTTGTCCCACTGAGCACAATGGGACCTTCCAGCAGCTCCCTAGACAACCCAGCCAGCTGTCCACCCCTTGTGCTGCCCTGCATTGCCTACGAGGCTTGACACATGGCCAGGTAGGAACAGTGCGGTCTCAGCTGGTGCCACTCCGTGGGAAAACTGTCCTCCAGGGACCTGTGCTAACAAGTCCATGGGGCAGGGACCACAGTGCGGAGCTGTCACCTTCCTGGGAAACTCTGACCAGGTCTGATCCTGCTTGCTGTGGACTGGGGCAGGTGAGCAAGCAGCCTGGACTGCTTTTAATCCGGTTGGCTCAGGTATTGATAGCAGAGATGCCACAGCCTACAGCCCCCCACCCTTGCTGGAGGGGCTGACACTGTTCTACAAGTACCTGAAAGAAGGGTGTAGCGAGGTGGGGTCAGTCTCTTCTCCCAGGTAACAAGCGATAGGACAAGAGGAAACAGCCTCAAGTTGCACCAGGGGAGGTTTAGATTGGATATCAGGAAAAATTTCTTCACTGAAAGGGTTGTCAAGCATTGGAACAGGCTGCCCAGGGAAGTGGTGGAGTCACCATCCCTGGAAGGATTTAAAAGCCGTGTAGATGTGGTGCTGAGGGACATGGTTTAGTGGTGGCCTTGGCACTGTCGGGTTAATGGTTGGACTCGATGATCTCAAAGGTCCTTTCCAACCAAAACGGTTCTATGATTCTATGACACACACAGATGCCCGTGCTGCTTCCTCTTCACTGCCTCCGAGACCCGTGAGCTGAGCACGTGTCCTCGCCCACCCTGTGCCCAGTCTGCTGACGGCACTGCCAGCACAGCCTCCACGGACATCAGTCCTGAGGCCATCCCAGACCTCACTCAGTGCCAGCCCAGCCTTGGAGAGTGCTAACTCCAGCACAGCATTAGCCCTGGCACGCCTGCCAGCACAGACTCACTGCCTCAGCAGCTTCAGGGCAGAGGGGAAGCCTCAAGGGTGGGAGAGGACTGGAAAGTGGTAGCGAGAAAGCTTCCCCATCGCTTGCATGCCAGGCCTGGTTACAAATGGATGCAGAGGCTTGCACTCAGAAGGGCTTTTACCAGGTCCAACCCTTTCAATATTTCATGGAAGAACAACTCATTTGACAGCTCTGAGAAAGAGCTTGGAGGAGCGGCACACAAAGCAAAGCACCTCTCGCCCATCTCCAGTCTGGTTTCCCTTGGCATCACGAGCAGCGACAGAAATCGTGCCAGCTGAGGATTGCAGACACAGCAGTGGTAGGACTGTGCTACTTGGACTAGCATGGCTGCAGCGTGTTCTTGCACATTACAGTAATGAATCACAGCTGAGCAACTCCTCTCAAAGTATACCAACAAAAGCCATTTTCTAACCCATCATCTTTGCCTCCTCACTTCACTACTGGTTTTCTGGATTCAGAACAGTGTAGCTCCCAGGATGTTCAACACCTGTGTGCCGAGGGGAGTAGGGACCGGGTATGGGTAAAGTAAAATCTGCCACCGCACTGCTGCACCATGTCCCTTCATCTCCCTAGGTTTCCCCACCCTTGAAGGAAGGTGCAATGTGGGTCAGCCTCAGCAAAGTGTTGGCGATCTCTGGTTTTGTCCAGCACTTACTAAAATTGAACAAGGGCAGAGAACTTCCATCACTGGAAGTGTTCAAGGTCAGGCTGGACAGGGCTTTGAGCAACCTGATCTAGTGAAAGATGTCCCTGTCCATGGCAGGGGGGTTGGATGATGATCTTTAAAGGTCCCTTCTGACCCAAACCATTCTGTGATTCTAACAGATCCTGAGACCCAAGCCTCACCTCCTCCCAAACACCAATCCCTCCATCCGTTTCTGGTTAAGCCAAGCCCCGTTACCCACCAGTGTGAAACTCTCTGTATCATCTCAGACCTCCCCTTGCTCTGTGGCATACAGCACTGCTTCCCTCCTGCCTTAATGTCCCAGTCCCACCGCTTCAGGGCCTATATATACAAACTTCTGGGATTAGTTTCTTATGCTGGGGTTAGGATAAAACACAGGTAACATTTCTGGAGCCTGTCAGTGCTTGCCAGAGCTTGCTGCTTCCTTGTCAACATAGATTTCATAGGACATCTGCAATCTCTAAGACAAATATTTCTCTGTGGAGAAAGGCCTTGGAAGGAAGATGTGACCAAGCTACAGATGGCCCTGCAGCAGGGATTGGGACTGGACTGAGATGAGTACACAGCCCATGGTCTCTCTGGCACATCTGAGCTGCACATGCTCTGGAAACCAATCCCACACTCATACAGGCTATTCCAGGACAGGGGCTGCATATAAGCAAACCAATACCACCACAAATCTGGGATGTGGCATGGTCCCATGATTTAGACACAGGTTCAATGGCTGACCTTGTAGCTGGAGAAGCTCCTCAGCTCCAGGTCCCTCCAGGTAGCAGTGAGGTCCCTGTGATGCTCTTCTCCCACTTCCATGCACGTGTGAATCATTTGTGATCAGTCATGGCCCAGGCAGCTGGGTACCTGGTGAACCTGCCCTCGTCTGGCCCAGAAAAAAGAATCAACTGGATGAGGTGGCGCTCATCTAATTAGACGTAATGAGGCAAATACGCTGCATGTTGGGGAGGAGGCAGGTGAGATGAATGACTACAGCAACTTCAGCATTTTTCCTACACCTGGGGCAAAGGAGCGTCTCTGGATGGGCAGGAACCTCCACCATTGCGTCTTCTCAGTAACTGCTCTTGTTATCACAGACATCAGGGAAATGAACAATAATAAAATCACAGAAAGGTTTAGGTCAGGAGTGAACTTTGGAGGTTTCTAGTCCAACTGGCTTGCAGAGTAATTTCAAAATCAGATCACTTTGCTTAGGAGCGCGTCTAGTTGAGATCAGAATAAGTTCAGGGATGGGGATCTCACAGGCTCTCGGAGCACCAGTCCCCAGCTGTCTCGCTCTTGTGGGGAAGAAGTTTTTCCTTGCATCCCGTTGGAACTTCCCTTATTGAACCTTGTGGACATTACTACTGTCCTCTCACTGTGCACCTTGGGGAAGTTTGGCTCTGTCTTCTCTTTAAACTCCCTTTTAAGTGGAAGACTGTAGCTAGATGTCCCCCAGCATCCTCCTCTCCAGGCTGGTCAAACCCAGCTCTCTCAACTATCTTCATATGTCTTGTGCTCCAGCCCCTGGCCCATCCTCGTGATCCTCCTGCCAGATCTGCTCCACTTTGTTCACAGAATCACAGACTGGTTTGGGTTGGAGGGGACCTTAAAGACCATCTAGTTCCAACCCCTCTGCCACGGGCAGGGACACCTTCCACTAGACCAGGTTGCTCAGAGCCCACTCCAACCTGGCCTTGAACACTGACAGGGAGGGGGCAGCCACAGCTTCTCTAGGCAACCTGGGACAGCATCTCATCACCCTCACAGGAAAGAATTTCTTCCTAATATCTCAGCTAAATCTAACCTCTATCAGTTTAAAACCGTTCCCCCTTGTCCTATCACTCCATGCCCTTGTAAAAAGCCCCTCTCCAGCTTTCCTGTAGCCCCTTCAGGCACTGGAAGGTGCTAGAAGGTCTCCCCGGAGCCTTCTCTTCTCCAGGCTGAACAGCCCCAACTCTCTCAGCCTGTCTCCATAGGAGAGGAGCTCCAGCCCTCTGAGCATCTTCGTTGCCTCCTCTGGACTTGCTCCAACAGCTCCATGTTCTTCTTCTGTTGGGGGCCCCAGAGCTGGACGCAGCACTGCAGGTAGGGTCTCACGAGAGCAGAGTAGAGGGGCAGAATCCCCTCCCTTGACCTGCTGGCCATGCTGCCTTTGATGCAGCACAGGATATGGTTGATGTCTCTGCAGTACTGAGGAGCCCCAAAGTGGACACATTACCCCAGATGTGGGCTCAAGAGTGCCGAGCAGATGGGAACACTCTCCTCAATTTTTTGCCTGTGCTCTTGCTAATGGAGCACAGCATGCTGCAATGCTACAAAACATGGTCCTCCCCACACATCTTTACCACAGGTGAGGGCAACAGCTTGTACAGAGAGAGGCTCCCAACTCTGTGAATAAGGGATGGGTTGAGACTGGATGCCTGAGTTTGAAAGCAGTTTAGTGGGGTCAGCCAGACCTTAGAGTGGCTTTCTGAAGTCTAGTCAGAGGGAAAAGCTTCTAGCCATATAGCGCCACAAGCACTCAGGCAGCTGGTATCTGGCAGCTCCTGTCCCCTGGAGCAAACGGTTCCTTCACAGTCAGCTGCAAAGCTCGTGAAGACCCATTAGTTTCTGACTCCTCAGGACTTCGAAGGCTGGAAGGTCCCAGTTGCAGTTCTCTGCTCTGCCCCTAAGTCCATATGGGCAACCTTGTACGAATCCACATGATCCCTCTGCACTGCCATCTTCTACCTGGAAAATGAGGCTAGCCATCCTGTCTCATTTTCACTCCCTGCCTGTCTTATCTATTTTTACTGAGCACTTTCAGAGGCAGAGATTGTGCTTAGGAGCTAGGTCTCCCAGCAGTATTTAATGCATGTAATATAATAGCTAAAAAGGAAGGAGATGAAAACAGTTGAAGTGAACACAAAGAGCATCCAATCTGGGATAGTGCTACCTGGTGATACTGTCATCACAAGGTGTGCTTCAGCTCTGACAGAAGCATCAAGCACCTTGTGACCAGCCTGAACTACGATGTAGAAAGAGCTTTTCTGCCATGGGACATGGTGAAGTGACAAACACAACAGAACAGACTATGAGAGATATACACTTTCTGACACGTGGTGAACTCAGCTGAGCAAAGATGGTAAAAGTCTCAAAATATCTAAGCTGACTTTCCTGAACTGTTACTTCTGAACAAACTACACATAGGTTCCCTCCATTGAGTTTCTGAGTATTTCAAAGCAAAGATTTAACAAACTGCAAAAAGGACCAAAATAATAACAAAAAAAAAATAGGTCTTTGTTCTTCCAGCCTGCTTTGTGCCAACCCCTTTCCAGGGCTGGCCAGAGTACAGCTGGGAAGCTAACGCCAAAGATTCGCCGGCAGCATTTAACCTGGCCCTGTGGGATCGGTCACCTTGTTCCACGAACTGTGACTCCTCTTTGTTCCCTTGTGACAAAAGAAACAGAGCTTTAGGGACCATTTCCAGGTTGGAAAAAATTGGTCTTTTTTTCATTTCCAGGTTGGAAATGGTCACTAAGTTGGTGACAATTGCCCAATGGCACAAATTGACCAGTGCCAAAGACACTCCCTCAGCTGTTGGCTCGCCTGGTTGTCCCTTACTCATGGAAAGCGTTTGAGTCACTGTGCACAGGGAAAATGGGTGCTGGAAATGGGACCTGCCCTGTGACACATAAAGGAGATCAAATTTGGAGCATCCCAGCTCTCAGAGCCACTATCACTTTGAGATGTCACCCCCATGAATGTGTAAGCAGAGGCAGATTTATCCTGATGGTGTCTCCAGGTGCATGTGTGCAGCAATGATGCAAAAAAATAAACAGCTTCATTTCCACAACGGACAGAAAGTTACTTTTTATGACTGAAACCCTTGAGCCCTACGTCACGTGGAGACAAAATGAATCATTCGAATCCTTGAAAGGCACTTTTCTACATCCTCTTTATCTGTGACAGCCTCAGATTCTTTGGATTCCTCTTAGTGGAGCCCCATGGCTTCTCCAAATTGCTGGAGAAATAAACCAAGCCAAAACCACCACTGGAGTGTAAAACAAGCTTAATGAAAATCCACTGATGTAAAAAGGCAGATGACCTGTCCCCTGCTGCAACAAAATCTGCAGCGCATGGGGAGGGGAGGCAGCCGACATCTCTCACGTGATGACCCCTCTGGGGCAGAAGCACCAGGGCGATGGGAGGGATGCTTCCACAGTCATCACCCCAAGCCTCTGCACGGCCGCACAACACTGATCACAGCCAGACCCTTGTCTAGGCTGGCGCTTGGGGCTTTGGCAGTTTACCTTAAACCACCAGGAGCTGAGCAGACTTCCCTGGCTCGGGGGCAGCTCTGCAGGATAAATCTCTGTGGGTGTCGACAGCTCTTCTTGTCCAGCTTTTCTGCGGCCCACACAGGGTGCAAGAAGCTGCCTGAGCAGCACATGGGAAGGCTGGGGCTCAAAATGTACCCTATTCTCAGGTCTTGCCAGCAGAGCCACATACCCACAACCTCACCGAAGAACACACAGGTATTACCACTGAGTTTTGCCAAGGCCGTAATGACAGCTAAAACAGCAGTGTCCTCAAAAACCACGGTGGCTCAATGCCACAAGGTGGACACATCTAGGCAAGAAGGTCTCAAATCATAGAATAGAATCATAGAATCATAGAACAGTTTGGGTTGGAAGGGACCTTAAAGACCATCTAGTTCCAACCCCCTGCCACAGGCAGGGACACCTTCCACTAGACAGGTTGCTCAGAGCCCCATCCAACCTGCCTTGAACACTGACAGGGAGGGGCAGCCACAGCTTCTCTAGGCAACCTGGGACAGCATCTCATCACCCTCACAGGAAAGAATTTCTTCCTAATATCTCATCTAAATCTAACCTCTATCAGTTTAAAACCATTACCCCTTGTCCTATCACTCCATGCCCTTGTAAAAAGTCCCTCTCCAGCTTTCCTGTAGCCCCTTCAGGTACTGGAAGGTGCTAGAAGGTCCCCCCGGAGCCTTCTCTTCTCCAGGCTAAACAGCCCCAATTCTCTCAGCCTGTCTCCAGAGCAGAGGGGCTTCAGCCCTCTGATCATGTTCGCGGCCTCCTCTGGACTCGCTCCAACAGGTCCATGTCCTTCTTATGTTGGGGGCCCCAGAGCTGGACGCAGCACTGCAGGTAGGATCTCACGAGAGCGGAGCAGAGGGGCAGAACATGCAGACTAATACCTCTGTGGGCAAGGAACCGGAGAGCTCCATACCCACCAGCCCCACGGGCTACTTAAGCAGTCTCTGCCAAGAGAAACTGAAATCTCAGGTGGCACAGATCCATCACAGCAGAGGCAGCTTAACCATTGCTGATCCCTCCACAAGAGGCTTTGGATTCTTTAACTGAAGATTTGCTTGATCTCAGGTACAGACAAAGGGGCATGTTGGTAGCATTGCTAAGCCACAGGCTTGCTATAGCCAGTATTTTACTTCCATACCAAGTAGTTACTTCTTTTGGCTTGCCCTGCTGAAAATGATAAAAAAGATTAAGGGAAAGAAGGACAGGGAAGAAGACAAGAAGGAAAGAAATCTGAGTTTTCCAGGAGAAACAGGCACTTTCTAATCGCAGCAATACCTGAAAGAAGGTCACGCCAACTGGAAAACCGGGCAGCTTGATGAGACAGCGCAAGAACATGTGAATTTTGAAGAAAATTGGGAAAAGCTACTGTAACAACCAGGTTTGAACATCTGCACGAGACTGGCAACAGAACCCAGGCAGTGAGTTAAATATAGCTGAAATGCTTGCGGTTGACCCTGTGCATATGTTATAGACAGACATCCAGTTTTCTTTGAGGACTGCAAATTATGGCGAGCCCACCATGCCTCTTGGGAGGTTTTCCTCATGGTTATTTGCTCTGTTCTAAAATGCACATATTATTTTCAGGTTGAAATTTATGGACTTCAGCTTCCAAGTGCTGGAACTTTTCTGATTTTGATAGCTAAATTAAGGAGGAGTCTAGAAACAGAATTTTGTCCTTGTGGAAGAACTGAAAGATCATGAAAATATTTTCTTTTATCTTCTTTTCTATTATCTAAGTAGACTGAGTTTCTTAAGCTCTTCACAGATTTATCAGCCCACATATCAATCTGATGACTCTCTTCTGAACCTTTTCCAATTTTTTGTTAACCTCCTTTTCAAATACAAACCTCAAGGCTGATCTTAGTAGCCAGTAACCATCTCTCTTTAACTACAGATACAGCATCCACCTCCTCACTCAGGTTTGATATTCCTCTGAGTGTGACCAACATGACAGTTCTCTGACTCAGTCCATCCTCAGACAGCTTGTGCAGAGCTGCTGTTCCCTCTCTGTTGTGCAGGTTCAATGTTTTTTTTCACTGTGCCCCTCAGCTCAGGGAAGGGAGGAGATAACTGCTGCCTCCTTCACTCCTTGTATCTCCCTCTGATGCAGGGTCGGACCAAACGCCTCAAGACCCAGGCTGTTTCTGCGTCTCCTATAAGCCCCTGTGTCCTGCTGGGAGTGGGGTGAGAGACCCTAGATACATCTGGAATTAGTGTAATTGGTGAAACTGCTATGTAAAGCTTAGGGCAATTCATTATGATAAATCTGACAAAATGCAGCAGGGGGGCATCACACAATGAAGAACTGTGTAGGGTGAATGAGAAATAAATAGGCACATTTTCCTCCTTGGTTTTATGTCCCTGAGCTGTGCTGTTTAGAGCTGTTCTTAGGAAGCTCATGTGTTTCCCTCCCCAACCTATCTCAACGACATCAGGCTTTCTCAATCTGGCCAAACAAGACCAGGAGACCTCAGGACATCTGCTGTGGCACCTTCCTCTTTTATTCAGAGAGCAAGAGCATCCATCCAGGAGCTGTTACCTTTCTACCAGCCCTGCTTTTTCAATACCCTACAGTGACCTCCCTCCTATCCCACCTCTACCTTTTCAATACACAGAGACCAAGAATAAAGACATGAGAGTGCATCAGAACTCACTTAACAGGAGAACAAGCAGGCATCTTCCTCACAGACATTGAGCAACATAACCTGACACCCCATGACACTGTCTGGTCCCTCATGCATGCTGGCTCATCTCATTCCAAGGGACTCATCAGGGCTACAAGCATCCTATTTCAAATAGGCTTTGATAACAGAGGCTGATTTTCTGTGTCAGGTCCTGACTCTCAGGCCACCACAACCGCCAGGGGCTGCTGCTACTGGTTTTTAGTAGGTCTGACTCCCAGTGATGTGATGCTGTGAAACAAGCCCACCTCCAGCTACACACCAGATAATACCCACAGCACTTCAGGGCCACTTCAGAGCCTCTAGAGCCTTCGTGCTGCTGTGAAGCCATGGAAGGTCATACTGCACAGTCGGGAAGCTGGACTGCTTCTGTAAAGGGAATTAATCACAGAATCATAGAATGTCCTGAGTTGGAAGGGACCCACAAGGATCATTGAGTCCAACTCCTGTCCCAGCATAGGACAACCCCAGAATTCACACCATGTGTCTGAGGGCATTGTCCAAATGCTTCTTGAATGCTGTCAGGCTTGGCGCCATGACTGCTTCCCTGGGGAGCCTGTTCCCGTGCTCCACCACCCTCTGGGTGAAGAACCTTTTCCTAATATCCAACCTAAACCTCCCCTGGCATATCTTCCTGCCATTCCCTCAAGTTCTGTCACTGGTCGCCAGGGTGAAGAGGTCAGTGCCTACTCCTCCACTTCCCCTTGTGAGGAAGTTGCAGACCACAATGAGGTCTCCCCTCAGTCTTCTCTCCTCCAAGCTGAACAGACCCAGTGACTTCAGCCGCTCCTTGTACGGCTTCCCCTCTAAACCCTTCGCCATCTTTGTGCCTCTCTTCTGGACACTCTCTAGTATCTTCATATCCTTTTCATACTGTGGCACCCAAAACTGCACACAGTACTCAACACGAGGCCGCATCAGTGCAGAGTAGAGCAGGACAATCACCTCCCTCGACCGGCTAGCAATACTATGCTTGATGCACCCCAGGACATGGTTGGCCCTCTTGGCTGTCAGGGCACACTGTTGGCTCATGTTCAACTTGCCGTTGACCAGAACCCCCAGATCCCCTTCCACAGGGCTGCTCTCCAGCCTCTCGTTCCCCAGTCTGTATGTACATCTAGGGTTGCCATGTCCCAGGTGCAAAATCCGTCAGTTTCCCTTGCTAAACTTCATGTGGTTGGTGACCATCCACCTTTCTAATTTATCTAGGTCTCTCTGCAGGGCCTCTCTGCCCTCAGGAGTGTCAACAGCTCCTCCCAATTTAGTCTCATTGGCGAATTTGGATAGTAGTCCTTCAAGTCCTGTGTCCAAATCATTAATGAAGATATTGAAGAGCACTGGCCCCAAGATGGATCCAATAAAATTGGACAAGACACTGCCACCAGCCAGAGCAACACTACAGGGAGCAGCCCAGGGTCTCGGACTCCCCAGGCAGTATCTTCTGCATAACTGCCTGGACGTTTGATGGGAGAGTTTGGTAGGACTGTGTGGCTCCAGACTCTGGACTGGCTGCCAGGGGACACCAGAATCTTTCTGCAGCTTCTCTTCCATGTTCTTTACATAGGATCATAGAATGGTTTGGGTTTGGGTTGGAAAGGACCTTAAAGACCATCTAGTTCCAACCCCTCTGCCACAGGCAGGGACACCTTCCACTAGACCAGGTTGCTCAGAGCCCCATCCAACCTGGCCTTGAACACTGACAGGGAGGGGGCAGCCACAGCTTCTCTGGGCAACCTGGGACAGCATCTCATCACCCTCACAGGAAAGAATTTCTTCCTAATATCTAATATAAACCTAACCTCTATCAGTTTAAAACCATTCCCCCTTGTCCTATCACTCCATGCCCTTGTAAAAAGTCCCTCTCCAGCTTTCCTGTAGCCCCTTCAGGGACGAGAAGGTACTATAAGGTCTCCCTGGAGCCTTCTCTTCTCCAGGCTGAACAGCCCCAACTCTCTCAGTCTGTCTCCAGAGCAGAGGGGCTCCAGCCCTCTGAGCATCTCCGTGGCCTCCTCTGGACTTGCTCCAACAGGTCCATGTCCTTCTTATGTTGGGGACCCCAGAGCTGGACGCAGTACTGCAGGGGGCGTCTCACGAAAATTTGAAATGCTACCAGTTGAACCCATTTGAAATGCTACCAGTTGCAATCTGCCCCCCATATTGCAGCCAGCCCCTGCCCCCTTCACCTGCCAGCCCTGCAAGGCTCAGCCCGTCACTCCTTGCCAGCCAGTGGGTCAGCGCTATGGAGATCCCGGTATAATCAAAGCGTCTCTGTTCCTCTGCTGGCTTAGCTGGAAGAGTCAGATTACTGGCAGCAAAACCCCTATCTCTGATCACTTTAATACCAGTAACCCATGTCATGTCAGACAGAGTCAACATTTGCTCTGGAAAACACTCACGAAAGAGAGAGAGCAAAGCCAACCCAGCCTGTGGCCTCTCCTGAGCAACACTTTGAAATTACTCAGGGGAAAAAAAAAAATAGGTGAACAGCTGGGAGTTTTCCAGCATCTCCTCGGAGCCCTCCTGACAGATCCTGGTCCCTGGAGTGTCAGGTTACTGGACGGGGAGAACTGCTTTTATTATAGGAGGGTCAGCAGGGAATTCTGGCATTTTCAATTACCCACATGCAGAAGCGGCTGTGATCCGGGGTCAGGATTAACTGCGTGACCCCCGGCTGAAGACAGAGCGGCAGGGAAATGCACCATGATGCTGTAAGGCACCAGCTAGTCCAGCGGCCACAGGACAGGGCAGTAAATGGGGAGATGTGGGGGAGAAAGTTGCTGACAGAGCATCTGGCAGTGGACGCCTGCAACCGCCCCGCAAACGTGGCAGAGAGAGACTTGGAAAACCTTGGGCTAAGTGCGCAAGCTCCTCTCCCACTGTCTTCACCCAGGGACTCAGACTCACTGCGTGACCCAGGCAGCTCCAACACGTGGGAACTACGTGGGGAACAGGATTACCCATGAGACCAGAGCAGGGTGCTCCTCAGTACAGGGCTCCCTGGAGGTCCCAGACCTCCTTCTGCACTTCAAACCCTGCACAACACCAGCAGCTCGCTCTGGCGAGACTAAAGGGTGATGCTGTGCAGCAGCAAGAATGGTGCTGTGATCAGTCACGGAGCAAGGGCTTCCCTGACCTTGAAGCCACGGGGCCTGGAGACATATAGGCTGGGATCCAGGCTCCAGCAGCACCTGAAAAACAGTGTTTGAAATGGCAGAAGCACACAGGGCCTCCGTGCAAGGCTGCAGGCAGGTGAAACAGGCACGTGGGGCTGAGGTGACCTCTGTTTCTCAAGCACGGGCAGAGTGGAAAGCCAGGACAACTCACTCTGCACTGCCCCACAGATGGGGAAGTCTTGTGCCAGTATCTCACTCAAGGGATGTCTAACCCAAATCAGCCCTCCCTCCTTGCCCCAAGGCATCCCAGTCCCACAGGGTCCCCAGCAGGTGACTGTCACTGTGCAATGGTCCAGCTGTCCCCAGTCCAGGTCCCATCACTGACCTCAAGGCCCTAGCTCT
This sequence comes from Nyctibius grandis, assembly GCF_013368605.1. Taxonomy (NCBI): domain Eukaryota; kingdom Metazoa; phylum Chordata; class Aves; order Nyctibiiformes; family Nyctibiidae; genus Nyctibius; species Nyctibius grandis. Next base: position 299,220 of record NC_090674.1, read on the forward strand.
TACTCAGCTCAGAGTCCAAATGCATCTAGGTATCTAACTGAAAATTGACTCCTTTGGTTAAAACCTTCTCCATTTTTCACTTCTCCAGGTAAAGCTCTCTCCTGCCATTTAAGCATCGCAGGCTTTCAGGCCACAGGCCCTCCTGGAGAATAGATTTGAATTTGGGATGCCTTCCTCCCACGTGAGCACTGAAAGCACCACAGTAAGGAATACCTGGATGAGGAAGGGAAGATTTTCCTGACCTGTCCTCAATGGCAACCCTGGTGACCCTGCTCTTCATGGGAGGTTGGGCTGGAGACCTCCAGAAGCCCCTCCACCAGCACTTCTGTGTGTGTGACTCTCCTGGTAAAAGGGTGCACTATTGCTTGGACTATTAAAATGTTTGTCCACCTATTTTCTTTCCCAGTGTCCTCCCCTATGATGGCATGTTCAGGAGCCACATACTTTTGAAATCAATTACCTCCAGCAGAAGCTGAGGAAAGCAACGCAATGTAACAACAGGGATGACAGCACTAGGGCTCTTTAATAAACAACATTCGCCCTCAAAGCATCAAAAGCCTCAGGTCTGGGGTATTCAGCGGACTTGCTAGAGCTTTAGAAGACTGATATTTCACAGCCTGTGAGGTTTTTGTTTCCGAGGCTCCTGGCAAGGTGGCTCCACCAGGCTGCTACCCATGCTGTTTGTGTGTGTCGAGTGTCTGGAAAATTTCCCAGTGGGCCCAGCCTCCGGCCCCTTGAGTGTGTAACTACAAATGCTGGAAAATCTTAAAAACACAGCAATGCAGTCCAAAGCTGGTCCTGGCTCCCGCCCCATTTGAATCAACGAAGGCTTTGGTGTAGATTACAGCCTTTAAAGCAGTTTCTAATGCCACAAGCCCAGTGACTTGGCCTGGGCAGACGAAGGCTTTTGGCTGTCTTTATGCTCTTTGTTTAATTGAGTTTGCAGCCATCATTTGCATGCTGCCATCCTGCCCGCGGAGGAGGGCAGGACTTTGTTCTCAGCACTGAGAGGAGGTGCTCCAGAGGATCCATCCTGTCATGCATCCCGCTGGAGCGGGTTTGGGGTCGCTCAGAGCCAAGGTCGTCCCCACCTCCTGGCACCTTCCTCTCCACGTGGAAACCTCATCTGCTCCAGATCAAGGCAATGTCATCAGAAAAAGGCTGGCGGAAAGCAGGAACACTGGCAGGAGCTAGCCCTCCAACTTGCCCCCCAGATTTTCAATAAAACGGTACTTTCCCAGAAAGTAAGTGCTCATTAATTGCAACAAAAACTGCTCTTAGGAACATACTGGTTTTGAAATTTCAAACACAGAAAACTTAGACCAGAGAAATATTCCTTGAAAGAATGACGCCTGCTTCAGGGCACTCCCTTGGACCCACTGGGTCTTGCTAACTTGAGACTGAACTTGTTCCCTTGCTCTCTTTCACAGTAGACTCCACCAGGCTGGCCTCCCTCTGTGTGTGGGGAAATTTTGGAAATATCAGGGTTTTTTTCTTGGAAAGAGCATTTCCTGCCCAGGCCTACCAACGCAGCAGCCTCCTGCACCCTGGCCAGCGGCAGCAATGAACACTGACCAGGCTGTGGTGAGACAGGCACAGCGAGGATCTTCCTGCCTGAGCCAAGTCAGACAGAGGCTTATCATTTTACACACAGATAGAGGGGACTGGGCCTAGTAAATCACAGGGACTCTGAGATGGACCAAGGGACAACCGGCCAGCTGACTGCATTAACCCGATTTGCTACAACCATCTATTATGGTCCACATAAACGCACCACTGAGTAGCATCACCCCCCCCAGTGTATGCTCAGCTGTTCGAGCACTGTGACCCTGAAACTGGCCTCCTGTGTGCCTGCAGCCTTGCCTACCTGCCTCCAGCACCTCCACCTGCCTGAGCGCTGGCACTCGGCGCCTCGTGCGCAAGCAAGGCAATTAGCACTGCGGGCTGTGTTTGCCAAGTGCAGCAGTAAAGATA